>NC_090305.1:24789444-25094166 GCF_039906515.1 Pseudorca crassidens
TCCTAACCCGTACGCTAACACTAACCCGCGCCCTCACACGTACGCTCCCCGTAAAGCGTTGTCGTACCCTCACCTGGACCCTAAACCGTCCCCGTCCCCTAATCCTAACCCTAGCCCGAACCCTAACCCTAACCCTTCCCCGAAGCCTGACACTCACCCGTCCTCTAATCCTACCCCGTACGCTAACACTAACCCGCGCCCTCACACGTACTCTCCCACTAAAGCGTTGTCGTACCCTCACCTGGACCCTAAACCCTCCCCGTCCCCTAACACTAACCCTAGCCCGAACCCTAACCCTAACACTTCCGCGAAGCCTGACCCTCACCCGTCCCCTAATCCTAAACCGTACGCTAACACTAACCCGCGCTCTCACATGTACGCTCCCCCTAAAGCGTTGTCGTACCCTCACCTGGACCCTAAACCGTCCCCGTCCCCTAACCCTAACCCTAGCCCGAACCCTAACCCTAACCCTTAGCCGAAGCCTGACCCTCACCCGTCCCCTATTCCTAACCCGTACGCTAACACTAACCCGCGCCCTCACACGTACGCTCCCCCTAAAGCGTTGTCGTACCCTCACCTGGACCCTAAACCCTCCCCGTCCCCTAACCCTAACCCTAGCCCGAACCCTAACCCTAACACTTCCGCGAAGACTGAACCTCACCCGTCCCCTAATCCTAACCCGTACGCTAACACTAACCCGCGCCCTCACACGTACGTTCCCCCTAAAGTGTTGTCGTACCCTCACCTGGACACTAAACCCGCCCCGTCCCCTAACCCTAACCCTAGCCCGAACCCTAACCCTAACACTTCGGCGAAGCCTGAATCTCACCCGTCCCCTAATCCTAATCCGTACGCTAACACTAACCCGCGCCCTCACACGTACTCTCCCCCTAAAGCGTTGTCGTACCCTCACCTGGACCCTAAACCGTCCCCTTCCCCTAACCCTAACCCTAGCCCGAACCCTAACCCTAACCCTTCCCCGAAGCCTGACCCTCACCCGTCCCCTAATCGTAACCCGTAAGGTAACACTAACCCACGCCCTCACACGTACGCTCCCCATAAAGCGTTGTCGTACCCTCACCTGGACCCTAAACCGTCCCCGTCCCCTAACCCTAACCCTAGCCCGAACCCTAACCCTAACCCTTCCTCGAAGCCTGACCCTCACCCGTCCCCCAATCTTAACCCGTACGCTAACACTAACCCGCGCCCACACACGTACGCTCCCCCTAAAGCGTTGTCATACCCTCACATGGACCCTTAAACCTCCCCGTCCCCTAACCCTAACCCTAGCCCGAACCCTAACCCTAACCCTTCCCCGAAGTCTGATCCTCACCCGTCCCCTAATCCTAACCCGTACGCTAACACTATCCCGCGCCCTCACACGTACGCTCCCCCTAAAGCGTTGTCGTACCCTCACCTGGACCCTAAGCCGTCCCCGTCCCCGAACCCTAACCCTAACCCGAACCCTAACCCTAACCCTTCCCGAAGCCTGACCCTGACCCGTCCCCTAATCCTAACCCGTACGCTAACACTAAACCACGCCCTCACACGTACGCTCCCCCCAAAGCGTTGTCGTACCCTCACCTGGACCCGAAACCGTCCCCGTCCCCTAACCCTAACCCTTCCCCGAAGCCTGACCCTCACCCGTCCCCTAATCCTAACCCGTACGCTAACACTAACCCGCGCCCTCACACGTATGCTCCCCCTAAAGCGTTGTCGTACCCTCACCTGGACCCTAAACCCTCCCCGTCCCCTAACCCTAACCCTAGCCCGAACCCTAACCCTAACCCTTCCCCGAAGCCTGACCCTCACCCGTCCCCTAATCCTAACCCGTACGCTAACACTAACCCGCGCCCTGACACGTACGCTACCCCTAAAGCGTTGTCGTACCCTCACCTGGACCCTAAACCCTCCCCGTCCCCTAACCCTAACCCTAGCCCGAACCCTAACCCTAACCCTTCCCCGAAGCCTGACCCTCACCCTTCCCCTAATCCTAACCCGTACGCTAACACTAACACGCGCCCTGACACGTACGCTCCCCCTAAAGCGTTGTCGTACCCTCACATGGACCCTTAACCCTCCCCGTCCCCTAACCCTAACCCTAGCCCGAACCCTAACCCTAACCCTTCCCCGAAGCCTGACCCTCACCCGTCCCCTAATCCTAACCCGTACGCTAACACTAACCCGCGCCCTCACACGTACGCTCCCCCTAAAGCGTTGTCGTACCCTCACCTGGACCCTAAGCCGTCCCCGTCCCCGAACCCTAACCCTAGCCCGAACCCTAACCCTAAACCTTCCCCGAAGCCTGACCCTCACACGTCCCCTAATCCTAACCCATACGCTAACACTAAACCGCGTCCTAACACGTACGCTCCCCCTAAAGCGTTGTCGTACCTTCACCTGGACCCGAAACCTTCCCCGTCCCCTAAACCTAACCCTAGACCGAACCCTAACCCTAAACCTTCCCCGAAGCCTGACCCTCACCCGTCCCCTAATCCTAACCCGTACGCTAACACTAACCCGCGCCCTCACACGTACGCTCCCCCTAAAGCGTTGTCGTACCCTCACCTGGACCCTAAACTCTCCCCGTCCCCTAACCATAACCCTAGCCAGAAACCTAACCCTAACCCTTCCCCGAAGCCTGAGCCTCACCCGTCCCCTAATCCTAACCCGTATGCTAACACTAACCCGCGCCCTGACACGTACGCTCCCCCTAAAGCGTTGTCGTATCCTCACCTGGACCCAACACCGTCCCCGTCCCCTAACCCTAACACTAACCCAACCCTAACATTAACACTTCCCCGAAGCTTGACCCTCAACCGTCCCCTAATCCTAACCCGTACGCTATCACTAACCCGCACTCTCACACGTACGCTCACCCTAAAGCGTTGTCGTACCCTCACCTGGACCCTAAACCCTCCCCGTCCCCTAACCCTAACCCTAGCCCGAACCCTAACCCTAACCCTTCCCCGAAGCCTGACCCTCACCCGTCCCCTAATCCTAACCCGTACGCTAACACTAACCCGCGCCCTCACACGTACGCTCCCCCTAAAGCGTTGTCGTACCCTCACCTGGACCCTAAACTCTCCCCGTCCCCTAACCATAACCCTAGCCCGAACCCTAACCCTAACCCTTCCCCGAAGCCTGACCCTCACCCGTCCCCTAATCCTAACCCGTACGCTAACACTAACCCGCGCCCTCACACGTACGCTCCCCCTAAAGCGTTGTCGTATCCTAACCTGGACCCAACACCGTCCCCGTCCCCTAACCCTAACACTAACCCAACCCTAACACTAACACTTCCCCGAAGCTTGACCCTCAACCGTCCCCTAATCCTAACCCGTACGCTAACACTAACCCGCACTCTCACACGTACGCTCACCCTAAAGCGTTGTCGTACCCTCACCTGGACCCTAAACCCTCCCCGTCCCCTAACCCTAACCCTAGCCCGAACCCTAACCCTAACCCTTCCCCGAAGCCTGACCCTCACACTTCCCCTAATCCTAACCCGTACGCTAACACTAACCCGCGCCCTGACACGTACGCTCCCCCTAAAGCGTTGTCGTACCCTCACATGGACCCTTAACCCTCCCCGTCCCCTAACCCTAACCCTAGCCCGAACCCTAACCCTAACCCTTCCCCGAAGCCTGACCTTCACCCGTCCCCTAATCCTAACCCGTACGCTAACACTAACCCGCGCCCTCACACGTACGGTCCCCCTAAAGCGTTGTCGTACCCTCACCTGGACCCTAAGCCGTCCCCGTCCCCTAACCCTAACCCTGGCCCGAACCCTAACCCTAACCTTTCCCCGAAGCCTGACACTCACCTGTCCCCTAATCCTAAACCGTACGCTAACACTAACCTGCGCCCTCACACGTACAGTCCCCCTAAAGTGTTGTCGTACCTCACCTGGACCCTAAACCCTCCCCGTCCCCTAACCCTAACCCTAGCCCGAACCCTAACCCTAACCCTTCCCCGAAGCCTGACCCTCACCCTTCCCCTAATCCTAACCCGTACGCTAACACTAACACGCGCCCTGACACGTACGCTCCCCCTAAAGCGTTGTCGTACCCTCACATGGACCCTTAACCCTCCCCGTCCCCTAACCCTAACCCTAGCCCGAACCCTAACCCTAACCCTTCCCCGAAGCCTGACCCTCACCCGTCCCCTAATCCTAACCCGTACGCTAACACTAACCCGCGCCCTCACACGTACGCTCCCCCTAAAGCGTTGTCGTACCCTCACCTGGACCCTAAGCCGTCCCCGTCCCCGAACCCTAACCCTAGCCCGAACCCTAACCCTAAACCTTCCCCGAAGCCTGACCCTCACACGTCCCCTAATCCTAACCCATACGCTAACACTAAACCGCGTCCTAACACGTACGCTCCCCCTAAAGCGTTGTCGTACCTTCACCTGGACCCGAAACCTTCCCCGTCCCCTAAACCTAACCCTAGACCGAACCCTAACCCTAAACCTTCCCCGAAGCCTGACCCTCACCCGTCCCCTAATCCTAACCCGTACGCTAACACTAACCCGCGCCCTCACACGTACGCTCCCCCTAAAGCGTTGTCGTACCCTCACCTGGACCCTAAACTCTCCCCGTCCCCTAACCATAACCCTAGCCAGAAACCTAACCCTAACCCTTCCCCGAAGCCTGAGCCTCACCCGTCCCCTAATCCTAACCCGTATGCTAACACTAACCCGCGCCCTGACACGTACGCTCCCCCTAAAGCGTTGTCGTATCCTCACCTGGACCCAACACCGTCCCCGTCCCCTAACCCTAACACTAACCCAACCCTAACATTAACACTTCCCCGAAGCTTGACCCTCAACCGTCCCCTAATCCTAACCCGTACGCTATCACTAACCCGCACTCTCACACGTACGCTCACCCTAAAGCGTTGTCGTACCCTCACCTGGACCCTAAACCCTCCCCGTCCCCTAACCCTAACCCTAGCCCGAACCCTAACCCTAACCCTTCCCCGAAGCCTGACCCTCACCCGTCCCCTAATCCTAAACCGTACGCTAACACTAACCCGCGCCCTCACACGTACGCTCCCCCTAAAGCGTTGTCGTACCCTCACCTGGACCCTAAACTCTCCCCGTCCCCTAACCATAACCCTAGCCCGAACCCTAACCCTAACCCTTCCCCGAAGCCTGACCCTCACCCGTCCCCTAATCCTAACCCGTACGCTAACACTAACCCGCGCCCTCACACGTACGCTCCCCCTAAAGCGTTGTCGTATCCTAACCTGGACCCAACACCGTCCCCGTCCCCTAACCCTAACACTAACCCAACCCTAACACTAACACTTCCCCGAAGCTTGACCCTCAACCGTCCCCTAATCCTAACCCGTACGCTAACACTAACCCGCACTCTCACACGTACGCTCACCCTAAAGCGTTGTCGTACCCTCACCTGGACCCTAAACCCTCCCCGTCCCCTAACCCTAACCCTAGCCCGAACCCTAACCCTAACCCTTCCCCGAAGCCTGACCCTCACACTTCCCCTAATCCTAACCCGTACGCTAACACTAACCCGCGCCCTGACACGTACGCTCCCCCTAAAGCGTTGTCGTACCCTCACATGGACCCTTAACCCTCCCCGTCCCCTAACCCTAACCCTAGCCCGAACCCTAACCCTAACCCTTCCCCGAAGCCTGACCTTCACCCGTCCCCTAATCCTAACCCGTACGCTAACACTAACCCGCGCCCTCACACGTACGGTCCCCCTAAAGCGTTGTCGTACCCTCACCTGGACCCTAAGCCGTCCCCGTCCCCTAACCCTAACCCTGGCCCGAACCCTAACCCTAACCTTTCCCCGAAGCCTGACACTCACCTGTCCCCTAATCCTAAACCGTACGCTAACACTAACCTGCGCCCTCACACGTACAGTCCCCCTAAAGTGTTGTCGTACCTCACCTGGACCCTAAACCCTCCCCGTCCCCTAACCCTAACCCTAGCCCGAACCCTAACCCTAACCCTTCCCCGAAGCCTGACCCTCACCCGTCCCCTAATCCTAACCCGTACGCTAACACTAACCCCTGCCCTCACACGTACGCTCCCCGTAAAGCGTTGTCGTACCCTCACCTGGACTCTAAACCCTCCGCGTCCTCTAACCCTAACCCTAGACCGAACCCTAACCCTAACCCTTCCCCGAAGCCTGACCCTCACCCTTCCCTTAATCCTAACCCGTACGCTAACACTAACCCGCGCCCTGACACGTACGCTCCCCCTAAAGCGTTGTCGTACCCTCACATGGACCCTACGCCGTCCCCGTCCCCGAACCCTAACCCTAGCCCGAACCCTAACCCTAAACCTTCCCCGAAGCCTGACCCTCACACATCCCCTAATCCTAAACCGTACGCTAACACTAAACCGCGCCCTCACACGTACGCTCCCCCTAATGCGTTGTCGTACCCTCACCTGGACCCGAAACCTTCCCCGTCCCCTAAACCTAACCCTAGCCCGAACCCTAACCCTAACCCTTCCCCGAAGCCTGACCCTCACCCGTCCCCTAATCCTAACCCGTACGCTAACACTAACCCGCGCCCTCACACGTACGCTCCCCCTAAAGCGTTGTCGTACCCTCGCCTGGACCCTAAACTCTCCCCGTCCCCTAACCATAACCCTAGCCCGCAACCTAACCCTAACCCTTCCCCGAAGCCTGACCCTCACCCGTCCCCTAATCCTAACCCGTACGCTATCACTAACCCGCACCCTCACACGTACGCTCCCCCTAAAGCGTTGTCGTACCCTCACCTGGACCCTAAACCGTCCCCGTCCCCTAACCCTAACCCTAGCCCGAACCCTAACCCTAACCGTTCCCCGAATCCTGACCCTCACCCGTCCCCTAATCCTAACCCGTACGCTAACACTAACCCGCGCCCTCACACGTACGCTCCCCCTAAAGCGTTGTCGTACCCTCACCTGGACACTAAACCCTCCCCGTTCCCTAACCCTAACCCTAGCCCGAAACCTAACCCTAACACTTCCCCGAAGCCTGACCCTCACCCGTCCCCTAATCCTAACCCGTACGCTAACACTAACCCGCGCCCTGACACGTACGCTACCCCTAAAGCGTTGTCGTACCCTCTCCTGGACCCTAAACCCTCCCCGTCCCATAACCCTAACCCTAGCTCGAACCCTAACCCTAACCCTTCCCCGAATTCTGACCCTCACCCGACCCCTAATCCTAACCCGTATGCTTACACTAACCCGCGCCCTCACACGTACGCTCCCCCTAAAGCGTTGTCGTACCCTCACCTGGACCCTAAGTCTTCCACGTCCCCTAACCCTAACCCGAACCCTAACCCTAACCCTTCCCCGAAGCCTGACCCTCACCCGTCCCCTAATCCTAACCCGTACGCTAACACTAACCCGCGCCCTCACACATACGCTTCCCCTAAAGCGTTGTCGTACCCTCAGTTGGACCCTAAGCCGTCCCCGTCCCATAAGCCAAACCCTAGCCCAAACCCTAACCCTAACCCTTCCCCGAAGCCTGACCCTCTCCCGTCCCCTAATCCTAACCCGTACGCTAACACTAACCCGCGCCCTCACACATACGCTCCCCCTAAAGCGTTGTCGTACCCTCACCTGGACCCTAAGCCGTCCCCGTCCCCTAACCCTAAGCCAGGCCCGAACCCTAACCCTAAACCTTCCCCGAAGCCTGACCCTCACCCGTCCCCTAATCCTAACCCGTACGCTAACACTAACCCGCGCCCTCACACGTACGCTCCCCCTAAAGCGTTGTCGTACCCTCACCTGGACCCTAAACCCTCCCCGTCCCCTAACCCTAACCCTAGCCCGAGCCCTAACCCTAACCCTTCCACGAAGCCTGACCCTCACCCGTCCCCTAATCCTAACCCGTACGCTAACATTAACCCGCGCCATCACACGTACGCTCCCCCTAAAGCGTTGTCATACCCTATCCTGGACCCTAAACCGTCCCCGTCCCCTAACCCTAACCCTAGCCCGAACCCTAACCCTAACCCTTCCCCGAAGCCTGACCCTCACCCGTCCCCTAATCCTAACCCGTACGCTAACACTAACCCGCGCCCTCACACGTATGCTCCCCCTAAAGATTTGTTGTATCCTCACCTGGACCCTAAGCCGTCCCCGTCCCCTAACCCTAACCCTAGCCCGAACCCTAACCCTAACCCTTCCCCGAAGCCTGACCCTCACCCGTCCCCTAATCCTAACCCGTACGCTAACACTAACCCACGCCCTCACACATACGCTCCCCCTAAAGCGTTGTCGTACCCTCACCTGGACCCTAAACCCTCCCCGTCCCCTAACCCTAACCCTAGCCCGAACCCTAACCCTAACCCTTCCACGAAGCCTGACCCTCACCCGTCCCCTAATCCTAACCCGTACGCTAACACTAACCCGCGCCCTCACACGTACGCTACCCCTAAAGCGTTGTCATACCCTAACCTGGACCCTAAACCGTCCCCGTCCCCTAACCCTACCCCTAGCCCGAACCCTAACCCTAACCCTTCCCCGAAGCCTGACCCTCACCCGTCCCCTAATCCTAACCCGTACGCTAACACTAACCCGCGCCCTCACACATACGCTCCCCCTAAAGCGTTGTCGTACCCTCACCTGGACCCTAAACCGTCCCCGTCCCCTAACCCTAACCCTAGCCCGAACCCTAACCCTAACGCTTCCCCGAAGCCTGACCCTCACCCGTCCCCTAATCCTTACCCGTACGCTAACACTAACCCGTGCACTCACACGTACGCTCCCCTTAAAGCGTTGTCGTACCCTCACCTGGACCCTAAACCCTCCCCGTCCCCTAACACTAACCCTAGCCCGAACCGTAACCCTAACCCTTCCCAGAAGCCTGACCCTCACCCGTCCCCTAATCCTAACCCGTACGCTAACACTAACCCGCGCGCTCACACGTACGCTCCCCCTAAAGCGTTGTCGTACCCTCACCTGGACCCTAAACCGTCCCCGCCCTCTAACCCTAACCCTAGCCCGAACCCTAACCCTAACCCTTCCCCGAAGCCTGACCCTCACCCGTCCCCTAATCCTAACCCGGACGCTAAAACCAACCCGCGCCCTCACATGTACGCTCCCCCTAAAGCGTTGTCGTACCCTCGCCCGGACCCTAAACTCTCCCCGTCCCCTAAGCATAACCCTAGCCCGAAACCTAACCCTAACCCTTCCCCGAAGCCTGACCCTCACCCGTCCCCTAATCCTAACCCGTACGCTATCACTAACCCGCGCCCTCACACGTACGCTCCCCCTAAAGCGTTGTCGTACCCTCACCTGGACCCTAAACCGTCCCCGTCCCCTAACCCTAACCTAGCCCGAACCCTAACCCTAACCGTTCCCCGAAGCCTGACCCTCACCCGTCCCCTAATCCTAACCCGTACGCTAACACTAACCCGCGCCCTCACACGTACGCTCCCCCTAAAGCGTTGTCGTACCCTCACCTGGACACTAAACCCTCCCCGTTCCCTAACCCTAACCCTAGCCAGAACCCTAACCCTAACACTTCCCCGAAGCCTGACCCTCACCCGTCCCATAATCCTAACCCGTACGCTAACACTAACCCGCGCCCTGACACGTACGCTACCCCTAAAGCGTTGTCGTACCCTCTCCTGGACCCTAAACCCTCCCCGTCCCCTAACCCTAACCCTAGCTCGAACCCTAACCCTAAACCTTCCCCGAAGTCTGACCCTCACCCGTCCACTAATCCTAAACCGTACGCTAACACTAACCCGCGCCCTCACACGTACGCTCCCCCTAAAGCGTTGTCGTACCCTCGCCTGGACCCTAAACTCTCCCCGTCCCCTAACCATAACCCTAGCCCGAAACCTAACCCTAACCCTTCCCCGAAGCCTGACCCTCACCCGTCCCCTAATCCTAACCCGTACGCTATCACTAACCCGCACCCTCACACGTACGCTCCCCCTAAAGCGTTGTCGTACCCTCACCTGGACCCTAAACCGTCCCCGTCCCCTAACCCTAACCCTAGCCCGAACCCTAACCCTAACCGTTCCCCGAAGCCTGACCCTCACCCGTCCCCTAATCCTAACCCGTACGCTAACACTAACCCGCGCCCTCACACGTACGCTCCCCCTAAAGCGTTGTCGTACCCTCACCTGGACACTAAACCCTCCCCGTTCCCTAACCCTAACCCTAGCCCGAACCCTAACCCTAACCCTTCCCCGAAGCCTGACCCTCACCCGTCCCCTAATCCTAACCCGTACGCTAACACTAACCCGCGCCCTGACACGTACGCTACCCCTAAAGCGTTGTCGTACCCTCTCCTGGACCCTAAACCCTCCCCGTCCCATAACCCTAACCCTAGCTCGAACCCTAACCCTAACCCTTCCCCGAAGTCTAACCCTCACCCGACCCCTAATCCTAACCCGTATGCTTACACTAACCCGCGCCCTCACACGTACGCTCCCCCTAAAGCGTTGTCGTACCCTCACCTGGACCCTAAGTCTTCCACGTCCCCTAACCCTAACCCTAGCCCGAACCCTAACCCTAACCCTTCCCCGAAGCCTGACCCTCACCCGTCCCCTAATCCTAACCCGTACGCTAACACTAACCCGCGCCCTCACACATACGCTTCCCCTAAAGCGTTGTCGTACCCTCAGTTGGACCCTAAGCCGTCCCCGTCCCATAAGCCTAACCCTAGCCCAAACCCTAACCCTAACCCTTCCCCGAAGCCTGACCCTCACCCGTCCCCTAATCCTAACCCGTACGCTAACACTAACCCGCGCCCTCACACATACGCTCCCCCTAAAGCGTTGTCGTACCCTCACCTGGACCCTAAGCCATCCCCATCCCCTAACCCTAAGCCAGGCCCGAACCCTAACCCTAAACCTTCCCCGAAGCCTGACCCTCACCCGTCCCCTAATCCTAACCCGTACGCTAACACTAACCCACGCCCTCACACGTACGCTCCCCCTAAAGCGTTGTCGTACCCTCACCTGGACCCTAAACCCTCCCCGTCCCCTAACCCTAACCCTAGCCCGAGCCCTAAGCCTAACCCTTCCACGAAGCCTGACCCTCACCCGTCCCCTAATCCTAACCCGTACGCTAACATTAACCCGCGCCATCACACGTACGCTCCCCCTAAAGCGTTGTCATACCCTAACCTGGACCCTAAACCGTCCCCGTCCCCTAACCCTAACCCTAGCCCGAACCCTAACCCTAACCCTTCCCCGAAGCCTGACCCTCACCCGTCCCCTAATCCTAACCCGTACGCTAACACCAACCCGCGCCCTCACACGTATGCTCCCCCTAAAGATTTGTTGTATCCTCACCTGGACCCTAAGCCGTCCCCGTCCCCTAACCCTAACCCTAGCCCGAACCCTAACCCTAACCCTTCCCCGAAGCCTGACCCTCACCCCTCCCCTAATCCTAACCCGTACGCTAACACTAACCCACGCCCTCACACATACACTCCCCCTAAAGCGTTGTCGTACCCTCACCTGGACCCTAAACCCTCCCCGTCCCCTAACCCTAACCCTAGCCCGAACCCTAACCCTAACCCTTCCACGAAGCCTGACCCTCACCCGTCCCCTAATCCTAACCCGTACGCTAACACTAACCCGCGCCCTCACACGTACGCTACCCCTAAAGCGTTGTCATACCCTAACCTGGACCCTAAACCGTCCCCGTCCCCTAACCCTAACCCTAGCCCGAACCCTAACCATAACCCTTCCCCGAAGCCTGACCCTCACCAGTCCCCTAATCCTAACCCGTACGATAACACTAACCCGCGCCCTCACACGTACGCTCCCCCTAAAGATTTGTTGTATCCTCACCTGGACCCTAAGCCGTCCCCGTCCCCTAACCCTACCCCTAGCCCGAACCCTAACCCTAACCCTTCCCCGAAGCCTGACCCTCACCCGTCCCCTAATCCTAACCCGGACTCTAAAAGCAACCCGCGCCCTCACATGTACGCTCCCCCTAAAGCGTTGTCGTACCCTCGCCTGGACCCTAAACTCTCCCCGTCCCCTAACCATAACCCTAGCCCGAAACCTAACCCTAACCCTTCCCCGAAGCCTGACCCTCACCCGTCCCCTAATCCTAACCCGTACGCTAACACTAACCCGCGCCCTCACACGTACGCTGCCCCTAAAGCGTTGTCGTACCCTCACCTGGACCCTAAACCCTCCCCGTCCCCTAACCCTAACCCTAGCCCGAACCTTAACCCTAACCCTTCCCCGAAGCCGGACCCTCACCCGTCCCCTAATCCTAACCCGTACGATAACACTAACCCGCGCTCTCACACGTACGCTCCCCCTAAAGCGTTGTCGTACCATCAACTGGACCCTAAACCCTCCACGTCCCCTAACCCTACCCCTAGCCCGAACCCTAACCCTAACCCTTCCCCGAAGCCTGACCCTCACCCGTCCCCTAATCCTAACCCGTACGCTAACACTAACCCGCGCCCTCACACGTACGCTCGCCCTAAAGCGTTGTCGTACCCTCAACTGGACCCTAAACCCTCCCCGTCCCCTAACCCTAACCCTAGCCCGAACCCTAACCCTAACCCTTCCCCGAAGCCTGACCCTCACCCGTCCCCTAATCCTAACCCGTACGCTAACACTGACCCGCGCCCTCACACGTACGCTCCCCCTAAAGCGTTGTCGTACCCTCACCTGGACCCTAAGCCGTCCCCATCCCCTAACCCTAACCCTAGCCCGAACCCTAACCCTAACCCTTCCACGAAGCCTGACCCTCACCCGTCCCCTAATCCTAACCCGTACGCTAACACTAACCCGCGCCCTCACACGTACGCAACCCCGAAAGCGTTGTCGTACCCTCACCTGAACCCTAAACCGTCCCCGTCCCCTAACCCTAACCCTAGCCCGAACCCTAACCCTAACCCTTCCCCGAAGCCTGACCCTCACCCGTCCCCTAATCCTAACCCGTACGCTAACACTAACCCGTGCCCTCACACGTACGCTCCCCCTAAAGCGTTGTCGTACCCTCACCTGGACCCTAAACCGTCCCCGTCCCCTAACCCTAACCCTAGCCCGAACCCTAACCCTAACCCTTCCGCGAAGCCTGACCCTCACCCGTCCCCTAATCCTAACCCGTACGCTAACACTAACCCGCGCCCTCACACGTACGCTCCCCCTAAAGCGTTGTCGTACCCTCACCTGGACCCTAAACCCTCCCCGTCCCCTAACCCTTACCCAGGCCCGAACCCTAACCCTAACCCTTCCCCGAAGCCTGACCCTCACCCGTCCCCTAATCCTAACCCGTACGCTAACACTGACCCGCGCCCTCACACGTATGCTCCCCCTAAAGCGTTGTCGTACCCTCACCTGAACCCTAAGCCGTCCCCGTCCCCTAACCCTAACCCTAGCCCGAACCCTAACCCTAACCCTTCCACAAAGCCTGACCCTCACCCGACCCCTAATTCTTACCCGTACGCTAACACTAACCCGCGCCCTCACACGTACGCTCCCCCTAAAGCGTTGTCGTACCCTCACCTGGACCATAAACCCTCCCCGTCCCCTAACCCTAACCCTAGCCCGAACCCTAACCCTAACCCTTCCCCGAAGCCTGACCCTCACCCGTACCCTAATCCTAACCCGTACGCTAACACTAACCCGCGCCCTCACACGTACGCTCCCCCTAAAGCGTTGTCGTACCCTCACCTGGACCCTAAGCCGTCCCCGTCCCCTAACCCTAACCCTAGCCCGAACCCTAACCCTAACCCTTCCCCGAAGCCTGACCCTCACCCGTCCCCTAATCCTAACCCGTACGCTAACACTAACCCGCGCCCTCTCACATACGCTCCCCCTAAAGCGTTGTCGTACCCTCACCTGGACCCTAAACCGTCCCCGTCCCCTAACCCTAACCCTAGCCCGAACCCTAACCCTAACGCTTCCCCGAAGCGTGACCCTCACCCGTCCCCTAATCCTTACCCGTACGCTAACACTAACCCGTGCCCTCACACGTATGCTCCCCTTAAAGCGTTGTCGTACCCTCACCTGGACACTAAACCCTCCCCGTTCCAAAACCCTAACCCTAGCCCGAACCCTAACCCTAACACTTCCCCGAAGCCTGACCCTCACCCGTCCCATAATCCTAACCCGTACGCTAACACTAACCCGTGCCCTGACACGTACGCTACCCCTAAAGCGTTGTCGTACCCTCTCCTGGACCCTAAACCTTCCCCGTCCCCTAACCCTAACCCTAGCTCGAACCCTAACCCTAACCCTTGCCCGAAGTCTGACCCTCACCCGACCCCTAATCCTAACCCGTATGCTTACACTAACCCGCGCCCTCACACGTACGCTCCCCCTAAAGCGTTGTCGTACCCTCACCTGGACCCTAAGTCTTCCACGTCCCCTAACCCTAACCGTAGCCCGAACCCTAACCCTAACACTTCCCCGAAGCCTGACCCTCACCCGTCCCCTAATCCTAACCCGTACGCTAACACTAACCCGCGCCCTCACACATACGCTTCCCCTAAAGCGTTGTCGTAGCATCAGTTGGACCCTAAGCCGTCCCCGTCCCATAAGCCTAACCCTAGCCCAAACCCTAACCCTAACCCTTCCCCGAAGCCTGACCCTCACCCGTCCCCTAATCCTAACCCGTACGCTAACACTAACCCGCGCCCTCACACGTACGCTCCCCCTAAAGCGTTGTCGTACCCTCACCTGGACCCTAAACCCTCCCCGTCCCCTAACCCTAACCCTAGTTCGAGCCCTAACACTAACCGTTCCACGAAGCCTGACCCTCACCCGTCCCCTAATCCTAACCCGTACGCTAACATTAACCCGCGCCCTCACACGTACGCTCCCCCTAAAGCGTTGTCGTACCCTCACCTGGACCCTAAACCGTCCCCGTCCCCTAACCCTAACCCTAGCCCGAACCCTAAACCTAACCCTTCCCCGAAGCCAGACCCTCACACGTACCCTAATCCTAACCCGTACGCTAACACTAACCCGCGCCCTCACACCTATGCTCCCCCTAAAGCGTTGTCGTACCCTCACCTGGACCCTAAACCCTCCCCATCCCCTAACACTAACCCTAGCCCGAACCCTAACCCTACCCCTTCCCCGAAGCCTGACCCTCACCCGTCCCCTAATTCTAACCCGTACGCTAACACTAACCCGCGCCCTCACACGTACGCTCCCCCTAAAGCGTTGTCGTACCCTCACCTGGACCCTAAACCCTCCCCGTCCCCTAACCCTAACCCTAGCCCGAACCTTAACCGTAACCCTTCCCCGAAGCCTGACCCTCACCCGTCCCCTAATCCTAACCCGTACGCTAACACTAACCAGCGCTCTCACACGTACGCTCCCCCTAAAGCGTTGTCGTACCATCAACTGGACCCTAAACCCTCCACGTCCCCTAACCCTAACCCTAGCCCGAACCCTAACCCTAACCCTTCCCCGAAGCCTGACCCTCACCCGTCCCCTAATCCTAACCCGTACGCTAACACTAACCCGCGCCCTCACACGTACGCTCCCCCTAAAGCGTTGTCGTACCCTCAACTGGACCCTAAACCCTCCCCGTCCCCTAACCCTAACCCTAGCCCGAACCCTAACCCTAACCCTTCCCCGTAGCCTGACCCTCACCCGTCCCCTAATCCTAACCCGTACGCTAACACTGACCCGCGCCCTCACACGTACGCTCCCCCTAAAGCGTTGTCGTACCCTCACCTGGACCCTAAGCCGTCCCCATCCCCTAACCCTAACCCTAGCCCGAACCCTAACCCTAACCCTTCCCCGAAGCCTGACCCTCACCCGTCCCCTAATCCTAACCCGTACGCTAACACTAACCCGCGCCCTCACACGTACGCTCCCCCGAAAGCGTTGTCGTACCCTCACCTGAACCCTAAACCGTCCCCGTCCCCTAACCCTAACCCTAGCCCGAACCCTAACCCTAACCCTTCCCCGAAGCCTGACCCTCACCCGTCCCCTAATCCTAACCCGTACGCTAACACTAACCCGCGCCCTCACACGTACGCTCCCCCTAAAGCGTTGTCGTACCCTCAACTGGACCCTAAACCCTCCCCGTCCCCTAACCCTAACCCTAGCCCGAACCCTAACCCTAACCCTTCCCCGAAGCCTGACACTCACCCGTCCCCTAATCCTAACCCGTACGCTGACACTGACCCGCGCCCTCACACGTACGCTCCCCCTAAAGCGTTGTCGTACCCTCACCTGGACCCTAAGCCGTCCCCGTCCCCTAACCCTAACCCTAGCCTGAACCCTAACCCTAACCCTTCCCCGAAGCCTGACCCTCACCCGTCCCCTAATCCTAAACCGTACGCTAACACTAACCCGCGCCCTCACACGTACGCTCCCCCTAAAGCGTTGTCGTACCCTCACCTGGACCCTAAACCGTCCCCGTCCCCTAACCCTAACCCTAGCCCGAACCCTAACCCTTCCCCGAAGCCTGACCCTCACCCGTCCCCTAATCCTAACCCGTACGCTAACACTAACCCGCGCTCTCACACGTACGCTCCCCCTAAAGCGTTGTCGTACCCTCAACTGGACCCTAAACCCTCCCCGTCCCCTAACGCTAACACTAGCCCGAACCGTAACCCTAAACCTTCCCCGAAGCCTGACCCTCACCCGTCCCCTAATCCTAACCCGTACGCTAACACTGACCCGCGCCCTCACACGTACGCTCCCCCTAAAGCGTTGTCGTACCCTCACCTGGACCCTAAGCCGTCCCCGTCCCCTAACCCAAACCCTAGCCCGAACCCTAACCCTAACCCTTCCCCGAAGCCTGACCCTCACCCGTCCCCTAATCCTAACCCGTACGCTAACACTAACCCGCGCCCTCCCACGTACGCTCCCCCTAAAGCGTTGTCGTACCCTCACCTGGACCCTAAACCCTCCCCGTCCCCTAAACCTAACCCTAGCCCGAACCCTAACCCTAACCCTTCCCCGAAGCCTGACCCTCACCCGTACCCTAATCCTAACCCGTACGCTAACACTGACCCGCGCCCTCACACGTACGCTCCCCCTAAAGCGTTGTCGTACCCTCACCTGGACCCTAAGCCGTCCCCGTCCCCTAACCCTAACCCTAGCCCGAACCCTAACCCTAACCCTTCCCCGAAGCCTGACCCTCACCCGTCCCCTAATCCTAACCCGTACGCTAACACTAACACGCGCCCTCACATGTACGCTCCCCCTAAAGCGTTGTCGTACCCTCACCTGAACCCTAAACCGTCCCCGTCCCCTAACCCTAACCCTAGCCCGAACCTTAACCCTAACCCTTCCCCGAAGCCTGACCCTCACCCGTCCCCTAATCCTAACCCGTACGCTAACACTAACCCGCGCCCTCACACGTACGCTCCCCCTAAAGCGTTGTCGTACCCTCACCTGGACCCTAAACCGTCCCCGTCCCCTAACCCTAACCCTAGTCCGAACCCTAAACCTAACCCTTCCGCGAAGCCTGACCCTCACCCGTCCCCTAATCCTAACCCGTACGCTAACACTAACCCGCGCCCTCACACGTACGCTCCCCCTAAAGCGTTGTCGTACCCTCACCTGGACCCTAAACCCTCCCCGTCCCCTAACCCTTACCCAGGCCCGAACCCTAACCCTAACCCTTCCCCGAAGCCTGACCCTCACCCGTCCCCTAATCCTAACCCGTACGCTAACACTAACCCGCGCCCTCACACGTACGCTCCCCCTAAAGCGTTGTCGTACCCTCACCTGGACCCTAAACCGTCCCCGTCCCCTAACCTTATCCCTAGCCCGAACCCTAACCCTAACCCTTCCCCGAAGCCTGACCCTCACCCGTCCCCTAATCCTAACCCGTACGCTAACACTAACCCGCGCTCTCACACGTACGCTCCCCCTAAAGCCTTGTCATACCCTCAACTGGACCCTAAACCCTCCCCGTCCCCTAACCCTAACCCTAGCCCGAACCCTAACCCTAACCCTTCCCCGAAGCCTGACCCTCACCCGTCCCCTAATCCTAACACGTACGCTAACAATGAACCGCGCCCACACACGTACGCTCCCCCTAAAGCGTTGTCGTACCCTCACCTGGACCCTAAGCGGTCCCCGTCCCCTAACCCTAACCCTAGCCCGAACCCTAACCCTAACACTTCCCCGAAGCCTGACCCTCACCCGTCCCCTAATCCTAACCCGTACGCTAACACTAACCCGCGCCCTCACACGTACGCTCCCCCTAAAGCGTTGTCGTACCCTCACCTGGACCCTAAACCCTCCCCGTTCCCTAACCCTAACCCTAGCCCGAACCGTAACCCTAACAATTCCCCGAAGCCTGACCCTCACCCTTCCCATAATCCTAACCCGTACGCTAACACTAACCCGCGCCCTCACACTTACGATCCCCCTAAAGCATTGTCGTACCCTCACCTGGACCCTAAACCGTCCCCGTCCCCTAACCCTAACCCTAGCCCGAACCCTAACCCTAACCCTTCCCCGAAGCCTGACCCTCACCCGTCCCCTAATCCTAACCCGTACGCTAACACTAACCCGCGCCCTCACACGTACGCTCCCCCTAAAGCGTTGTCGTACCCTCACCTGGACCCTAAACCCTCCCCGTCCCCTAACCCTAGCCCGAACCGTAACCCTAACCCTTCCCCGAAGCCTGACCCTCACCCGTCCCCGAATCCTAACCCGTACGCTAACACTAACCCGCGCCCTCACACGTACGCTCCCCCTAAAGCGTTGTCGTACCCTCACCTGGACCCTAAACCGTCCCCGTCCCCTAACCCTAAACCTTGCCCGAACCCTAACCCTAACACTTCCCCGAAACCTTACCCTCACCCGTCCCATAATCCTAACCCGTACGCTAACACTAACCCACGCCCTCACACGTACGCTCCCCCTAAATCGTTGTCGTACCCTCACCTGGACCCTAAACCGTCCCCGTCCCCTAACCCTAACCCTAGCCCGAACCCTAACCCTAAACCTTCCCCGAAGCCTGACTCTCACCCGTCCCCTAATCCTAACCCGTACGCTAACACTAACCCGCGCCCTCACACGTACGCTCCCCCTAAAGCGTTGTCGTACCCTCACCTGGACCCTAAACCGTCCCCGTCCCCTAACCCTAACCCTAGCCCGAACCCTAACCCTAACCCTTCCCCGAAGCCTGACCCTCACCCGTCCCCTAATCCTAACCCTTACGCTAACACTAACCCGCGCCCTCACACGTACGCTCCCCCTAAAGCGTTGTCGTACCCTCACCTGGACCCTAAACCGTCCCCGTCCCCTAACCCTAACCCTAGCCCGAACGCTAACCCTAACCCTTCCGCGAAGCCTGACCCTCACCCGTCCCCTAATCCTAACCCGTACGCTAAAACTAACCCACGCCCTCACACGTACGCTCCCCCTAAAGCGTTGTCGTACCCTCACCTGGACCTTAAACCCTCCCCGTCCCCTAACCCTTACCCAGGCCCGAACCCTAACCCTAACCCTTCCCCGAAGTCTGACCCTCACCCGTCCCCTAATCCTAACCCGTACGCTAACACTAACCCGCGCCCTCACACGTACGCTCCCCCTAAAGCGTTGTCGTACCCTCAACTGGACCCTAAACCCTCCCCGTCCCCTAACCCTAACCCTAGCCCGAACCCTAACCCTAACCCTTCCCCGAAGCCTGACCCTCACCCGTCCCCTAATCCTAACCCGTACGCTAACACTAACCCGCGCCCTCACACGTACGCTCCCCCTAAAGCGTTGTCGTACCCTCACCTGGACCCTAAACCGTCCCCGTCCCCTAACCCTAACCCTAGCCCGAACCCTAACCCTAACCCTTCCCCGAAGCCTGACCCTCACCCGTCCCCTAATCCTAACCCGTACGCTAACACTAACCCGCGCCCTCCCACGTACGCTCCCCCTAAAGCGTTGTCGTACCCTCACCTGGACCCTAAACCCTCCCCGTCCCCTAAACCTAACCCTAGCCCGAACCCTAACCCTAACCCTTCCCCGAAGCCTGACCCTCTCCCGTACCCTAATCCTAACCCGTACGCTAACACTGACCCGCGCCCTCACACGTACGCTCCCCCTAAAGCGTTGTCGTACCCTCACCTGGACCCTAAGCCGTCCCCGTCCCCTAACCCTAACCCTAGCCCGAACCCTAACCCTAACCCTTCCCCGAAGCCTGACCCTCACCCGTCCCCTAATCCTAACCCGTACGCTAACACTAACACGCGCCCTCACATGTACGCTCCCCCTAAAGCGTTGTCGTACCCTCACCTGAACCCTAAACCGTCCCCGTCCCCTAACCCTAACCCTAGCCCGAACCTTAACCCTAACCCTTCCCCGAAGCCTGACCCTCACCCGTCCCCTAATCCTAACCCGTACGCTAACACTAACCCGCGCCCTCACACGTACGCTCCCCCTAAAGCGTTGTCGTACCCTCACCTGGACCCTAAACCGTCCCCGTCCCCTAACCCTAACCCTAGTCCGAACCCTAAACCTAACCCTTCCGCGAAGCCTGACCCTCACCCGTCCCCTAATCCTAACCCGTACGCTAACACTAACCCGTGCCCTCACACGTACGCTCCCCCTAAAGCGTTGTCGTACCCTCACCTGGACCCTAAACCCTCCCCGTTCCCTAACCCTAACCCTAGCCCGAACCGTAACCCTAACAATTCCCCGAAGCCTGACCCTCACCCTTCCCATAATCCTAACCCGTACGCTAACACTAACCCGCGCCCTCACACTTACGATCCCCCTAAAGCGTTGTCGTACCCTCACCTGGACCCTAAACCGTCCCCGTCCCCTAACCCTAACCCTAGCCCGAACCCTAACCCTAACCCTTCCCCGAAGCCTGACCCTCACCCGTCCCCTAATCCTAACCCGTACGCTAACACTAACCCGCGCCCTCACACGTACGCTCCCCCTAAAGCGTTGTCGTACCCTCACCTGGACCCTAAACCCTCCCCGTCCCCTAACCCTAGCCCGAACCGTAACCCTAACCCTTCCCCGAAGCCTGACCCTCACCCGTCCCCGAATCCTAACCCGTACGCTAACACTAACCCGCGCCCTCACACGTACGCTCCCCCTAAAGCGTTGTCGTACCCTCACCTGGACCCTAAACCGTCCCCGTCCCCTAACCCTAAACCTTGCCCGAACCCTAACCCTAACACTTCCCCGAAACCTTACCCTCACCCGTCCCATAATCCTAACCCGTACGCTAACACTAACCCACGCCCTCACACGTACGCTCCCCCTAAATCGTTGTCGTACCCTCACCTGGACCCTAAACCGTCCCCGTCCCCTAACCCTAACCCTAGCCCGAACCCTAACCCTAAACCTTCCCCGAAGCCTGACTCTCACCCGTCCCCTAATCCTAACCCGTACGCTAACACTAACCCGCGCCCTCACACGTACGCTCCCCCTAAAGCGTTGTCGTACCCTCACCTGGACCCTAAACCGTCCCCGTCCCCTAACCCTAACCCTAGCCCGAACCCTAACCCTAACCCTTCCCCGAAGCCTGACCCTCACCCGTCCCCTAATCCTAACCCTTACGCTAACACTAACCCGCGCCCTCACACGTACGCTCCCCCTAAAGCGTTGTCGTACCCTCACCTGGACCCTAAACCGTCCCCGTCCCCTAACCCTAACCCTAGCCCGAACGCTAACCCTAACCCTTCCGCGAAGCCTGACCCTCAACCGTCCCCTAATCCTAACCCGTACGCTAACACTAACCCACGCCCTCACACGTACGCTCCCCCTAAAGCGTTGTCGTACCCTCACCTGGACCTTAAACCCTCCCCGTCCCCTAACCCTTACCCAGGCCCGAACCCTAACCCTAACCCTTCCCCGAAGTCTGACCCTCACCCGTCCCCTAATCCTAACCCGTACGCTAACACTAACCCGCGCCCTCACACGTACGCTCCCCCTAAAGCGTTGTCGTACCCTCAACTGGACCCTAAACCCTCCCCGTCCCCTAACCCTAACCCTAGCCCGAACCCTAACCCTAACCCTTCCCCGAAGCCTGACCCTCACCCGTCCCCTAATCCTAACCCGTACGCTAACACTAACCCGCGCCCTCACACGTACGCTCCCCCTAAAGCGTTGTCGTACCCTCACCTGGACCCTAAACCGTCCCCGTCCCCTAACCCTAACCCTAGCCCGAACCCTAACCCTAACCCTTCCCCGAAGCCTGACCCTCACCCGTCCCCTAATCCTAACCCGTACGCTAACACTAACCCGCGCTCTCACACGTACGCTCCCCCTAAAGCGTTGTCGTACCCTCAACTGGACCCTAAACCCTCCCCGTCCCCTAACGCTAACACTAGCCCGAACCGTAACCCTAACCCTTCCCCGAAGCCTGACCCTCACCCGTCCCCTAATCCTAACCCGTACGCTAACACTGACCCGCGCCCTCACACGTACGCTCCCCCTAAAGCGTTGTCGTACCCTCACCTGGACCCTAAGCCTTCCCCGTCCCCTAACCCAAACCCTAGCCCGAACCCTAACCCTAACCCTTCCCCGAAGCCTGACCCTCACCCGTCCCCTAATCCTAACCCGTACGCTAACACTAACCCGCGCCCTCCCACGTACGCTCCCCCTAAAGCGTTGTCGTACCCTCACCTGGACCCTAAACCCTCCCCGTCCCCTAAACCTAACCCTAGCCCGAACCCTAACCCTAACCCTTCCCCGAAGCCTGACCCTCACCCGTACCCTAATCCTAACCCGTACGCTAACACTGACCCGCGCCCTCACACGTACGCTCCCCCTAAAGCGTTGTCGTACCCTCACCTGGACCCTAAGCCGTCCCCGTCCCCTAACCCTAACCCTAGCCCGAACCCTAACCCTAACCCTTCCCCGAAGCCTGACCCTCACCCGTCCCCTAATCCTAACCCGTACGCTAACACTAACACGCGCCCTCACATGTACGCTCCCCCTAAAGCGTTATCGTACCCTCACCTGAACCCTAAACCGTCCCCGTCCCCTAACCCTAACCCTAGCCCGAACCTTAACCCTAACCCTTCCCCGAAGCCTGACCCTCACCCGTCCCCTAATCCTAACCCGTACGCTAACACTAACCCGCGCCCTCACACGTACGCTCCCCCTAAAGCGTTGTCGTACCCTCACCTGGACACTAAACCGTCCCCGTCCCCTAACCCTAACCCTAGTCCGAACCCTAAACCTAACCCTTCCGCGAAGCCTGACCCTCACCCGTCCCCTAATCCTAACCCGTACGCTAACACTAACCCGCGCCCTCACACGTACGCTCCCCCTAAAGCGTTGTCGTACCCTCACCTGGACCCTAAACCCTCCCCGTCCCCTAACCCTTACCCAGGCCCGAACCCTAACCCTAACCCTTCCCCGAAGCCTGACCCTCACCCGTCCCCTAATCCTAACCCGTACGCTAACACTAACCCGCGCCCTCACACGTACGCTCCCCCTAAAGCGTTGTCGTACCCTCACCTGGACCCTAAACCGTCCCCGTCCCCTAACCTTATCCCTAGCCCGAACCCTAACCCTAACCCTTCCCCGAAGCCTGACCCTCACCCGTCCCCTAATCCTAACCCGTACGCTAACACTAACCCGCGCTCTCACACGTACGCTCCCCCTAAAGCGTTGTCATACCCTCAACTGGACCCTAAACCCTCCCCGTCCCCTAACCCTAACCCTAGCCCGAACCCTAACCCTAACCCTTCCCCGAAGCCTGACCCTCACCCGTCCCCTAATCCTAACACGTACGCTAACAATGAACCGCGCCCACACACGTACGCTCCCCCTAAAGCGTTGTCGTACCCTCACCTGGACCCTAAGCGGTCCCCGTCCCCTAACCCTAACCCTAGCCCGAACCCTAACCCTAACACTTCCCCGAAGCCTGACCCTCACCCGTCCCCTAATCCTAACCCGTACGCTAACACTAACCCGCGCCCTCACACGTACGCTCCCCCTAAAGCGTTGTCGTACCCTCACCTGGACCCTAAACCCTCCCCGTTCCCTAACCCTAACCCTAGCCCGAACCCTAACCCTAACAATTCCCCGAAGCCTGACCCTCACCCTTCCCATAATCCTAACCCGTACGCTAACACTAACCCGCGCCCTCACACTTACGATCCCCCTAAAGCGTTGTCGTACCCTCACCTGGACCCTAAACCGTCCCCGTCCCCTAACCCTAACCCTAGCCCGAACCCTAACCCTAACCCTTCCCCGAAGCCTGACCCTCACCCGTCCCCTAATCCTAACCCGTACGCTAACACTAACCCGCGCCCTCACACGTACGCTCCCCCTAAAGCGTTGTCGTACCCTCACCTGGACCCTAAACCCTCCCCGTCCCCTAACCCTAGACCGAACCGTAACCCTAACCCTTCCCCGAAGCCTGACCCTCACCCGTCCCCGAATCCTAACCCGTACGCTAACACTAACCCGCGCCCTCACACGTACGCTCCCCCTAAAGCGTTGTCGTACCCTCACCTGGACCCTAAACCGTCCCCGTCCCCTAACCCTAAACCTTGCCCGAACCCTAACCCTAACACTTCCCCTAAACCTTACCCTCACCCGTCCCATAATCCTAACCCGTACGCTAACACTAACCCACGCCCTCACACGTACGCTCCCCCTAAATCGTTGTCGTACCCTCACCTGGACCCTAAACCGTCCCCGTCCCCTAACCCTAAACCTAGCCCGAACCCTAACCCAAAACCTTCCCCGAAGCCGGACTCTCACCCGTCCCCTAATCCTAACCCGTACGCTAACACTAACCCGCGCCCTCACACGTACGCTCCCCCTAAAGCGTTGTCGTACCCTCACCTGGACCCTAAACCGTCCCCGTCCCCTAACCCTAACCCTAGCCCGAACCCTAACCCTAACCCTTCCCCGAAGCCTGACCCTCACCCGTCCCCTAATCCTAAACCTTACGCTAACACTAACCCGCGCCCTCACATGTACGCTCCCCCTAAAGCGTTGTCGTACCCTCACCTGGACCCTAAACCGTCCCCGTCCCCTAACCCTAACCCTAGCCCGAACCCTAACCCTAACCCTTCCGCGAAGCCTGACCCTCACCCGTCCCCTAATCCTAACCCGTACGCTAACACTAACCCACGCCCTCACACGTACGCTCCCCCTAAAGCGTTGTCGTACCCTCACCTGGACCCTAAACCCTCCCCGTCCCCTAACCCTTACCCAGGCCCGAACCCTAACCCTAACCCTTCCCCGAAGCCTGATCCTCACCCGTCCCCTAATCCTAACCCGTACGCTAACACTAACCCGCGCCCTCACACGTACGCTCCCCCTAAAGCGTTGTCGTACCCTCAACTGGACCCTAAACCCTCCCCGTCCCCTAACCCTAACCCTAGCCCGAACCCTAACCCTAACCCTTCCCCGAAGCCTGACACTCACCCGTCCCCTAATCCTAACCCGTACGCTAACACTGACCCACGCCCTCACACGTACGCTCCCCCTAAAGCGTTGTCGTACCCTCACCTGGACCCTAAGCCGTCCGCGTCCCCTAACCCTAACCCTAGCCCGAACCCTAACCCTAACCCTTCCCCGAAGCCTGACCCTCACCCGTCCCCTAATCCTAACCCGTACGCTAACACTAACCCGCGCCCTCACACGTACGCTCCCCCTAAAGCGTTGTTGTAACCTCACCTGGACCCGAAACCGTCCCCGTCCCCTAAGCCTAACCCTAGCCCGAACCCTAACCCTAACACTTCCGCGAAGCCTGACCCTCACCCGTCCCCTAATCCTAAACCGTACGCTAACACTAACCCGCGCCCTCACACGTACGCTCCCCCTAAAGCGTTGTCGTACCCTCACCTGGACCCTAAACCGTCCCCGTCCCCTAACCCTAACCCTAGCCCGAACCCTAACCCTAACCCTTCCCCGAAGCCTGACCCTCACCCGTCCCCTAATCCTAACCCGTACGCTAACACTGACCCGCGCCCTCACACGTACGCTCCCCCTAAAGCGTTGTCGTACCCTCACCTGGACCCTAAACCCTCCCCGTCCCCTAACCCTAACCCTAGCCCGAACCCTAACCCTAACACTTCCCCGAAGCCTGACCATCACCCGTCCCCTAATCCTAACCCGTACGCTAACAGTAACCCGCGCTCTCACACGTACGCTCCCCCTAAAGCGTTGTCGTACCTTCAACTGGACCCTAAACCCTCCCCGTCCCCTAACACTAACCCTAGCCCGAACCCTAACCCTAACCCTTCACCGAATCCTGAACCTCACCCGTCCCCTAATCCTAACCCGTACGCTAACACTAACCCGCGCCCTCACACGTACGCTCACCCTAAAGCGTTGTCGTACCCTCACCTGGACCCTAAGCCGTCCCCGTCCCCTAACCCTAACCCTAGCCCGAACCCTAACCCTAACCCTTCCCCGAAGCCTGACCCTCACCCGTCCCCTAATCCTAACCCGTACGCTAACACTAACCCGCGCCCTCACACGTACGCTCCCCCTAAAGCGTTGTCGTACCCTCACCTGGACCCTAAACCGTCCCTGTCCCCTAACCCTAACCCTAACCCAACCCTAACCCTAACCCTTCCCCGAAGCCTGACACTCACCCATCCCCTAATCCTAACCCGTACGCTAACACTAACCCGCGCCCTCAAACGTACGCTCCCCCTAAAGCGTTGTCGTACCCTCACCTGGACCCGAAACCGTCCCCGTCCCCTAACCCTAACCCTAACACTTCCCCGAAGCCTGACCCTCACCCGTCCCCTAATCCTAACCCGTACGTTAACACTAACCCGCGCACTCAAAAGTACGCTCCCCCTAAAGCGTTGTCGTACCCTCACCTGGACCCTAAACCGTCCCCGTCCCCTAACCCTAACCCTAGCCCGAACCCTAACCCTAACCCTTCCGCGAAGCCTGATCCTCACCTGTCCCCTAATCCTAACCCGTACACTAACACTAACCCGCGCCCGCACACGTACGCTCCCACTAAAGCTTTGTCGTACCCTCACCTGGACCCTAAACCCTCCCCGTCCCCTAACCCTAACCCTAGCCCGAACCCTAACCCTAACTCTTCCCCGAAGCCTGACCCTCACCCGTCCCCTAATCCTAACCCGTACGCTAACAGTAACCCGCGTTCTCACACGTACGCTCCCCCTAAAGCGTTGTCGTAAGCTCAACTGGACACTAAACCCTCCCCGTCCCCTAACCCTAACCCTAGCCCGAACCCTAACCCTAACCCTTCCCCGAAGCCTGAACCTCACCCGTCCCTTAATCCTAACCCGTACGCTAACACTAACCCGCGCCCTCACACGTACGTACCCCTAAAGCGTTGTCGTACCCTCACCTGGACCATAAACCCTCCCCGTCCCCTAACCCTAACCCTAGCTCGAACCCTATCCCTAACCCTTCCCCGAAGCCTGACCCTCACCCGTCCCCTAATCCTAACCCGTACGCTAACACTAACCTGCGCCCTCACACGTACGCTCCCCCTAAAGCGTTGTCGTACCCTCACCTGGACCCTAAGTCGACCCCGTCCCCTAACCCAAACCCTAGCCCGAACCCTAAACCTAACCCTTCCCCGAAGCCTGACCCTCACCCGTCCCCTAATCCTAACCCGTACGCTAACACTAACCCGCGCCCTCACACGTACGGTCCCCCTAAAGCGTTGTCGTACCCTCACCTGGACCGTAAGCCGTCCCCGTCCCCTAACCCTAACCCTAGCCCTAATCCTAACCCTAACCCTTCCCCGAAGCCTGACTCTCACCCATCCCCTAATCCTAACCCGTACGCTAACACTAACCCGCGCCCTCACACGTACGCTCCCGCTAATGCGTTGTCGTACCCTCACCTGGACCCTAAACCGTCCCCGTCCCCTAACCCTAACCCTAGCTCGAACACTAACACTAACCCTTCCCCGAAGCCTGACCCTCACCCGTCCCCTAATCCTAACCCGTACGCTAACACTAACCCGCGCCCTCACACGTATGCTCCCCCTAAAGCGTTGTTGTACCCTCACCTGGACCCTAAACCCTCCCCGTCCCCTAACCCTAACCCTAGCCCGAACCCTAACCCTTCCCCGAAGCCTGGCCCTCACCCGTCCCCTAATCCTAACCCGTACGCTAACACTAACCCGCGCCCTCACACGTACGCTCCCCCTAAAGCGTTGTCGTACCCTCACCTGGACCCTCAGCCGTCCCCGTCTCCTAACGCTAACCCTAGCCCGAACCCTAACCCTAACCCTTCCCCGAAGCCTGACCCTCACCCGTCCCCTAATCCTAACCCGTACGCTAACACGAACCCGCGCCCTCACACGTACGCTCCCCCTAAAGCGTTGTCGTACCCTCACATGGACCCTTAACCCTCCCCGTCCCCTAACCCTAACCCTAGCCCGAACCCTAACCCTAACCCTTCCCCGAAGCCTGACCCTCACCCGTCCCCTAATCCTAACCTGTACGCTAACACTAACCCGCGCCCTCACACGTACACTCCCCGTAACGCGTTGTCGTACCCTCACCTGGACCCTAAGCCGTCCCCGTCCCTTAACCCTAACCCTAGCCCGAACCCTAACCCTAACCCTTCCCCGAAGCCTGACCCTCACCCGTCCCCTAATCCTAACCCGTACGCTAACACTAACCCGCGCCCTCACACGTACGCTCCCCCTAAAGCGTTGTCGTACCCTCACCTGGACCCTAAACCCTCCCTGTCCCCTAACCCTAACCCTAGCACGAACCCTAACCCTAACCCTTCCCCGAAGCCTGACCCTCTCCCGTCCCCTAATCCTAACCCGTACGATAACACTAACCCACGCCCTCACACGTACGCTACCCCTAAAGCGTTGTCGTACCCTCACCTGGACCCTAAACCCTCCCCGTCCCCTAACCCTAACCCTAGCCCGAACCCTAACCCTACCCCTTCCCCGAAGCCTGACCCTCACCCGTCCCCTAATCCTAACCCGTAAGCTAACACTAACCCGCGCCCTCACACGTACACTCCCCCTAAAGTGTTGTCGTACCCTCACATGGACCCTAAACCCTCCCCGTCCCCTAACCCTCACCCTAGCCCGAACCCTAAACCTAACCCTTCCCCGAAGCCTGACCCTCACCCGTCCCCTAATCCTAACCCGTACGCTAACACTAACCCGCGCCCTCACACGTACGCTCCCCCTAAAGCGTTGTCGTACCCTCACATGGACCCTAATCCCTCCCCGTCCCCTAACCCTAACCATAGCCGAACCCTAACCCTACCCCTTCCCCGAAGCCTGACCCTCACCCGTCCCCTAATCCTAACCCGTACGCTAACACTAACCCGCGCCCTCACACGTACGCTCCCCCTAAAGCGTTGTCGTACCCTCACCTGGACCCTAAACCCTCCCCGTCCCCTAACCCTAACCCTAGCCCGAACCCTAAACCTACCCCTTCCCCGAAGCCTGACCCTCACCTGTCCCCTAATCCTAACCCGTACGCTAACACTAACCCGCGCCCTCACACGTACGCTCCCCCTAAAGCGTTGTCGTACCCTCACCTGGACCCTAAACCCTCCCCGTCCCCTAAACCTAACCCTAGCCCGAACCCTAACCCTAACCCTTCACCGAAGCCTGACCCTCACACATCTCCTAATCCTAACCCGTACGCTAACACTAACCCGCGCCCTCACACGTACGCTCCCCCTAAAGCGTTGTCATACCCTCACCTGGACCTTAAACCCTCCCCATCCCCTAACCCTTACCCTAGCCCGAACCCTAACCCTAACACTTCCCTGAAGCCTGACACTCACCCTTCCCCTAATCCTAACCCGTACGCTAACACTAACCCACGCCCTCACACGTACGCTCCCCCTAAAGCGTTGTCGTACCCTCACATGGACCCTTAACCCTCCCGGTCCCCTAACCCTAACCTTAGCCCGAACCCTAACCCTAACACTTCCCCGAAGCCTGACCCTCACGCGTCCCCTAATCCTAACACGTACGCTAACACTAACCCGCGCCCTCACACGTACACTCCCCCTAAAGCGTTGTCGTACCCTCACCTGGACCCTAAGCCGTCCCCGTCCCCTATCCCTAACCCTAGCCCGAACCCTAACCCTAACCCTTCCCCGAAGCCTGACCCTCACCCGTCCCCTAATCCTAACCCGTACGCTAACATTAACCCGCGCCCTCACACGTACACTCCCCCTAAAGCGTTGTCGTACCCTCACATGGACCCTTAACCCTCCCCGTCCCCAAACCCTAACCCTAGCCCGAACCCTAACCCTAACCCTTCCCCGAAGCCTGACCCTCACCCGTCCCCTAATCCTAACCCGTACGCTAACACTAACCCGCACCCTCACACGTACGCTCCCCCTAAAGCGTTGTCATACACTCACCTGGACCTTAAACCCTCCCCATCCCCTAACCCTTACCCTAGCCCGAACCCTAACCCTAACCCTTCCCTGAAGCCTGACACTCACCCTTCCCCTAATCCTAAGCCGTACGCTAACATTAACCCGCGCCCTCACACGTACGCTCCCCCTAAAGCGTTGTCATACCCTCACATGGACCCTTAACCCTCCCCGTCCCCTAACCCTAACCCTAGCCCGAACCCTAACCCTAACCCTTCCCCGAAGCCTGACCCTCACCCGTCCCCTAATCCTAACCTGTACGCTAACACTAACCCGCGCCCTCACACGTACGCTCCCCCTAACGCGTTGTCGTACCCTCACCTGGATCCTAAGCCGTCCCCGTCCCCTAATCCTAACCCTAGCCCGAACCCTAACCCTTCCCCGAAGCCTGACCCTCACCCGTCCCCTAATCCTAACCCGTACGCTAACACTAACCCGCGCCCTCACACGTACGCTCCCCCTAAAGCGTTGTCGTACCCTCACCTGGACCCTAAACCCTCCCTGTCCCCTAACCCTAACCCTAGCCCGAACCCTAACCCTAACCCTTCCCCGAAGACTGACCCTCTCCCGTCCCCTAATCCTAACCCGTACGATAACACTAACCCACGCCCTCACACGTACACTCCCCCTAAAGCGTTGTCGTACCCTCACATGGACCCTTAACCCTCCCGGTCCCCTAACCCTAACCCTAGCCCGAACCCTAACCCTAACACTTCCCCGAAGCCTGACCCTCACCCGTCCCCTAATCCTAACACGTACGCTAACACTAACCCGCGCCCTCACACGTACACTCCCCCTAAAGCGTTGTCGCACCCTCACCTGGACCCTAAGCCGTCCCCGTCCCCTAACCCTAACCCTAGCCCGAACCCTAACCCTAACACTTCCCCGAAGCCTGACCCTCACCCGTCCCCTAATCCTAACCCGTACGCTAAGACTAACCCGTGCCCTCACACGTACGCTCCCCCTAAAGCGTTGTCGTACCCTCACCTGGACCCTAAACCCTCCCTGTCCCCTAACCCTAACCCTAGCCCGAACCCTAACCCTAACCCTTCCCCGAAGCCTGACCCTGTCCCGTCCCCTAATCCTAACCCGTACGATAACACTAACCCACGCCCTCACACGTACGCTACCCCTAAAGCGTTGTCGTACCCTCACCTGGACCCTAAACCCTCCCCGTCCCCTAACCCTAACCCTAGCCCGAACCCTAACCCTACCCCTTCCCCGAAGCCTGACCCTCACCCGTCCCCTAATCCTAACCCGTAAGCTAACACTAACCCGCGCCCTCACACGTACGCTCCCCCTAAAGCGTTGTCGTACCCTCACATGGACCCTAAACCCTCCCCGTCCCCTAACCCTAACCCTAGCCCGAACACTAAACCTAACCCTTCCCCGAAGCCTGACCCTCACCCGTCCCCTATTCCTAACCCGTACGCTAACACTAACACGCGCCCTCACACGTACGCTCCCCCTAAAGCGTTGTCGTACCCTCACCTGGACCCTAAACCGTCCCCATCCCCTAACCCTAACACTAGCCCGAACCGTAACCCTAACCCTTCCCCGAAACCTGACCCTCACCCGTCCCCTAATCCTAACCCGTACGCTAACACTAACCCGCGCCCTCACACATACACTCCCCCTAAAACGTTGTTGTATCCTCACCTGGACCCTAAACCCTCCCCGTCCCCTATCCCTAACCCTAGCCCGAACCCTAACCCTAACGCTTCCCCGAAGCCTGACCCTCACCCGTCCCCTAATCCTAACCCGTACGCTAACACTAACCCGCGCCCTCACACGTACGCTCCCCCTAAAGCGTTGTCATACCCTCACCTGCACCTTAAACCCTCCCCATCCCCTAACCCTTACCCTAGCCCGAACCCTAACCCTAACACTTCCCTGAAGCCTGACACTCACCCTTCCCCTAATCCTAACCCGTACGCTAACACTAACCCACGCCCTCACACGTACGCTCCCCCTAAAGCGTTGTCATACCCTCACCTGGACCCTAAACCCTCCCCATCCCCTAACCCTTACCCTAGCCCGAACCCTAACCCTAACACTTCCCTGAAGCCTGACACTCACCCTTCCCCTAATCCTAACCCGTACGCTAACACTAACCCACGCCCTCACACGTACGCTCCCCCTAAAGCGTTGTCGTACCCTCACCTGGACCCTAAACCCTCCCCGTCCCCTAACCCTAACCCTAGCCCGAACCCTAACCCTAACCCTTCCCCGAAGCCTGACCCTCACCCGTCCCCTAATCCTAACCCGTACGCTAACACTAACCCGCGACCTCACACATACGGTCCCCCTAAAGCGTTGTCGTACCCTCACCTGGACCCTAAGCCGTCCCCGTCCCCTAACCCTAACCCTAGCCCGAACCCTAACCCTAACCCTTCCCCGAAGCCTGACCCTCACCCGTCCCCTAATCCTAACCCGTACGCTAACACTAACACGCGCCCTCACACGTACGCTCCCCCTAAAGCGTTGTCGTACCCTCACATGGACCCTTAACCCTCCCGGTCCCCTAACCCTAACCCTAGCCCGAACCCTAACCCTAACACTTCCCCGAAGCCTGACCCTCACCCGTCCCCTAATCCTAACACGTACGCTAACACTAACCCGCGCCCTCACACGTACACTCCCCCTAAAGCATTGTCGTACCCTCACCTGGACCCTAAGCCGTCCCCGTCCCCTAACCCTAACCCTAGCCCGAACCCTAACCCTAACCCTTCCCCGAAGCCTGACCCTCACCTGTCCCCAATCCTAACCCGTACGCTAACACTAGCCCGCGCCCTCACACGTACGCTCCCCCTAAAGCGTTGTCGTACCCTCACCTGGACCCTAAACCCTCCCTGTCCCCTAACCCTAACCCTAGCCCGAACCCTAACCCTAAACCTTCCCCAAAGCCTGACCCTCACCCGTCCCCTAATCCTAACCCATACGCTAACACTAACCCGCGCCCTCACACGTACGCTCCCTCTAAAGCGTTGTCGTACCCTCACCTGGACCCGAAACCGTCCCCGTCCACTAACCCTAACCCTAACCCTAACCCAACCCTAACCCTAACCCTTCCCCGAAGCCTAACCCTCACCCATCCCCTAATCCTAACCCGTACGCTAACACTAACCCGCGCCCTCACACGTATGCTCCCCCTAAAGCGTTGTCGTACCCTCACCTGGACCCTAAACCCTCCCCGTCCCGTAACCCTAACCCTAGCCCGAACCCTAACCCTAACACTTCCGCGAAGCCTGACCCTCACCCGTCCCCTAATCCTAACCCGTACGCTAACACTAACCCGCGCCCTCACATGTACGCTCCCCCTAAAGCGTTGTCGTACCCTCACCTGGACCCTAAACCCTCCCCGTCCCCTAACTCTAACCGTAGCCCGAACCCTAACCCTAACCCTTCCCCGAAGCCTGACCCTCACCCGTACCCTAATCCTAACCCTTACGCTAACAGTAACCTGCACTCTCACACGTACGCTCCCCCTAAAGCGTTGTCGTACCCTCAACTGGACCCTAAACCGTCCCCGTCCCCTAACCCTAACGCTAGCCCGAACCCTAACCCTAACCCTTCCCCGAAGCCAGACCCTCACCCGTCCCCTAATCCTAACCCGTACGCTAACAGTAACCCGCGCTCTCACACGTACTCTCCCCCTAAAGCGTTGTCGTACCCTCACCTGGACGCTAAACCCTCCCCGTCCCCTAACCCTAACCCTAGCCCGAACCCTAACCCTAACACTTCACCGAAGCCTGAACCTCACCCGTCCCCTAATCCTAACCCGTACGCTAACACTAACCCGCGCCCTCACACGTACGCTCCCCCTAAAGCGTTGTCGTACCCTCACCTGGACCCTAAGCCGTCCCCGTCCCCTAACCCTAACCCTAGCCCGAACCCTAACCCTAACCCTTCCCCGAAGCCTGACCCTCACCCGTCCCCTAATCCTAACCCGTACGCTAACACTAACCCACGCCCTCACACGTACGCTCCCCCTAAAGCGTTGTCGTACCCTCACCTGGACCCTAAACCCTCCCCGTCCCCTAACCCTAACCCTAGCCCGAACCCTAACCCCAACCCTTCCCCGAAGCCTGACCCTAACCCATCCCCTAATCCTAACATGTACGCTAACACTAACCCGCTCCCTCACACGTACGCTCCCCCTAAAGCGTTGTCGTACCCTCACCTGGACCCTAAACCGTCCCCGTCCCCTAACTCTAACTCTAGCCCGAACCGTAACCCTAACCCGTCCCTGAAGCCTGACACTCACCCTTCCCCTAATCCTAACCCGTACGCTAACACTAACCCGCGCCCTCACACGTACGCTCCCCCTAAAGCGTTGTCGTACCCTCACATGGACCCTTAACCGTCCCCGTCCCCTAACCCTAACCCTAACCCTAGCCCGAACCCTAACCCTAACCCTTCCCCGAAGCCTGACCCTCACCCGTCCCCTAATCCTAACCCGTACGCTAACACTAACCCACGCCCTCACACGTACGCTCCCCCTAAAGCGTTGTCGTACCCTCACCTGGACCCTAAACCCTCCCCGTCCCCTAACCCTAACCCTAGCCCGAACCCTAACCCTACCCCTTCCCCGAAGCCTGACCCTCACCCGTCCCCTAATCCTAACCCGTAAGCTAACACTAACACGCGCCCTCACACGTACGCTCCCCCTAAAGCGTTGTCGTACCCTCACATGGACCCTAAACCCTCCCCGTCCCCTAACCCTAACCCTAGCCCGAACCCTAAACCTAACTCTTCCCCGAAGCCTGACCCTCACCCGTCCCCTAATCCTAACCCGTACGCTAACACTAACACGCGCCCTCACACGTACGCTCCCCCTAAAGCGTTGTCGTACCCTCACCTGGACCCTAAACCGTCCCCGTCCCCTAACCCTAACACTAGCCCGAACCGTAACCCAACCCTTCCCCGAAACCTGACCCTCACCCGTCCCCCAATCCTAACCCGTACGCTAACACTAACCCGCGCCCTCACACATACACTCCCCCTAAAGCGTTGTTGTATCCTCACCTGGACCCTAAACCCTCCCCGTCCCCTATCCCTAACCCTAGCCCGAACCCTAACCCTAACGCTTCCCCGAAGCCTGACCCTCACCCGTCCCCTAATCCTAACCCGTACGCTAACACTAACCCGCGCCCTCACACGTACGCTCCCCCTAAAGCGTTGTCATACCCTCACCTGCACCTTAAACCCTCCCCATCCCCTAACCCTTACCCTAGCCCGAACCCTAACCCTAACACTTCCCTGAAGCCTGACACTCACCCTTCCCCTAATCCTAACCCGTACGCTAACACTAACCCGCGCCCTCACACATACGGTCCCCCTAAAGCGTTGTCGTACCCTCACCTGGACCCTAAGCCGTCCCCGTCCCCTAACCCTAACCCTAGCCCGAACCCTAACCCTAACCCTTCCCCGAAGCCTGACCCTCACCCGTCCCCTAATCCTAACCTGTACGCTAACACTAACCCGCGCCCTCACACGTACGCTCCCCCTAAAGCGTTGTCGTACCCTCACATGGACCCTTAACCCTCCCGGTCCCCTAACCCTAACCCTAGCCCGAACCCTAACCCTAACACTTCCCCGAAGCCTGACCCTCACCCGTCCCCTAATCCTAACACGTACGCTAACACTAACCAACGCCCTCACACGTACACTCCCCCTAAAGCATTGTCGTACCCTCACCTGGACCCTAAGCCGTCCCCGTCCCCTAACCCTAACCCTAGCCCGAACCCTAACCCTAACCCTTCCCCGAAGCCTGACCCTCACCTGTCCCCTAATCCTAACCCGTACGCTAACACTAACCCGCGCACTCACACGTACGCTCCCCCTAAAGCGTTGTCGTACCCTCACCTGGACCCTAAACCCTCCCTGTCCCCTAACCCTAACCCTAGCCCGAACCCTAACCCTAAACCTTCCCCAAAGCCTGACCCTCACCCGTCCCCTAATCCTAACCCATACGCTAACACTAACCCACGCCCTCACACGTACGCTCCCCCTAAAGCGTTGTTGTACCCTCACCTGGACCCGAAACCGTCCCCGTCCACTAACCCTAACCCTAACCCAACCCTAACCCTAACCCTTCCCCGAAGCCTAACCCTCACCCATCCCCTAATCCTAACCCGTACGCTAAAACTAACCCGCGCCCTCACACGTATGCTCCCCCTAAAGCGTTGTCGTACCCTCACCTGGACCCTAAACCCTCCCCGTCCCGTAACCCTAACCCTAGCCCGAACCCTAACCCTAACACTTCCGCGAAGCCTGACCCTCACCCGTCCCCTAATCCTAACCCGTACGCTAACACTAACCCGCGCCCTCACATGTACGCTCCCCCTAAAGCGTTGTCGTACCCTCACCTGGACCCTAAACCCTCCCCGTCCCCTAACTCTAACCGTAGCCCGAACCCTAACCCTAACCCTTCCCCGAAGCCTGACCCTCACCCGTCCCCTAATCCTAACCCTTACGCTAACAGTAACCTGCACTCTCACACGTACGCTCCCCCTAAAGCGTTGTCGTACCCTCAACTGGACCCTAAACCGTCCCCGTCCCCTAACCCTAACGCTAGCCCGAACCCTAACCCTAACCCTTCCCCGAAGCCAGACCCTCACCCGTCCCCTAATCCTAACCCGTACGCTAACAGTAACCCGCGCTCTCACACGTACTCTCCCCCTAAAGCGTTGTCGTACCCTCACCTGGACGCTAAACCCTCCCCGTCCCCTAACCCTAACCCTAGCCCGAACCCTAACCCTAACACTTCACCGAAGCCTGAACCTCACCCGTCCCCTAATCCTAACCCGTACGCTACCACTAACCCGCGCCCTCACACGTACGCTCCCCCTAAAGCGTTGTCGTACCCTCACCTGGACCCTAAGCCGTCCCCGTCCCCTAACCCTAACCCTAGCCCGAACCCTAACCCTAACCCTTCCCCGAAGCCTGACCCTCACCCGTCCCCTAATCCTAACCCGTACGCTAACACTAACCCGCGCCCTCACACGTACGCTCCCCCTAAAGCGTTGTCGTACCCTCACCTGGACCCTAAACCCTCCCCGTCCCCTAACCCTAACCCTAGCCCGAACCCTAACCCTAACCCTTCCCCGAAGCCGGACCCTCACCCGTCCCCTAATCCTAACCCGTACGCTAACACTGACCCGCGCTCTCACACGTACGCTCCCCCTAAAGCGTTGTCGTACCCTCACCTGGACCCTAAGCCGTCCCCGTCCCCTAACCCTAACCCTAGCCCGAACCCTAACCCTAACACTTCCCCGAAGCCTGACCCTCACCCGACCCCTAATCCTAACCCGTACGCTAACACTAACCGGCGCCCTCACACGTACGCTCCCCCTAAAGCGTTGTTGTACCTTCACCTGGACTCTAAACCGTCCCCGTCCCCTAACCCTAACCCTAGCCCGAACCCTAACCCTAACCCTTCCGCGAAGCCTGACCCTCACCCGTCCCCTAATCCTAAACCGTACGCTAAAAGTAACCCGCGCCCTCACACCTACGCTCCCCCTAAAGCGTTGTCGTACCGTCACCTGGACCCTAAACCGTCCCCGTCCCCTAACCCTAACCCTAGCCCGAACCCTAACCTTAACCCTTCCCCGAAGCCTGACCCTCACCCGTCCCCTAATCCTAGCCCGTACGCTAACACTGACCCGCGCCCTCACAGGTACGCTCCCCCTAAAGCGTTGTCGTACCCTCACCTGGACCCTAAACCCTCCCCGTCCCCTAACCCTAACCCTAGCCCGAACCCTAACCCTAACACTTCCCCGAAGCCTGACCCTCACCCGTCCCCTAATCCTAACCCGAACCCTAACAGTAACCCGCGCTCTCACACGTACGCTCCACCTAAAGCGTTGTCGTACCCTCAACTGGACCCTAAACCCTCCCCGTCCCCTAACCCTAACCCTAGCCCGAACCCTAACCCTAACCCTTCCCCGAACCCTGAACCTCACCCGTCCCCTAATCCTAACCCGTACGCTAACACTAACCCGCGTCCTCACACGTACGCTCCCCCTAAAGCGTTGTCGTACCCTCACCTGGACCCTAAGCCGTCCCCGTCCCCTAACCCTAACCCTAGCCCAAACCCTAACCCTAACCCTTCCCCGAAGCCTGACCGTCACCCGTCCCCTAATCCTAACCCGTACGCTAACACTAACCCGCGCCCTCACACGTACGCTCCCCCTAAAGCGTTGTCGTACCCTCACCTGGACCCTAAACCGTCCCTGTCCCCTAACCCTAACCCTAACCCAACCCTAACCCTAACCCTTCCCCGAAGCCTGACACTCACCCATCCCCTATTCCTAACCCGTACGCTAACACTAACCCGCGCCCTCACACGTACGCTCCCCCTAAAGCGTTGTCGTACCCTCACCTGGACCCTTAACCCTCCCCGTCCCCTAACCCTAACCCTAGCCCGAACCCTAACCCTAACCCTAACCCTTCCCCGAAGCAAGACCCTCACCCGTCCCCTAATCCTAACCCGTACGCTAACAGTAACCCGCGCTCTCACACGTACTCTCCCCCTAAAGCGTTGTCGTACCCTCACCTGGACGCTAAACCCTCCCCGTCCCCTAACCCTAACCCTAGCCCGAACCCTAACCCTAACACTTCCCCGAAGCCTGAACCTCACCCGTCCCCTAATCCTAACCCGTACGCTAACACTAACCCGCGCCCTCACACGTACGCTCCCCCTAAAGCGTTGTCGTACCCTCACCTGGACCCTAAGCCGTCCCCATCCCCTAACCCTAACCCTAGCCCGAACCCTAACCCTAACCCTTCCCCGAAGCCTGACCGTCACCCGTCCCCTAATCCTAACCCGTACGCTAACACTAACCCGCGCCCTCACACGTACGCTCCCCCTAAAGCGTTGTCGTACCCTCACCTGGACCCTAAACCGTCCCTGTCCCCTAACCCTAACCCTAACCCAACCCTAACCCTAACCCTTCCGCGAAGCCTGACACTCACCCATCCCCTATTCCTAACCCGTACGCTAACACTAACCCGCGCCCTCACACGTACGCTCCCCCTAAAGCGTTGTCGTACCCTCACCTGGAACCGAAACCCTCCCCGTCCCCTAACCCTAACCCTAGCCCGAACCCTAACCCTAACCCTAACCCTTCCCCGAAGCCTGACCCTCACCCGTCCCCTAATCCTAACCCGTACGCTAACACTGACCCGCGTCCTCACACGTACGCTCCCCCTAAAGCGTTGTCGTACCCTCATCTGGACCCTAAGCCGTCCCCGTCCCCTAACCCTAACCCTAGCCCGAACCCTAACCCTAATCCTTCCCCGAAGCCTGACCCTCACCCGACCCCTAATCCTAACCCGTACGCTAACACTAACCCGCGCCCTCACACGTACGCTCCGCCTAAAGCGTTGTCGTACCCTCACCTGGACCCTAAACCGTCCCCGTCCCCTAACCCTAACCCTAGCCCGAACCCTAACCCTAACCCTTCCGCGAAGCCTGACCCTCACCCATCCCCTAATCCTAACCCGTACGCTAACACTAACCCGCGCCCTCACACGTACGCTCCCCCTAAAGCGTTGTCGTAGCCTCACCTGGACCCTAAAACGTCCCCGTCCCCTAACGCTAACCCTAGCCCGAACACTAACCCTAACACTTCTCCGAAGCCTGACCCTCACCCGTCCCCTAATCCTAACCCGTACGTTAACACTAACCCGCGCACTCAAAAGTACGCTCCCCCTAAAGCGTTGTCGTACCCTCACCTGGACCCTAAACCGGCCCCGTCCCCTAACCCTAACCCTAGCCCAAACCCTAACCCTAACCCTTCCGCGAAGCCTGATCCTCACCTGTCCCCTAATCCTAACCCGTACACTAACACTAACCCGCGCCCTCACACGTACGCTCCCACTAAAGCTTTGTCGTACCCTCACATGGACCCTAAACCCTCCCCGTCCCCTAACCCTAACCCTAGCCCGAACCCTAACCCTAACTCTTCCCCGAAGCCTGACCCTCACCCGTCCCCTAATCCTAACCCGTACGCTAACAGTAACCCGCGTTCTCACACATACGCTCCCCCTAAAGCGTTGTCGTACCCTCAACTGGACACTAAACCCTCCCCGTCCCCTAACCCTAACCCTAGCCCGAACCCTAACCCTAACCCTTCCCCGAAGCCTGAACCTCACCCGTCCCTTAATCCTAACCCGTACGCTAACACTAACCCGCGCCCTCACACGTACGTACCCCTAAAGCGTTGTCGTACCCTCACCTGGACCCTAAACCCTCCCCGTCCCCTAACCCTAACCCTAGCTCGAACCCTATCCCTAACCCTTCCCCGAAGCCTGACCCTCACCCGTCCCCTAATCCTAACCCGTACGCTAACACTAACCTGCGCCCTAACACGTACGCTCCCCCTAAAGCGTTGTCGTACCCTCACCTGGACCCTAAGTCGACCCCGTCCCCTAACCCAAACCCTAGCCCGAACCCTAACCCTAACCCTTCCCCGAAGCCTGACCCTCACCCGTCCCCTAATCCTAACCCGTACGCTAACACTAACCCGCGCCCTCACACGTACGGTCCCCCTAAAGCGTTGTCGTACCCTCACCTGGACCGTAAGCCGTCCCCGTCCCCTAACCCTAACCCTAGCCCTAATCCTAACCCTAACCCTTCCCCGAAGCCTGACTCTCACCCATCCCCTAATCCTAACCCGTACGCTAACACTAACCCGCGCCCTCACACGTACGCTCCCGCTAATGCGTTGTCGTACCCTCACCTGGACCCTAAACCGTCCCCGTCCCCTAACCCTAACCCTAGCTCGAACACTAACCCTAACCCTTCCCCGAAGCCTGACCCTCACCCGTCCCCTAATCCTAACCCGTACGCTAACACTAACCCGCGCCCTCACACGTATGCTCCCCCTAAAGCGTTGTTGTACCCTCACCTGGACCCTAAACCCTCCCCGTCCCCTAACCCTAACCCTAGCCCGAACCCTAACCCTAACCCTTCCCCGAAGCCTGGCCCTCACCCGTCCCCTAATCCTAACCCGTACGCTAACACTAACCCGCGCCCTCACACGTACGCTCCCCCTAAAGCGTTGTCGTACCCTCACCTGGACCCTCAGCCGTCCCCGTCTCCTAACGCTAACCCTAGCCCGAACCCTAACCCTAACCCTTCCCCGAAGCCTGACCCTCACCCGTCCCCTAATCCTAACCCGTACGCTAACACGAACCCGCGCCCTCACACGTACGCTCCCCCTAAAGCGTTGTCGTACCCTCACATGGACCCTTAACCCTCCCCGTCCCCTAACCCTAACCCTAGCCCGAACCCTAACCCTAACCCTTCCCCGAAGCCTGACCCTCACCCGTCCCCTAATCCTAACCTGTACGCTAACACTAACCCGCGCCCTCACACGTACACTCCCCGTAACGCGTTGTCGTACCCTCACCTGGACCCTAAGCCGTCCCCGTCCCCTAACCCTAACCCTAGCCCGAACCCTAACCCTAACCCTTCCCCGAAGCCTGACCCTCACCCGTCCCCTAATCCTAACCCGTACGCTAACACTAACCCGCGCCCTCACACGTACGCTCCCCCTAAAGCGTTGTCGTACCCTCACCTGGACCCTAAACCCTCCCTGTCCCCTAACCCTAACCCTAGCCCGAACCCTAACCCTAACCCTTCCCCGAAGCCTGACCCTCTCCCGTCCCCTAATCCTAACCCGTACGATAACACTAACCCACGCCCTCACACGTACGCTACCCCTAAAGCGTTGTCGTACCCTCACCTGGACCCTAAACCCTCCCCGTCCCCTAACCCTAACCCTAGCCCGAACCCTAACCCTACCCCTTCCCCGAAGCCTGACCCTCACCCGTCCCCTAATCCTAACCCGTAAGCTAACACTAACCCGCGCCCTCACACGTACACTCCCCCTAAAGTGTTGTCGTACCCTCACATGGACCCTAAACCCTCCCCGTCACCTAACCCTAACCCTAGCCCGAACCCTAAACCTAACACTTCCCCGAAGCCTGACCCTCACCCGTCCCCTAATCCTAACCCGTACGCTAACACTAACCCGCGCCCTCACACGTACGCTCCCCCTAAAGCGTTGTCGTACCCTCACATGGACCCTAATCCCTCCCCGTCCCCTAACCCTAACCATAGCCGAACCCTAACCCTACCCCTTCCCCGAAGCCTGACCCTCACCCGTCCCCTAATCCTAACCCGTACGCTAACACTAACCCGCGCCCTCACACGTACGCTCCCCCTAAAGCGTTGTCGTACCCTCACCTGGACCCTAAACCCTCCCCGTCCCCTAACCCTAACCCTAGCCCGAACCCTAAACCTACCCCTTCCCCGAAGCCTGACCCTCACCTGTCCCCTAATCCTAACCCGTACGCTAACACTAACCCGCGCCCTCACACGTACGCTCCCCCTAAAGCGTTGTCGTACCCTCACCTGGACCCTAAACCCTCCCCGTCCCCTAAACCTAACCCTAGCCCGAACCCTAACCCTAACCCTTCACCGAAGCCTGACCCTCACACATCTCCTAATCCTAACCCGTACGCTAACACTAACCCGCGCCCTCACACGTACGCTCCCCCTAAAGCGTTGTCATACCCTCACCTGGACCTTAAACCCTCCCCATCCCCTAACCCTTACCCTAGCCCGAACCCTAACCCTAACACTTCCCTGAAGCCTGACACTCACCCTTCCCCTAATCCTAACCCGTACGCTAACACTAACCCACGCCCTCACACGTACGCTCCCCCTAAAGCGTTGTCGTACCCTCACATGGACCCTTAACCCTCCCGGTCCCCTAACCCTAACCCTATCCCGAACCCTAACCCTAACACTTCCCCGAAGCCTGACCCTCACGCGTCCCCTAATCCTAACACTTACGCTAACACTAACCCGCGCCCTCACACGTACACTCCCCCTAAAGCGTTGTCGTACCCTCACCTGGACCCTAAGCCGTCCCCGTCCCCTATCCCTAACCCTAGCCCGAACCCTAACCCTAACCCTTCCCCGAAGCCTGACCCTCACCCGTCCCCTAATCCTAACCCGTACGCTAACATTAACCCGCGCCCTCACACGTACACTCCCCCTAAAGCGTTGTCGTACCCTCACATGGACCCTTAACCCTCCCCGTCCCCAAACCCTAACCCTAGCCCGAACCCTAACCCTAACCCTTCCCCGAAGCCTGACCCTCACCCGTCCCCTAATCCTAACCCGTACGCTAACACTAACCCGCACCCTCACACGTACGCTCCCCCTAAAGCGTTGTCATACACTCACCTGGACCTTAAACCCTCCCCATCCCCTAACCCTTACCCTAGCCCGAACCCTAACCCTAACCCTTCCCTGAAGCCTGACACTCACCCTTCCCCTAATCCTAAGCCGTACGCTAACATTAACCCGCGCCCTCACACGTACGCTCCCCCTAAAGCGTTGTCGTACCCTCACATGGACCCTTAACCCTCCCCGTCCCCTAACCCTAACCCTAGCCCGAACCCTAACCCTAACCCTTCCCCGAAGCCTGACCCTCACCCGTCCCCTAATCCTAACCTGTACGCTAACACTAACCCGCGCCCTCACACGTACGCTCCCCCTAACGCGTTGTCGTACCCTCACCTGGACCCTAAGCCGTCCCCGTCCCCTAATCCTAACCCTAACCCTTCCCCGAAGCCTGACCCTCACCCGTCCCCTAATCCTAACCCGTACGCTAACACTAACCCACGCCCTCACACGTACGCTCCCCCTAAAGCGTTGTCGTACCCTCACCTGGACCCTAAACCCTCCCTGTCCCCTAACCCTAACCCTAGCCCGAACCCTAACCCTAACCCTTCCCCGAAGCCTGACCCTCTCCCGTCCCCTAATCCTAACCCGTACGATAACACTAACCCACGCCCTCACACGTACACTCCCCCTAAAGCGTTGTCGTACCCTCACATGGACCCTTAACCCTCCCGGTCCCCTAACCCTAACCCTAGCCCGAACCCTAACCCTAACACTTCCCCGAAGCCTGACCCTCACCCGTCCCCTAATCCTAACACGTACGCTAACACTAACCCGCGCCCTCACATGTACACTCCCCCTAAAGCGTTGTCGCACCCTCACCTGGACCCTAAGCCGTCCCCGTCCCCTAACCCTAACCCTAGCCCGAACCCTAACCCTAACACTTCCCCGAAGCCTGACCCTCACCCGTCCCCTAATCCTAACCCGTACGCAAACACTAACCCGCGCCCTCACACGTACGCTCCCCCTAAAGCGTTGTCGTACCCTCACCTGGACCCTAAACCCTCCCTGTCCCCTAACCCTAACCCTAGCCCGAACCCTAACCCTAACCCTTCCCCGAAGCCTGACCCTGTCCCGTCCCCTAATCCTAACCCGTACGATAACACTAACCCACGCCCTCACACGTACGCTACCCCTAAAGCGTTGTCGTACCCTCACCTGGACCCTAAACCCTCCCCGTCCCCTAACCCTAACCCTAGCCCGAACCCTAACCCTACCCCTTCCCCGAAGCCTGACCCTCACCCGTCCCCTAATCCTAACCCGTAAGCTAACACTAACCCGCGCCCTCACACGTACGCTCCCCCTAAAGCGTTGTCGTACCCTCACATGGATCCTAAACCCTCCCCGTCCCCTAACCCTAACCCTAGCCCGAACACTAAACCTAACCCTTCCCCGAAGCCTGACCCTCACCCGTCCCCTATTCCTAACCCGTACGCTAACACTAACACGCGCCCTCACACGTACGCTCCCCCTAAAGCGTTGTCGTACCCTCACCTGGACCCTAAACCGTCCCCGTCCCCTAACCCTAACCTTAGTCCGAACCGTAACCCTAACCCTTCCCCGAAACCTGACCCTCACCCGTCCCCTAATCCTAACCCGTACGCTAACACTAACCCGCGCCCTCACACGTACGCTCCCCTTAAAGCGTTGTCGTACCCTCACCTGGACCCTAATCCCTCCCCGTCCCCTAACCCTAAACCTAGCCCGAACCCTAACCCCAACCCTTCCCCGAAGCCTGACCCTAACCCATCCCCTAATCCTAACATGTACGCTAACACTAACCCGCTCCCTCACACGTACGCTCCCCCTAAAGCGTTGTCGTACCCTCACCTGGACCCTAAACCGTCCCCGTCCCCTAACTCTAACTCTAGCCCGAACCGTAACCCTAACCCGTCCCTGAAGCCTGACACTCACCCTTCCCCTAATCCTAACCCGTACGCTAACACTAACCCGCGCCCTCACACGTACGCTCCCCCTAAAGCGTTGTCGTACCCTCACATGGACCCTTAACCGTCCCCGTCCCCTAACACTAACCCTAACCCTAGCCCGAACCCTAACCCTAACCCTTCCCCGAAGCCTGACCCTCACCCGTCCCCTAATCCTAACCTGTACGCTAACACTAACCCGCGCCCTCACACGTACGCTCCCCCTAACGCGTTGTCGTACCCTCACCTGGACCCTAAGCCGTCCCCGTCCCCTAACCCTAACCGTAGCCCGAACCCTAACCCTAACCCTTCCCCGAAACCTGACCCTCACCCGTCCCCTAATCCTAACCCGTACGCTAACACTAACCCGCGCCCTCACACGTACGCTCCCCCTAAAGCGTTGTCGTACCCTCACCTGGACCCTAAACCCTCCCCGTCCCCTAACCCTAACCCTAGCCCGAACCCTAACCCTACCCCTTCCCCGAAGCCTGACCCTCACCCGTCCCCTAATCCTAACCCGTAAGCTAACACTAACACGCGCCCTCACACGTACGCTCCCCCTAAAGCGTTGTCGTACCCTCACATGGACCCTAAACCCTCCCCGTCCCCTAACCCTAACCCTAGCCCGAACCCTAAACCTAACTCTTCCCCGAAGCCTGACCCTCACCCGTCCCCTAATCCTAACCCGTACGCTAACACTAACACGCGCCCTCACACGTACGCTCCCCCTAAAGCGTTGTCGTACCCTCACCTGGACCCTAAACCGTCCCCGTCCCCTAACCCTAACACTAGCCCGAACCGTAACCCTAACCCTTCCCCGAAACCTGACCCTCACCCGTCCCCTAATCCTAACCCGTACGCTAACACTAACCCGCGCCCTCACACATACACTCCCCCTAAAGCGTTGTTGTATCCTCACCTGGACCCTAAACCCTCCCCGTCCCCTATCCCTAACCCTAGCCCGAACCCTAACCCTAACGCTTCCCCGAAGCCTGACCCTCACCCGTCCCCTAATCCTAACCCGTACGCTAACACTAACCCGCGCCCTCACACGTACGCTCCCCCTAAAGCGTTGTCATACCCTCACCTGCACCTTAAACCCTCCCCATCCCCTAACCCTTACCCTAGCCCGAACCCTAACCCTAACACTTCCCTGAAGCCTGACACTCACCCTTCCCCTAATCCTAACCCGTACGCTAACACTAACCCACGCCCTCACACGTACGCTCCCCCTAAAGCGTTGTCATACCCTCACCTGGACCCTAAACCCTCCCCATCCCCTAACCCTTACCCTAGCCCGAACCCTAACCCTAACACTTCCCTGAAGCCTGACACTCACCCTTCCCCTAATCCTAACCCGTACGCTAACACTAACCCACGCCCTCACACGTACGCTCCCCCTAAAGCGTTGTCATACCCTCACCTGGACCCTAAACCCTCCCCGTCCCCTAACCCTAACCCTAGCCCGAACCCTAACCCTAACCCTTCCCCGAAGCCTGACCCTCACCCGTCCCCTAATCCTAACCCGTACGCTAACACTAACCCGCGCCCTCACACATACGGTCCCCCTAAAGCGTTGTCGTACCCTCACCTGGACCCTAAGCCGTCCCCGTCCCCTAACCCTAACCCTAGCCCGAACCCTAACCCTAACCCTTCCCCGAAGCCTGACCCTCACCCGTCCCCTAATCCTAACCTGTACACTAACACTAACCCGCGCCCTCACACGTACGCTCCCCCTAAAGCGTTGTCGTACCCTCACATGGACCCTTAACCCTCCTGGTCCCCTAACCCTAACCCTAGCCCGAACCCTAACCCTAACACTTCCCCGAAGCCTGACCCTCACCCGTCCCCTAATCCTAACACGTACGCTAACACTAACCCGCGCCCTCACACGTACACTCCCCCTAAAGCATTGTCGTACCCTCACCTGGACCCTAAGCCGTCCCCGTCCCCTAACCCTAACCCTAGCCCGAACCCTAACCCTAACCCTTCCCCGAAGCCTGACCCTCACCTGTCCCCTAATCCTAACCCGTACGCTAACACTAACCCGCGCCCTCACACGTACGCTCCCCCTAAAGCGTTGTCGTACCCTCACCTGGACCCTAAACCCTCCCTGTCCCCTAACCCTAACCCTAGCCCGAACCCTAACCCTTCCGCGAAGCCTGACCCTGTCCCGTCCCCTAATCCTAACCCGTACGATAACACTAACCCACGCCCTCACACGTACGCTACCCCTAAAGCGTTGTCGTACCCTCACCTGGACCCTAAACCCTCCCCGTCCCCTAACCCTAACCCTAGCCCGAACCCTAACCCTACCCCTTCCCCGAAGCCTGACCCTCACCCGTCCCCTAATCCTAACCCGTAAGCTAACACTAACCCGCGCCCTCACACGTACGCTCCCCCTAACGCGTTGTCGTACCCTCACCTGGACCCTAAGCCGTCCCCGTCCCCTAACCCTAACCCTAGCCCGAACCCTAACCCTAACCCTTCCCCGAAGCCTGACCCTCACCCGTCCCCTAATCCTAACCCGTACGCTAACACTAAGCCGCGCCCTCACACGTACGCTCCCCCTAAAGCGTTGTCGTACCCTCACCTGGACCCTAAACCCTCCCCGTCCCCTAACCCTAACCCTAGCCCGAACCCTAACCCTACCCCTTCCCCGAAGCCTGACCCTCACCCGTCCCCTAATCCTAACCCGTAAGCTAACACTAACACGCGCCCTCACACGTACGCTCCCCCTAAAGCGTTGTCGTACCCTCACATGGACCCTAAACCCTCCCCGTCCCCTAACCCTAACCCTAGACCGAACCCTAAACCTAACTCTTCCCCGAAGCCTGACCCTCACCCGTCCCCTAATCCTAACCCGTACGCTAACACTAACACGCGCCCTCACACGTACGCTCCCGCTAAAGCGTTGTCGTACCCTCACCTGGACCCTAAACCGTCCCCGTCCCCTAACCCTAACCCTAGCCCGAACCGTAACCCTAACCCTTCCCCGAAACCTGACCCTCACCCGTCCCCTAATCCTAATCCATACGCTAACACTAACCCGCGCCCTCACACATACACTCCCCCTAAAGCGTTGTTGTATCCTCACCTGGACCCTAAACCCTCCCCGTCCCTTATCCCTAACCCTAGCCCTAACCCTAAACCTAACCCTTCCCCGAAGCCTGACCCTCACCCGTCCCCTAATCCTAACCCGTACGCTAACACTAACCCGCGCCCTCACACGTACGCTCCCCCTAAAGCGTTGTCATACCCTCACCTGCACCTTAAACCCTCCCCATCCCCTAACACTTACCCTAGCCCGAACCCTAACCCTAACACTTCCCTGAAGCCTGACACTCACCCTTCCCCTAATCCTAACCCGTACGCTAACACTAACTCACGCCCTCACACGTACGCTCCCCCTAAAGCGTTGTCATACACTCACCTGGACCCTAAACCCTCCCCATCCCCTAACCCTTACCCTAGCCCGAACCCTAACCCTAACACTTCCCTGAAGCCTGACACTCACCCTTCCCCTAATCCTAACCCGTACGCTAACACTAACCCACGCCCTCACACGTACGCTCCCCCTAAAGCGTTGTCATACCCTCACCTGGACCCTAAACCCTCCCCGTCCCCTAACCCTAACCCTAGCCCGAACCCTAACCCTAACCCTTCCCCGAAGCCTGACCCTCACCCGTCCCCTAATCCTAACCCGTACGCTAACACTAACCCGCGCCCTCACACATACGGTCCCCCTAAAGCGTTGTCGTACCCTCACCTGGACCCTAAGCCGTCCCCGTCCCCTAACCCTAACCCTAGCCCGAACCCTAACCCTAACCCTTCCCCGAAGCCTGACCCTCACCCGTCCCCTAATCCTAACCTGTACGCTAACACTAACCGCGCCCTCACACGTACGCTCCCCCTAAAGCGTTGTCGTACCCTCACATGGACCCTTAACCCTCCCGGTCCCCTAACCCTAACCCTAGCCCGAACCCTAACCCTAACACTTCCCTGAAGCCTGACCCTCACCCGTCCCCTAATCCTAACACGTACGCTAACACTAACCCGCGCCCTCACTCGTACACTGCCCCTAAAGCGTTGCCGTACCCTCACCTGGACCCTAAGCCGTCCCCGTCCCCTAACCATAACCCTAGCCCGAACCCTAACCCTAACCCTTCCCCGAAGCCTGACCCTCACCCGTCCCCTAATCCTAACCCGTACGCTAACACTAACCCGCGCCCTCACACGTACGCTCCCCCTAAAGCGTTGTCGTACCCTCACCTGGACCCTAAACCCTCCCTGTCCCCTAACCCTAACCCTAGCCCGAACCCTAACCCTAACACTTCCCCGAAGCCTGACCCTGTCCCGTCCCCTAATCCTAACCCGTACGATAACACTAACCCACGCCCTCACACGTACGCTACCCCTAAAGCGTTGTCGTACCCTCACCTGGACCCTAAACCCTCCCCGTCCCCTAACCCTAACCCTAGCCCGAACCCTAACCCTACCCCTTCCCCGAAGCCTGACCCTCACCCGTCCCCTAATCCTAACCCGTAAGCTAACACTAACCCGCGCCCTCACACGTACGCTCCCCCTAAAGCGTTGTCGTACCCTCACATGGACCCTAAACCCTCCCCGTCCCCTAACCCTAACCCTAGCCCGAACCCTAAACCTAACACTTCCCCGAAGCCTGACCCTCACCCGTCCCCTATTCCTAACCCGTACGCTAACACTAACACGCGCCCTCACACGTACGCTCCCCCTAAAGCGTTGTCGTACCCTCACCTGGACCCTAAACCGTCCCCGTCCCCTAACCCTAACCCTAGCCCGAACCGTAACCCTAACCCTTCCCCGAAACCTGACCCTCACCCATCCCCTAATCCTAACCCGTACGCTAACACTAACCCGCGCCCTCACACGTACGCTCCCCTTAAAGCGTTGTCGTACCCTCACCTGGACCCTAATCCCTCCCCGTCCCCTAACCCTAAACCTAGCCCGAACCCTAACCCCAACCCTTCCCCGAAGCCTGACCCTAACCCATCCCCTAATCCTAACATGTACGCTAACACTAACCCGCTCCCTCACACGTACGCTCCCCCTAAAGCGTTGTCGTACCCTCACCTGGACCCTAAACCGTCCCCGTCCCCTAACTCTAACTCTAGCCCGAACCCTAACCCTAACCCTTCCCCGAAGCCTGACCCTCACCCGTCCCCTAATCCTAACCCGTACGCTAACACTAACCCGCGCCCTCACACGTACGCTCCCACTAAAGCGTTGTCGTACCCTCACCTGGACCCTAAGCCGTCTCCGTCCCATAACCCTAACCGTAGCCCGAACCCTAACCCTAACCCTTCCCCGAAGCCTGACCCTCACCCGTCCCCTATTCCTAACCCGTACGCTAACACTAACCCGCACCCTCACACATACGCTCCCCCTAAAGCGTTGTCATAAGCTCACCTGGACCTTAAACCCTCCCCATCCCCTAAACCTTACCCTAGCACGAACCCTAACCCTAACCCTTCCCTGAAGCCTGACACTCACCCTTCCCCTAATCCTAACCCGTACGCTAACACTAACCCGCGCCCTCACACGTACGCTCCCCCTAAAGCGTTGTCGTACCCTCACCTGGACCCTAAACCCTCCCCGTCTCCTAAACCTAATCCTAGCCCGAACCCTAACCCTAACCCTTCCCCGAAGCCTGACCCTCACCCGTCCCCTATTCCTAAACCGTACGCTAACACTAACACGCGCCCTCACACGTACGCTCCCCCTAAAGCGTTGTCGTACCCTCACCTGGACCCTAAACCGTCCCCGTCCCCTAACCCTAACCCTAGCCCGAACCGTAACCCTAACCCTTACCGAAACCTGACCCTCACCCGTCCCCTAATCCTAACCCGTACGCTAACACTAACCCGCGCCCTCACACGTACACTCCCCCTAAAGCGTTGTCGTACCCTCACCTGGACCCTAAGCCGTCCCCGTCCCCTAACCCTAACCCTAGCCCGAACCCTAACCCTAACCCTTCCCCGAAGCCTGACCCTCACCCGTCCCCTAATCCTAACCCGTACGCTAACACTAACCCGCACCCTCACACGTACGCTCCCCCTAAAGCGTTGTCATACACTCACCTGGACCTTTAACACTCCCCATCCCCTAACCCTTACCCTAGCCCGAACCCTAACCCTAACCCTTCCCCGAAGCCTGACCCTCACCCGTTCCCTAATCCTAACCCGTACGCTAACACTAACCCACGCCCTCACACGTACGCTCTCCCTAAAGCGTTGTCGTACCCTCACCTGGACCCTAAACTCTCCCTGTCCCCTAACCCTAACCCTAGCCCGAACCCTAACCCTAACCCTTCCCCGAAGCCTGACCCTGTCCCGTCCCCTAATCCTAACCCGTACGATAACACTAACCCACGCCCTCACACGTACGCTACCCCTAAAGCGTTGTCGTACCCTCACCTGGACCCTAAACCCTCCCCGTCCCCTAACCCTAACCCTAGCCCGAACCCTAACCCTACCCCTTCCCCGAAGCCTGACCCTCACCCGTCCCCTAATCCTAACCCGTAAGCTAACAATAACCCGCGCCCTCACACGTACGCTCCCCCTAAAGCGTTGTCGTACCCTCACATGGACCCTAAACCCTCCCCGTCCCCTAACCCTAACTCTAGCCCGAACCCTAACCCTAACCCTTCCCCGAAGCCTGACCCTCACCCGTCCCCTAATCCTAACCCGTACGCTAACACTAACCCGCGCCCTCACACGTACGCTCCCCCTAAAGCGTTGTCATACCCTCACCTGGACCTTAAACCCTCCCCATCCCCTAACCCTTACCCTAGCCCGAACCCTAACCCTAACACTTCCCTGAAGCCTGACACTCACCCTTCCCCTAATCCTAACCCGTACGCTAACACTAACCCACGCCCTCACACGTACGCTCCCCCTAAAGCGTTGTCATACCCTCACCTGGACCCTAAACCCTCCCCGTCCCCTAACCCTAACCCTAGCCCGAACCCTAACCCTAACCCTTCCCCGAAGCCTGACCCTCACCCGTCCCCTAATCCTAACCCGTACGCTAACACTAACCCGCGCCCTCACACATACGGTCCCCCTAAAGCGTTGTCGTACCCTCACCTGGACCCTAAACCGTCCCCGTCCCCTAACCCTAACCCTAGCCCGAACCCTAAACCTAACCCTTCCCCGAAGCCTGACCCTCACCCGTCCCCTAATCCTAACCTGTACGCTAACACTAACCCGCGCCCTCACACGTACGCTCCCCCTAAAGCGTTGTCGTACCCTCACATGTACCCTTAACCCTCCCGGTCCCCTAACCCTAACCCTATCCCGAACCCTAACCCTAACACTTCCCCGAAGCCTGACCCTCACCCGTCCCCTAATCCTAACACGTACGCTAACACTAACCCGCGCCCTCACACGTACACTCCCCCTAAAGCGTTGTCGTACCCTCACCTGGACCCTAAGCCGTCCCCGTCCCCTAACCCTAACCCTAGCCCGAACCCTAACCCTAACCCTTGCCCGAAGCCTGACCCTCACCCGTCCCCTAATCCTAACCCGTACGCTAACACTAACCCGCGCCCTCACACGTACGCTCCCCCTAAAGCGTTGTCGTACCATCACCTGGACCCTAAACCCTCCCTGTCCCCTAACCCTAACCCTAGCCCGAACCGTAACCCTAACCCTTCCCCGAAGCCTGACCCTGTCCCGTCCCCTAATCCTAACCCGTACGATAACACTAACCCACGCCCTCACACGTACGCTACCCCTAAAGCGTTGTCGTACCCTCACCTGGACCCTAAACCCTCCCCGTCCCCTAACCCTAACCCTAGCCCGAACCCTAACCCTACCCTTTCCCCGAAGCCTGACCCTCACCCGTCCCCTAATCCTAACCCGTACGCTAACACTAACCCGCGCCCTCACACGTACGCTCCCCCTAAAGCGTTGTCGTACCCTCACATGGACCCTAAACCCTCCCCGTCCCCTAACCCTAACCCTAGCCCGAACCCTAAACCTCACCCTTCCCCGAAGCCTGACCCTCACCCGTCCCCTATTCCTAACCCGTACGCTAACACTAACACGCGCCCTCACACGTACGCTCCCCCTAAAGCGTTGTCGTACCCTCACCTGGACCCTAAACCGTCCCCGTCCCCTAACCCTAACCCTAGCCCGAACCGTAACCCTAACCCTTCCCCGAAACCTGACCCTCACCCGTCCCCTAATCCTAACCCGTACGCTAACACTAACCCGCGCCCTCACACGTACGCTCCCCTTAAAGCGTTGTCGTACCCTCACCTGGACCCTAATCCCTCCCCGTCCCCTAACCCTAAACCTAGCCCGAACCCTAACCCCAACCCTTCCCCGAAGCCTGACCCTCACCCATCCCCTAATCCTAACATGTACGCTAACACTAACCCGCGCCCTCACACGTACGCTCCCCCTAAAGCGTTGTCGTACCCTCACCTGGACCCTAAACTCTCCCCGTCCCCTAACCCTAACCCTAGCCCGAACCCTAACCCTAACACTTCCCTGAAGCCTGACACTCACCCTTCCCCTAATCCTAACCCGTACGCTAACACTAACCCACGCCCTCACACGTACGCTCCCCCTAAAGCGTTGTCATACCCTCACCTGGACCCTAAAACCTCCCCGTCCCCTAACCCTAACCCTAGCCCGAACCCTAACCCTAACCCTTCCCCGAAGCCTGACCCTCACCCGTCCCCTAATCCTAACCCGTACGCTAACACTAACCCGCGCCCTCACACATACGGTCCCCCTAAAGCGTTGTCGTACCCTCACCTGGACCCTAAACCGTCCCCGTCCCCTAACACTAACCCTAGCCCGAACCCTAACCCTAACACTTCCCCGAAGCCTGACCCTCACCCGTCCCCTAATCCTAACCTGTACGCTAACACTAACCCACGCCCTCACACGTACGCTCCCCCTAAAGCGTTGTCGTACCCTCACATGTACCCTTAACCCTCCCGGTCCCCTAACCCTAACCCTAGCCCGAACCCTAACCCTAACACTTCCCCGAAGCCTGACCCTCACCCGTCCCCTAATCCTAACACGTACGCTAACACTAACCCGCGCCCTCACACGTACACTCCCCCTAAAGCGTTGTCGTACCCTCACCTGGACCCTAAGCCGTCCCCGTCCCCTAACCCTAACCCTAGCCCGAACCCTAACCCTAAACCTTGCCCGAAGCCTGACCCTCACCCGTCCCCTAATCCTAACCCGTACGCTAACACTAACCCGCGCCCTCACACGTACGCTCCCCCTAAAGCGTTGTCGTACCCTCACCTGGACCCTAAACCCTCCCTGTCCCCTAACCCTAACCCTAGCCCGAACCCTAACCCTAACCCTTCCCCGAAGCCTGACCCTGTCCCGTCCCCTAATCCTAACCCGTACGATAACACTAACCCACGCCCTCACACGTACGCTACCCCTAAAGCGTTGTCGTACCCTCACCTGGACCCTAAACCCTCCCCGTCCCCTAACCCTAACCCTAGCCCGAACCCTAAACCTAACCCTTCCCCGAAGCCTGACCCTCACCCGTCCCCTATTCCTAGCCCGTACGCTAACACTAACACGCGCCCTCACACGTACGCTCCCCCTAAAGCGTTGTCGTACCCTCACCTGGACCCTAAACCGTCCCCGTCCCCTAACCCTAACCCTAGCCCGAACCGTAACCCTAACCCTTCCCCGAAACCTGACCCTCACCCGTCCCCTAATCCTAACCCGTACGCTAACACTAACCCGCGCCCTCACACGTACGCTCCCCTTAAAGCGTTGTCGTACCCTCACCTGGAACCTAATCCCTCCCCGTCCCCTAACCCTAAACCTAGCCCGAACCCTAACCCCAACCCTTCCCCGAAGCCTGACCCTCACCCATCCCCTAATCCTAACATGTACGCTAACACTAACCCGCGCCCTCACACGTACGCTCCCCCTAAAGCGTTGTCGTACCCTCACCTGGACCCTAAACCGTCCCCGTCCCCTAACCGTAACTCTAGCCCGAACCCTAACCCTTCCCCGAAGCCTGACCCTCACCCGTCCCCTAATCCTAACCCGTACGCTAACACTAACCCCCGCCCTCAGACGTACGCTCCCACTAAAGCGTTGTCGTATCCTCACCTGGACCCTAAGCCGTCTCCGTCCCATAACCCTAACCCTAGCCCGAACCCTAACCCTAACCCTTCCCCGAAGCCTGACCCTCACCCTTCCCCTAATCCTAACCCGTACGCTAACATTAACCCGCGCCCTCACACGTACGTTCCCCCTAAAGCGTTGTCGTACCCTCACATGGACCCTTAACCCTCCCCGTCCCCTAACCCTAACCCTAGCCCGAACCCTAACCCTAACCCTTCCCCGAAGCCTGACCCTCACCCGTCCCCTAATCCTAACCTGTACGCTAACACTAACCCGCGCCCTCACACATACGCTCCCCCTAAAGCGTTGTTGTATCCTCACCTGGACCCTAAACCCTCCCCGTCCCCTATCCCTAACCCTAGCCCGAACCCTAACCCTTCCCCGAAGCCTGACCCTCACCCGTCCCCTAATCCTAACCCGTACGCTAACACTAACCCGCGCCCTCACACGTACGCTCCCCCTAAAGCGTTGTCATACCCTCACCTGCACCTTAACCCCTCCCCATCCCCTAACCCTTACCCTAGCCCGAACCCTAACCCTAACCCTTCCCTGAAGCCTGACACTCACCCTTCCCCTAATCCTAACCCGTACGCTAACACTAACCCACGCCCTCACACGTACGCTCCCCCTAAAGCGTTGTCATACCCTCACCTGGACCCTAAACCCTCCCCGTCCCCTAACCCTAACCCTAGCCCGAACCCTAACCCTAACCCTTCCCCGAAGCCTGACCCTCACCCGTCCCCTAATCCTAACCCGTACGCTAACACTAACCCGCGCCCTCACACATACGGTCCCCCTAAAGCGTTGTCGTACCCTCACGTGGACCCTAAGCCGTCCCCGTCCCCTAACCCTAACCCTAGCCCGAACCCTAACCCTAACACTTCCCCGAAGCCTGACCCTCACCCGTCCCCTAATCCTAACCTGTACGCTAACACTAACCCGCGCCTTCACACGTACGCTCCCCCTAAAGCGTTGTCGTACCCTCACCTGGACCCTAAACCGTCCCCGTCCCCTAACCCTAACTCTAGCCCGAACCCTAACCCTAACCCTTCCCCGAAGCCTGACCCTCACCCGTCCCCTAATCCTAACCCGTACGCTAACACTAACCCGCGCCCTCACACGTACGCTCCCACTAAAGCGTTGCGTACCCTCACCTGGACCCTAAGCCGTCTCCGTCCCATAACCCTAACCCTAGCCCGAACCCTAACCCTAACCCTTCCCCGAAGCCTGACCCTCACCCGACCCCTAATCCTAACCCGTACGCTAACATTAACCCGCGCCCTCACACGTACGTTCCCCCTAAAGCGTTGTCGTACCCTCACATGGACCCTTAACCCTCCCCGTCCCCTAACCCTAACCCTAGCCCGAACCCTAACCCAAACCCTTCCCCGAAGCCTGACCCTCACCCGTCCCCTAATCCTAAACCGTACGCTAACACTAACCCGCACCCTCACACGTACGCTCCCCCTAAAGCGTTGTCATACACTCACCTGGACCTTAAACCCTCCCCATCTCCTAACCCTTACCCTAGCCCGAACCCTAACCCTAACCCTTCCCTGAAGCCTGACACTCACCCTTCCCCTAATGCTAACCCGTACGCTAACACTAACCCACGCCCTCACACGTACGCTCCCCCTAAAGCGTTGTCGTACCCTCACATGGACCCTTAACCCTCCCCTTCCCCTAACCCTAACCCTAGCCCGAACCCTAACCCTAACCCTTCCCCGAAGCCTGACCCTCACCCGTCCCCTAATCCTAACCTGTACGCTAACACTAACCCGCGCCCTCACACGTACGCTCCCCCTAACGCGTTGTCGTACCCTCACCTGGACCCTAAGCCGTCCCCGTCCCCTAACCCTAACCCTAGCCCGAACCCTAACCCTAACCCTTCCCCGAAGCCTGACCCTCACCCGTCCCCTAATCCTAACCCGTACGCTCCTAACCCGTACGCTAACACTAACCCGCGCCCTCACACGTACGCTCCCCCTAAAGCGTTGTCGTACCCTCACCTGGACCCTAAACCCTACCTGTCCCCTAACCCTAACCCTAGCCCGAACCCTAACCCTAACACTTCCCCAAAGCCTGACCCTCTCCCGTCCCCTAATCCTAACCCGTACGATAACACTAACCCACGCCCTCACACGTACGCTACCCCTAAAGCGTTGTCGTACCCTCACCTGGACCCTAAAACCTCCCCGTCCCCTAACCCTAACCCTAGCCTGAACCCTAACCCTACCCCTTCCCCGAAGCCTGACCCTCACCCGTCCCCTAATCCTAACCCGTAAGCTAACACTAACACGCGCCCTCACACGTACGCTCCCCCTAAAGCGTTCTCGTACCCTCACATGGACTCTAAACCCTCCCCGTCCCCTAACCCTAACCCTAGCCCGAACCCTAAACCTAACCCTTCCCCGAAGCCTGACCCTCACCCGTCCCCTAATCCTAACCCGTACGCTAACACTAACACGCGCCCTCACACGTACGCTCCCCCTAAAGCGTTGTCGTACCCTCACCTGGACTCTAAACCGTCCCCGTCCCCTAACCCTAACCCTAGCCCGAACCGTAACCCTAACCCTTCCCCGAAACCTGACCCTCACCCGTCCCCTAATCCTAACCCGTACGCTAACACTAACCCGCGCCCTCACACGTACGCTCCCCCTAAAGCGTTGTCGTACCCTCACCTGGACCCTAAACCCTCCCCGTCCCCTAACCCTAACCCTAGCCCGAACCCTAACCCTACCCCTTCCCCGAAGCCTGACCCTCACCTGTCCCCTAATCCTAACCCGTACGCTAACACTAACCCGCGCCCTCACACGTACGCTCCCCCTAAAGCATTGTCGTACCCTCACCTGGACCCTAAACCCTCCCCGTCCCCTAAACCTAACCCTAGCCCGAACCCTAACCCTAACCCTTCCCCGAAGCCTGACCCTCACACATCTCCTAATCCTAACCCGTACGCTAACACTAACCCGCGCCCTCACACGTACGCTCCCCCTAAAGCGTTGTCATACCCTCACCTGGACCTTAAACCCTCCCCATCCCCTAACCCTTACCCTAGCCCGAACCCTAACCCTAACACTTCCCTGAAGCCTGACACTCACCCTTCCCCTAATCCTAACCCGTACGCTAACACTAACCCACGCCCTCACACGTACGCTCCCCCTAAAGCGTTGTCATACCCTCACCTGGACCCTAAACCCTCCCCGTCCCCTAACCCTAACCCTAGCCCGAACCCTAACCCTAACCCTTCCCCGAAGCCTGACCCTCACCCGTCCCCTAATCCTAACCCGTACGCTAACACTAACCCGCGCCCTCTCACATACGGTCCCCCTAAAGCGTTGTCGTACCCTCACCTGGACCCTAAGCCGTCCCCGTCCCCTAACCCTAACCCTAGCCCGAACCCTAACCCTAACCCTTCCCCGAAGCCTGACCCTCACCCGTCCCCTAATCCTAACCTGTACGCTAACACTAACCCGCGCCCTCACACGTACGCTCCCCCTAAAGCGTTGTCGTACCCTCACATGTACCCTTAACCCTCCCGGTCCCCTAACCCTAACCCTAGCCCGAACCCTAACCCTAACACTTCCCCGAAGCCTGACCCTCACCAGTCCCCTAATCCTAACACGTACGCTAACACTAACCCGCGCCCTCACACGTACACTCCCCCTAAAGCGTTGTCGTACCCTCACCTGGACCCTAAGCCGTCCCCGTCCCCTAACCCTAACCCTTCCCCGAAGCCTGACACTCACCCATCCCCTAATCCTAACCCGTACGCTAACACTAACCCGCGCCCTCACACGTACGCTCCCCCTAAAGCGTTGTCGTACCCTCACCTGGACCCTAAACCCTCCCTGTCCCCTAACCCTAACCCTAGCCCGAACCCTAACCCTAACCCTTCCCCGAAGCCTGACCCTGTCCCGTCCCCTAATCCTAACCCGTACGATAACACTAACCCACGCCCTCACACGTACGCTACCCCTAAAGCGTTGTCGTACCCTCACCTGGACCCTAAACCCTCCCCGTCCCCTAACCCTAACCCTAGCCCGAACCCTAACCCTACCCTTTCCCCGAAGCCTGACCCTCACCCGTCCCCTAATCCTAACCCGTAAGCTAACATTAACCCGCGCCCTCACACGTACGCTCCCCCTAAAGCGTTGTCGTACCCTCACATGGACCCTAAACCCTCCCCGTCCCCTAACCCTAACCCTAGCCCGAACCCTAAACCTAACCCTTCCCCGAAGCCTGACCCTCACCCGTCCCCTATTCCTAACCCGTACGCTAACACTAACACGCGCCCTCACACGTACGCTCCCCCTAAAGCGTTGTCATACCCTCACCGGGACCCTAAACCGTCCCCGTCCCCTAACCCTAACCCTAGCCCGAACCGTAACCCTAACCCTTCCCCGAAACCTGACCCTCACTCGTCCCCTAATCCTAACCCGTACGCTAACACTAACCCGCGCCCTCACACGTACGCTCCCCTTAAAGCGTTGTCGTACCCTCACCTGGACCCTAATCCCTCCCCGTCCCCTAACCCTAAACCTAGCCCGAACCCTAACCCCAACCCTTCCCCGAAGCCTGACCCTCACCCGTCCCCTAATCCTAACCTGTACGCTAACACTAACCCGCGCCCTCACACGTACGCTCCCCCTAAAGCGTTGTCGTACCCTCACATGTACCCTTAACCCTCCCGGTGCCCTAACCCTAACCCTAGCCCGAACCCTAACCCTAACACTTCCCCGAAGCCTGACCCTCACCAGTCCCCTAATCCTAACACGTACGCTAACACTAACCCGCGCCCTCACACGTACACTCCCCCTAAAGCGTTGTCGTACCCTCACCTGGACCCTAAGCCGTCCCCGTCCCCTAACCCTAACCCTAGCCCGAACCCTAACCCTAACCCTTCCCCGAAGCCTGACACTCACCCATCCCCTAATCCTAACCCGTACGCTAACACTAACCCGCGCCCTCACACGTACGCTCCCCCTAAAGCGTTGTCGTACCCTCACCTGGACCCTAAACCCTCCCTGTCCCCTAACCCTAACCCTAGCCCGAACCCTAACCCTAACCCTTCCCCGAAGCCTGACCCTGTCCCGTCCCCTAATCCTAACCCGTACGATAACACTAACCCACGCCCTCACACGTACGCTACCCCTAAAGCGTTGTCGTAACCTCACCTGGACCCTAAACCCTCCCCGTCCCCTAACCCTAACCCTAGACCGAACCCTAACCCTACCCTTTCCCCGAAGCCTGACCCTCACCCGTCCCCTAATCCTAACCCGTAAGCTAACATTAACCCGCGCCCTCACACGTACGCTCCCCCTAAAGCGTTGTCGTACCCTCACATGGACCCTAAACCCTCCCCGTCCCCTAACCCTAACCCTAGCCCGAACCCTAAACCTAACCCTTCCCCGAAGCCTGACCCTCACCCGTCCCCTATTCCTAACCCGTACGCTAACACTAACACGCGCCCTCACACGTACGCTCCCCCTAAAGCGTTGTCATACCCTCACCTGGACCCTAAACCGTCCCCGTCCCCTAACCCTAACCCTAGCCCGAACCGTAACCCTAACCCTTCCCCGAAACCTGACCCTCACTCGTCCCCTAATCCTAACCCGTACGCTAACACTAACCCGCGCCCTCACACGTACGCTCCCCTTAAAGCGTTGTCGTACCCTCACCTGGACCCTAATCCCTCCCCGTCCCCTAACCCTAAACCTAGCCCGAACCCTAACCCCAACCCTTCCCCGAAGCCTGACCCTCACCCATCCCCTAATCCTAACATGTACGCTAACACTAACCCGCGCCCTCACACGTACGCTCCCCCTAAAGCGTTGTCGTACCCTCACCTGGACCCTAAACCGTCCCCGTCCCCTAACCCTAACTCTAGCCCGAACCCTAACCCTAACCCTTCCCCGAAGCCTGACCCTCACCCGTCCCCTAATCCTAACCCGTACGCTAACACTAACCCGCGCCCTCAGATGTACGCTCCCACTAAAGCGTTGTCGTACCCTCACCTGGACCCTAAGCCGTCTCCGTCCCATAACCCTAACCCTAGCTCGAACCCTAACCCTAACCCTTCCCCGAAGCCTGACCCTCACCCGTCCCCTAATCCTAACCCGTACGCTAACATTAACCCGCGCCCTCACACGTACGTTCCCCCTAAAGCGTTGTCGTACCCTCACATGGACCCTTAACCCTCTCCGTCCCCTAACCCTAACCCTAGCCCGAACCCTAACCCTAACCCTTCCCCGAAGCCTGACCCTCACCCGTCCCCTAATCCTAACCCGTACGCTAACACTAACCCGCACCCTCACACGTACGCTCCCCCTAAAGCGTTGTCATACCCTCACCTGGACCTTAAACCCTCCCCATCCCCTAACCCTTACCCTAGCACGAACCCTAACCCTAACCCTTCCCTGAAGCCTGACACTCACCCTTCCCCTATTCCTAACCCGTACGCTAACACTAACCCGCACCCTCACACGTACGCTCCCCCTAAAGCGTTGTCGTACCCTCACATGGACCCTTAACCCTCCCCGTCCCCTAACACTAACCCTAGCCCGAACCCTAACCCTAACCCTTCCCCGAAGCCTGACCCTCACCCGTCCCCTAATCCTAACCTGTACGCTAACACTAACCCGCGCCCTCACACGTACGCTCCCCCTAACGCGTTGTCGTACCCTCACCTGGACCCTAAACCCTCCCCGTCGCCTAACCCTAACCCTAGCCCGAACCCTAAACCTAACTCTTCCCCGAAGCCTGACCCTCACCGTCACCTAATCCTAACCCGTACGCTAACACTAACACGCGCCCTCACACGTACGCTCCCCCTAAAGCGTTGTCGTACCCTCACCTGGACCCTAAACCGTCCCCGTCCCCTAACCCTAACCCTAGCCCGAACCGTAACCCTAACCCTTCCCCGAAACCTGACCCTCACCCGTCCCCTAATCCTAACCCGTACGCTAACACTAACCCGCGCCCTCACACATACGCTCCCCCTAAAGCGTTGTTGTATCCTCACCTGGACCCTAAACCCTCCCCGTCCCCTATCCCTAACCCTAGCCCGAACCCTAACCCTTCCCCAAAGCCTGACCCTCACCCGTCCCCTAATCCTAACCCGTACGCTAACACTAACCCGCGCCCTCACACGTACGCTCCCCCTAAAACGTTGTCATACCCTCACCTGCACCTTAAACCCTCCCCATCCCCTAACCCTTACCCTAGCCCGAACCCTAACCCTAACCCTTCCCTGAAGCCGGACACTCACCCTTCCCCTAATCCTAACCCGTACGCTAACACTAACCCACGCCCTCACACGTACGCTCCCCCTAAAGCGTTGTCATACCCTCACCTGGACCCTAAACCCTCCCCGTCCCCTAACCCTAACCCTAGCCCGAACCCTAACCCTAACCCTTCCCCGAAGCCTGACCCTCACCCGTCCCCTAATCCTAACCCGTACGCTAACACTAACCCGCGCCCTCACACATACGGTCCCCCTAAAGCGTTGTCGTACCCTCACGTGGACCCTAAGCCGTCCCCGTCCCCTAACACTAACCCTAGCCCGAACCCTAACCCTAACCCTTCCCCGAAGCCTGACCCTGTCCCGTCCCCTAATCCTAACCCGTACGATAACACTAACCCACGCCCTCACACGTACGCTACCCCTAAAGCGTTGTCGTACCCTCACCTGGACCCTAAACCCTCCCCGTCCCCTAACCCTAACCCTAGCCCGAACCCTAACCCTACCCTTTCCCCGAAGCCTGACCCTCACCCGTCCCCTAATCCTAACCCGTAAGCTAACATTAACCCGCGCCCTCACACGTACGCTCCCCCTAAAGCGTTGTCGTACCCTCACATGGACCCTAAACCCTCCCCGTCCCCTAACCCTAACCCTAGCCCGAACCCTAAACCTAACCCTTCCCCGAAGCCTGACCCTCACCCGTCCCCTATTCCTAACCCGTACGCTAACACTAACACGCGCCCTCACACGTACGCTCCCCCTAAAGCGTTGTCATACCCTCACCTGGACCCTAAACCGTCCCCGTCCCCTAACCCTAACCCTAGCCCGAACCGTAACCCTAACCCTTCCCCGAAACCTGACCCTCACTCGTCCCCTAATCCTAACCCGTACGCTAACACTAACCCGCGCCCTCACACGTACGCTCCCCTTAAAGCGTTGTCGTACCCTCACCTGGACCCTAATCCCTCCCCGTCCCCTAACCCTAAACCTAGCCCGAACCCTAACCCCAACTCTTCCCCGAAGCCTGACCCTCACCCATCCCCTAATCCTAACATGTACGCTAACACTAACCCGCGCCCTCACACGTACGCTCCCCCTAAAGCGTTGTCGTACCCTCACCTGGACCCTAAACCGTCCCCGTCCCCTAACCCTAACTCTAGCCCGAACCCTAACCCTAACCCTTCCCCGAAGCCTGACCCTCACCCGTCCCCTAATCCTAACCCGTACGCTAACACTAACCCGCGCCCTCAGATGTACGCTCCCACTAAAGCGTTGTCGTACCCTCACCTGGACCCTAAGCCGTCTCCGTCCCATAACCCTAACCCTAGCCCGAACCCTAACCCTAACCCTTCCCCGAAGCCTGACCCTCACCCGTCCCCTAATCCTAACCCGTACGCTAACATTAACCCGCGCCCTCACACGTACGTTCCCCCTAAAGCGTTGTCGTACCCTCACATGGACCCTTAACCCTCTCCGTCCCCTAACCCTAACCCTAGCCCGAACCCTAACCCTAACCCTTCCCCGAAGCCTGACCCTCACCCGTCCCCTAATCCTAACCCGTACGCTAACACTAACCCGCACCCTCACACGTACGCTCCCCCTAAAGCGTTGTCATACCCTCACCTGGACCTTAAACCCTCCCCATCCGCTAACCCTTACCCTAGCACGAACCCTAACCCTAACCTTTCCCTGAAGCCTGACACTCACCCTTCCCCTATTCCTAACCCGTACGCTAACACTAACCCGCACCCTCACACGTACGCTCCCCCTAAAGCGTTGTCGTACCCTCACATGGACCCTTAACCCTCCCCGTCCCCTAACACTAACCCTAGCCCGAACCCTAACCCTAACCCTTCCCCGAAGCCTGACCCTCACCCGTCCCCTAATCCTAACCTGTACGCTAACACTAACCCGCGCCCTCACACGTACGCTCCCCCTAAAGCGTTGTCGTACCCTCACCTGGACCCTAAACCGTCCCCGTCCCCTAACCCTAACCCTAGCCCGAACCGTAACCCTAACCCTTCCCCGAAACCTGACCCTCACCCGTCCCCTAATCCTAACCCGTACGCTAACACTAACCCGCGCCCTCACACATACGCTCCCCCTAAAGCGTTGTTGTATCCTCACCTGGACCCTAAACCCTCCCCGTCCCCTATCCCTAACCCTAGCCCGAACCCTAACCCTTCCCCAAAGCCTGACCCTCACCCGTCCCCTAATCCTAACCCGTACGCTAACACTAACCCGCGCCCTCACACGTACGCTCCCCCTAAAACGTTGTCATACCCTCACCTGCACCTTAAACCCACCCCATCCCCTAACCCTTACCCTAGCCCGAACCCTAACCCTAACCCTTCCCTGAAGCCTGACACTCACCCTTCCCCTAATCCTAACCCGTACGCTAACACTAACCCACGCCCTCACACGTACGCTCCCCCTAAAGCGTTGTCATACCCTCACCTGGACCCTAAACCCTCCCCGTCCCCTAACCCTAACCCTAGCCCGAACCCTAACCCTAACCCTTCCCCGAAGCCTGACCCTCACCCGTCCCCTAATCCTAACCCGTACGCTAACACTAACCCGCGCCCTCACACATACGGTCCCCCTAAAGCGTTGTCGTACCCTCACGTGGACCCTAAGCCGTCCCCGTCCCCTAACACTAACCCTAGCCCGAACCCTAACCCTAACCCTTCCCCGAAGCCTGACCCTCACCCGTCCCCTAATCCTAACCTGTACGCTAACACTAACCCGCGCCCTCACACGTACGCTCCCCCTAAAGCGTTGTCGTACCCTCACCTGGACCCTAAACCGTCCCCGTCCCCTAACCCTAACCCTAGCCCGAACCGTAACCCTAACCCTTCCCCGAAACCTGACCCTCACCCGTCCCCTAATCCTAACCCGTACGCTAACACTAACCCGCGCCCTCACACATACGCTCCCCCTAAAGCGTTGTTGTATCCTCACCTGGACCCTAAACCCTCCCCGTCCCCTATCCCTAACCCTAGCCCGAACCCTAACCCTTCCCCAAAGCCTGACCCTCACCCGTCCCCTAATCCTAACCCGTACGCTAACACTAACCCGCGCCCTCACACGTACGCTCCCCCTAAAACGTTGTCATACCCTCACCTGCACCTTAAACCCTCCCCATCCCCTAACCCTTACCCTAGCCCGAACCCTAACCCTAACCCTTCCCTGAAGCCTGACACTCACCCTTCCCCTAATCCTAACCCGTACGCTAACACTAACCCACGCCCTCACACGTACGCTCCCCCTAAAGCGTTGTCATACCCTCACCTGGACCCTAAACCCTCCCCGTCCCCTAACCCTAACCCTAGCCCGAACCCTAACCCTAACCCTTCCCCGAAGCCTGACCCTCACCCGTCCCCTAATCCTAACCCGTACGCTAACACTAACCCGCGCCCTCACACATACGGTCCCCCTAAAGCGTTGTCGTACCCTCACGTGGACCCTAAGCCGTCCCCGTCCCCTAACACTAACCCTAGCCCGAACCCTAACCCTAACCCTTCCCCGAAGCCTGACCCTCACCCGTCCCCTAATCCTAACCTGTACGCTAACACTAACCCGCGCCCTCACACGTACGCTCCCCCTAAAGCGTTGTCTTACCCTCACATGGACCCTTAACCCTCCCGGTCCCCTAACCCTAACCCTAGCCCGAACCCTAACCCTAACCCTTCCCCGAAGCCTGACCCTCACCCGTCCCCTAATCCTAACACGTACGCTAACACTAACCCGCGCCCTCACACGTACACTCCCCCTAAAGCGTTGTCGTACCCTCACCTGGACCCTAAGCCGTCCCCGTCCCCTAACCCTAACCCTAGCCCGAACCCTAACCCTAACCCTTCCCCGAAGCCTGACCCTCACCCGTCCCCTAATCCTAACCCGTACGCTAACACTAACCCGCGCCCTCACACATACGCTCCCCCTAAAGCGTTGTCGTACCCTCACCTGGACCCTAAACCCTCCCTGTCCCCTAACCCTAACCCTAGCCCGAACCCTAACCCTAACCCTTCCCCGAAGCCTGACCCTCTCCCGTCCCCTAATCCTAACCCGTACGATAACACTAACCCACGCCCTCACACGTACGCTACCCCTAAAGCGTTGTCGTACCCTCACCTGGACCCTAAACCCTCCCCGTCCCCTAACCCTAACCCTAGCCCGAACCCTAACCCTACCCCTTCCCCGAAGCCTGACCCTCACCCGTCCCCTAATCCTAACCCGTAAGCTAACACTAACCCGCGCCCTCACACGTACGCTCCCCCTAAAGCGTTGTCGTACCCTCACATGGACCCAAAACCCTCCCCGTCCCCTAACCCTAACCCTAGCCCGAACCCTAAACCTAACCCTTCCCCGAAGCCTGACCCTCACCCGTCCCCTATTCCTAACCTGTACGCTAACACTAACACGCGCCCTCACACGTACGCTCCCCCTAAAGCGTTGTCGTACCCTCACCTGGACCCTAAACCGTCCCCGTCCCCTAACCCTAACCCTAGCCCGAACCGTAACCCTAACCCTTCCCCGAAACCTGACCCTCACCCGTCCCCTAATCCTAACCCGTACGCTAACACTAACCCGCGCCCTCACACGTACGCTCCCCTTAAAGCGTTGTCGTACCCTCACCTGGACCCTAATCCCTCCCCGTCCCCTAACCCTAACCCTAGCCCGAACCCTAACCCCAACCCTTCCCCGAAGCCTGACCCTCACCCATCCCCTAATCCTAACATGTACGCTAACACTAACCCACGCCCTCACACGTACGGTCCCCCTAAAGCGTTGTCGTACCCTCACCTGGACCCTAAACCGTCCCCGTCCCCTAACCCTAGCCCGAACCGTAACCCTAACCCTTCCCCGAAACCTGACCCTCACCCGTCCCCTAATCCTAACCCGTACGCTAACACTAACCCGCGCCCTCACACGTACGCTCCCCCTAAAGCGTTGTCGTACCCTCACCTGGACCCTAAACCCTCCCCGTCCCCTAACCCTAACCCTAGCCCGAACCCTAACCCTAACCCTTCCCCGAAGCCTGACCCTCACCCGTCCCCTAATCCTAACCCGTACGCTAACACTAACCCACGCCCTCACACGTACGCTCCCCCTAAAGCGTTGTCGTACCCTCACCTGGACCCTAAACCCTCCCCGTCCCCTAAACCTAATCCTAGCCCGAACCCTAACCCTAACCCTTCCCCGAAGCCTGACCCTCACACATCTCCTAATCCTAACCCGTACGCTAACACTAGCCCGTGCCCTCACACGTACGCTCCCCCTAAAGCATTGTCATACCCTCACCTGGACCTTAAACCCTCCCCATCCCCTAACCCTTACCCTAGCCCGAACCCTAACCCTAACCCTTCCCTGAAGCCTGACACTCACTCTTCCCCTAATCCTAACCCGTACGCTAACACTAACCCACGCCCTCACACGTACGCTCCCCCTAAAGCGTTGTCATACCCTCACCTGGACCCTAAACCCTCCCCGTCCCCTAACCCTAACCCTAGCCCGAACCCTAACCCTAACCCTTCCCCGAAGCCTGACCCTCACCCGTCCCCTAATCCTAACCCGTACGCTAACACTAACCCGCGCCCTCACACATACGGTCCCCCTATAGCGTTGTCGTACCCTCACCTGGACCCTAAGCCGTCCCCGTCCCCTAACCCTAACACTTCCCCGAAGCCTGACCCTCACCCGTCCCCTAATCCTAACCTGTACGCTAACACTAACCCGCGCCCTCACACGTACGCTCCCCCTAAAGCGTTGTCGTACCCTCACATGGACCCTTAACCCTCCCGGTCCCCTAAGCCTAACCCTAGCCCGAACCCTAACCCTAACACTTCCCCGAAGCCTGACCCTCACCCGTCCCCTAATCCTAACACGTACACTAACACTAACCCGCGCCCTCACACGTACACTCCCCCTAAAGCGTTGTCGTACCCTCACCTGGACCCTAAGCCGTCCCCGTCCCCTAACCCTAACCCTAGCCCGAACCCTAACCCTAACCCTTCCCCGAAGCCTGACCCTCACCCGTCCCCTAATCCTAACCCGTATGCTAACACTAACCCGCGCCCTCACACGTACGCTCCCCCTAAAGCGTTGTCGTACCCTCACCTGGACCCTAAACCCTCCCTGTCCCCTAACCCTAACCCTAGCCCGAACCCTAACCCTAACCCTTCCCCGAAGCCTGACCCTCTCCCGTCCCCTAATCCTAACCCGTACGATAACACTAACCCACGCCCTCACACGTACGCTACCCCTAAAGCGTTGTCGTACCCTCACCTGGACCCTAAACCCTCCCCGTCCCCTAACCCTAACCCTAGCCCGAACCCTAACCCTACCCCTTCCCCGAAGCCTGACCCTCACCCGTCCCCTAATCCTAACCCGTAAGCTAACACTATCCCGCGCCCTCACACGTACGCTCCCCCTAAAGCGTTGTCGTACCCTCACATGGACCCTAAACCCTCCCCATCCCCTAACCCTAACCCTAGCCCGAACCCTAAACCTAACCCTTCCCCGAAGCCTGACCCTCACCCGTCCCCTATTCCTAAACCGTACGCTAACACTAACACGCGCCCTCAAACGTACGCTCCCCCTAAAGCGTTGTCGTACCCTCACCTGGACCTTAAACCCTCCCCATCCCCTAACCCTTACCCTAGCACGAACCCTAACCCTAACCCTTCCCTGAAGCCTGACACTCACCCTTCCCCTAATCCTAACCCGTACGCTAACACTAACCCGCGCCCTCACACGTACGCTCCCCCTAAAGCGTTGTCGTACCCTCACATGGACCCTTAACCCTCCCCGTCCCCTAACCCTAACCCTAGCCCGAACCCTAACCCTTCCCCGAAGCCTGACCCTCACCCGTCCCCTAATCCTAACCCGTAAGCTAACACTAACCCGCACCCTCACACGTACGCTCCCCCTAAAGCGTTGTCGTACCCTCACATGGACCCTAAACCCTCCCCGTCCCCTAACCCTAACCCTAGCCCGAACCCTAAACCTAACCCTTCCCCGAAGCCTGACCCTCACCCGTCCCCTAATCCTAACCCGTACGCTAACACTAACACGCGCCCTCACACGTACGCTCCCCCTAAAGCGTTGTCGTACCCTCACCTGGACCCTAAACCGTCCCCGTCCCCTAACCCTAACCCTAGCCCGAACCGTAACACTAACCCTTCCCCGAAACCTGACCCTCACCCGTCCCCTAATCCTAACCCGTACGCTAACACTAACCCGCGCCCTCACACGTACGCTCCCCCTAAAGCGTTGTCGTACCCTCACCTGGACCCTAAACCCTCCCCGTCCCCTATCCCTAACCCTAGTCCTAACCCTAACCCTAGCCCGAACCCTAACCCTACCCCTTCCCCGAAGCCTGACCCTCACCCGTCCCATAATCCTAACCCGTACGCTAACACTAACCCGCGCCCTCACACGTACGCTCCCCCTAAAGCGTTGTCGTACCCTCACCTGGACCCTAAACCCTCTCCGTCCCCTAAACCTAACCCTAGCCCGAACCCTAACCCTAACCGTTCCCCGAAGCCTGACCCTCACACATCTCCTAATCCTAACCCGTACGCTAACACTAACCCGCGCCCTCACACGTACGCTCCCCCTAAAGCGTTGTCATACCCTCACCTGGACCTTAAACCCTCCCCATCCCCTAACCCTTACCCTAGCCCGAACCCTAACTCTAACCCTTCCCTGAAGCCTGACACTCACCCTTCCCCTAATCCTCACCCCTACGCTAACACTAACCCACGCCCTCACACGTACGCTCCCCCTAAAGCGTTGTCATACCCTCACCTGGACCCTAAACCCTCCCCGTCCCCTAACCCTAACCCTAGCCCGAACCCTAACCCTAACCCTTCCCCGAAGCCTGACCCTCACCCGTCCCCTAATCCTAACCCGTACGCTAACACTAACCCGCGCCCTCAAACATACGGTCCCCGTAAAGCGTTGTCGTACCCTCACATGGACCCTAAGCCGTCCCCGTCCCCTAACCCTAACCCTAGCCCGAACCCTAATCCTAACCCTTCCCCGAAGCCTGACCCTCACCCGTCCCCTAATCCTAACCTGTACGCTAACACTAACCCGCGCCCTCACACGTACGCTCCCCCTGAAGCGTTGTCGTACCCTCACATGGACCCTTAACCCTCCCGGTCCCCTAACCCCAACCCTAGCCCGAACCCTAACCCTAACCCTTCCCCGAAGCCTGACCCTCACCCGTCCCCTAATCCTAACACGTACGCTAACACTAACCCGCGCCCTCACACGTACACTCCCCCTAAAGCGTTGTCGTACCCTCACCTGGACCCTAAGCCGTCCCCGTCCCCTAACCCTAACCCTAGCCCGAACCCTAACCCTAACCCTTCCCCGAAGCCTGACCCTCACCCGTCCCCTAATCCTAACCCGTACGCTAACACTAACCCGCGCCCTCACACGTACGCTCCCCCTAAATCGTTGTCGTACCCTCACCTGGACCCTAAACCCTCCCTGTCCCCTAACCCTAACCCTAGCCCGAACCCTAACCCTAACCTTTCCCCGAAGGCTGACCCTCTCCCGTCCCCTAATCCTAACCCGTACGATAACACTAACCCACGCCCTCACACGTACGCTACCCCTAAAGCGTTGTCGTACCCTCACCTGGACCCTAAACCCTCCCCGTCCCCTAACCCTAACTCTAGCCCGAACCCTAACCCTAACCCTTCCCCAAAGCCTGACCCTCACCCGTCCCCTAATCCTAACCCGTACGCTAACACTAACCCGCGCCCTCACACGTACGCTCCCACTAAAGCGTTGTCGTACCCTCACCTGGACCCTAAGCCGTCCCCGTCCCATAACCCTAACCCTAGCCCGAACCCTAACCCTAACCCTTCCCCGAAGCCTGACCCTCACCCGTCCCCTAATCCTCACCCGTACGCTAACATTAACCCGCGCCCTCACACGTACGTTCCCCCTAAAGCGTTGTCGTACCCTCACATGGACCCTTAACCCTCCCCGTCCCCTAACCCTAACCCTAGCCCGAACCCTAACCCTAACCCTTCCCCGAAGCCTGACCCTCACCCATCCCCTAATCCTAACCCGTACGCTAACACTAACCCGCACCCTCACACGTACGCTCCCCCTAAAGCGTTGTCGTACCCTCACCTGGACCCTAAGCCGTCCCCGTCCCCTAACCCTAACCCTAGCCCGAACCCTAACCCTAACCCTTCCCCGAAGCCTGACCCTCACCCGTCCCCTAATCCTAACCCGTACGCTAACACTAACCCGCGCCCTCACACGTACGCTCCCCCTAAAGCGTTGTCGTACCCTCACCAGGACCCTAAGCCGTCCCCGTCCCCGTCCCCTAACCCTAGCCCGAACCCTAACCCTAACTCTTCCCCGAAGCCTGACACTCACCTGTCCCCTAATCCTAACCCGTACGCTAACACTAACCCGCGCCATCGCACGTACGCTCCCCCTAAAGCGTTGTCGTACCCTCACCTGGACCCTAAGATGTCCCCATCCCCTAACCCAAACCGTAGCCTGAACCCTAACCCTAACCCTTACCCGAAGCCTGACCCTCACCCATCCCCTAATCCTAACCCGTACGATAACACTAACCCACGCCCTCACACGTACGCTACCCCTAAAGCGTTGTCGTACCCTCACCTGGACCCTAAACCCTCCCCGTCCCCTAACCCTAACTCTAGCCCGAACCCTAACCCTAACCCTTCCCCAAAGCCTGACCCTCACCCGTCCCCTAATCCTAACCCGTACGCTAACACTAACCCGCGCCCTCACACGTACGCTCCCACTAAAGCGTTGTCGTACCCTCACCTGGACCCTAAGCCGTCCCCGTCCCATAACCCTAACCCTAGCCCGAACCCTAACCCTAACCCTTCCCCGAAGCCTGACCCTCACCCGTCCCCTAATCCTCACCCGTACGCTAACATTAACCCGCGCCCTCACACGTACGTTCCCCCTAAAGCGTTGTCGTACCCTCACATGGACCCTTAACCCTCCCCGTCCCCTAACCCTAACCCTAGCCCGAACCCTAACCCTAACCCTTCCCCGAAGCCTGACCCTCACCCGTCCCCTAATCCTAACCCGTACGCTAACACTAACCCGCACCCTCACACGTACGCTCCCCCTAAAGCGTTGTCGTACCCTCACCTGGACCCTAAGCCGTCCCCGTCCCCTAACCCTAACCCTAGCCCGAACCCTAACCCTAACCCTTCCCCGAAGCCTGACCCTCACCCGTCCCCTAATCCTAACCCGTACGCTAACACTAACCCGCGCCCTCACACGTACGCTCCCCCTAAAGCGTTGTCGTACCCTCACCTGGACCCTAAGCCGTCCCCGTCCCCGTCCCCTAACCCTAGCCCGAACCCTAACCCTAACTCTTCCCCGAAGCCTGACACTCACCTGTCCCCTAATCCTAACCCGTACGCTAACACTAACCCGCGCCCTCACACGTACGCTCCCCCTAAAGCGTTGTCGTACCCTCACCTGGACCCTAAGATGTCCCCGTCCCCTAACCCAAACCGTAGCCTGAACCCTAACCCTAACCCTTACCCGAAGCCTGACCCTCACCCGTCCCCTAATCCTAACCCGTACGCTAACACTAACCCACGCCCTCACACATACGGTCCCCCTAAAGCGTTGTCGTACCCTCACCTGGACCCTAAGCCGTCCCCGTCCCCTAACCCTAACCCTAGCCCGAACCCTAACCCTAACCCTTCCCCGAACCCTGACCCTCACCCGTCCCCTAATCCTAACCCGTACGCTAACACTAACCCGCGCCCTCACACGTACGCTCCCCCTAAAGCGTTGTCATACCCTCATCTGGACCCTAAACCCTCCCCGTCCCCTAACCCGAACCCTAGCCCGAACCCTAACCCTAACCCTTCCCCGAAGCCTGACCCTCACCTGTCCCCTAATCCTAACCCGTACGCTAACACTAACCCGCACTCTCACACGTACGCTCCCCCTAAAGCGTTGTCGTACCCACACCTGGACCCTAAGCCCTCCCCATCCCCTAACCATAAACCTAGCCCGAACCATAACCCTAACCCTTCCCCGAAGCCTGACCCTCACCCGTCCTCTAATCCTAACCCGTACGCTAACACTAACCCGCGCCCTCACACGTACGCTCCCCCTAAAGCGTTGTCGTACCCTCACCTGGACCCTAGCCCGAACCCTAACCCTAACCCTTCCCCGAAGCCTGACCCTCACCCGTCTCCTAATCCTAACCCGTAAGCTAACACTAACCCGTGCCCTCACACGTACGCTCCCCCTAAAGCGTTGTCGTACCCTCACCTGGACCCTAAACCCTCCCCGTCCCCTAACCCTAACCCTAGCCAGAACCCTAACCCTAACCCTTCCCCGAAGCCTGACCCTCACCCGTCCCCTAATCCTAACCCGTACGCTAACACTAACCCACGCCCTCACACGTACACTCCCCCTAAAGCGTTGTCGTACCCTCACCTGCACCCTAAACCCTCCCCGTCCCCTAACCCTAACCCTAGCCCGAACCCTAACCCTAACCCTTCCCCGAAGCCTGACCCTCACCCGTCCCCGAATCCTAACCCGTACGCTAACACTAACCTGCGCCCTCACACGTACGCTCCCCGTAAAGCGTTGTCGTACCCTCACCTGGACCCTAAACCGTCCCCGTCCCCTAACCCTAACCCTAGCCCGAACCCTAACCCTAACCCTTCCCCGAAGCCTGACCCTCACCCGTCCCCTAATCCTAACCTGTACGCTAACACTAACCCGCGCCCTCACACGTACGCTCCCCCTAAAGCGTTGTCGTACCCTCACCTGGACCCTAAACCGTCCCCGTCCCCTAACCCTAACCCTAGCCCGAACCCTAACCCTAACCCTTCCCCGAAGCCTGACCCTCACCCGTCCCCTAATCCTAACCCGTACGCTAACACTAACCCGCGCCCTCACACGTACGCTCCCCCTAAAACGTTGTCGTACACTCACCTGCACCCTAAACGCTCCCCGTCCCCTAATCCTAACCCTAGCCCGAACCCTAACCCTAACCCTTCCCCGAAGCCTGACCCTCACACGTCCCCTAATCCTAACCCGTACGCTAACACTAACACGCGCCCTCACACGTACGCTCCCCCTAAAGCGTTGTCGTACCCTCACCTGGAACCTAAACCCTCCCCATCCCCTAACCCTAACCCTAGCCCGAACCCTAACCCTAACACTTCCCCGAAGCCTGACCCTCTCCCGTCCCCTAATCCTAACCCGTACTCTAACACTAACCCACGCCCTCACAGGTACGCTCCCCCTAAAGCGTTGTCATACCCTCACCTGGACCCTAAACCCTCCCCGTCCCCTAACCCTAACCCTAGCCCGAACCCTAAACCTAACCCTTCCCCGAAGCCTGACCCTCACCCGTCCCCTAATCCTAACCCGTACGCTAACACTAACCCACGCCCTCACACGTACGCTCCCCTTAAAGTGTTGTCCTACCCTCACCTGCACCCTAAACCCTCCCCGTCCCCTAACCCTAACCCTAGACCGAACCCTAACCCTAACCCTTCCCCGCAGCCTGACCCTCACCCGTCCCCTAATCCTAACCCGTACGCTAACACTAACCCGCGCCCTCACACGTACGCTCCCCCTAAAGCGTTGTCGTACCCTCACCTGGACCCTAAACCCTCCCCGTCCCCTAACCCTAACCCTAGCCCGAACCCTAACCCTAACCCTTCCCCGAAGCCTGACCCTCACCCGTCCCCTAATCCTAACCTGTACGCTAACACTAACCCGCGCCCTCACACGTACGCTACCCCTAAAGCGTTGTCGTACCCTCACCAGGACCCTAAACCGTCCCCGTCCCCTAACCCTAACCCTAGCCCGAACCCTAACCCTAACCCTTCCCAGAAGCCTGACCCTCACCCGTCCCCTAATCCTAAACCGTACGCTAACACTAACCCGCGCACTCACACGTACGCTCCCCCTAAAGCGTTGTCGTACCCTCACCTGGACCCTAAGCCGTCCCCGTCCCCTAACCCTAACCGTAGCCCGAACCATAACCCTAACACTTCCCCGAAGCCTGACCCTCACCCATCCCCTAATCCTAACCCGTACGCGAACACTAACCCACGCCCTCACACGTACGCTCCCCCTAAAGCGTTGTCGTACCCTCACCTGGACCCTAAACCCTCCCCGTCCCCTAACCCTAACCCTAGCCCGAAACCTAACCCTAACCCTTCCCCGAAGCCTGACCCTCACCCGTCCCCTAATCCTAACCCGTACGCTAACACTAACCCGCGCCCTCACACGTATGCTCCCCCTAAAGCGTTGTCGTACCCTCACCTGGACCCTAAGCCGTCCCCGTCCCCTAACCCTAACCCTAGCCCGAACCCTAACCCTAACCCTTCCCAGAAGACTGACCCTCACCCGTCCCCTAATCCTAACCCGTACGCTAACACTAACCCGCGCCCTCACACGTACGCTCCCCCTAAAGCGTTGTCGTACACTCACCAGCACCCTAAACCCTCCCCGTCCCCTAACCCTAACCCTAGCCCGAACCCTAACCCTAACCCTTCCCCGAAGACTGACCCACACCCGTCCCCTAATCCTAACCCGTACGCTAACACTAACCCGCGCCCTCACACGTACGCTCCTCCTAAAGCGTTGTCATACCATCACCTGGAGCCTAAGCCGTCCCCGTCCCCTAACCCTAACCCTAGCCCGAACCCTAATCCTAACCCTTCCCCGAAGCCTGACCCTCACCCGTCCCCTAATCCTAACCCGTACGCTAACACTAAACCGCGCCCTCACACGTACGCTCCCCCTAAAGCGTTGTCGTACCCTCACTTGGACCCTAAACCCTCCCCGTCCCCTAACCCTAACCCTAGCCCGAACCCTAACCCTAACACTTCCGCGAAGCCTGACCCTCACCCGTCCCCTAATCCTAACCCGTACGCTAACACTAACCCACGGCCTCACACGTACGCTCCCCTTAAAGCGTTGTCGTACCCTCACCTGGACCCTAAACCCTCCCCGTCCCCTAACCCTAACCCTAGCCCGAACCCTAACCCTAAGCCTTCCCCGAAGCCTGACCCTCACCCGTCCCCTAATCCTAACCCGTACGCTAACACTAACCCGCGCCCTCACACGTATGCTCCCCCTAAAGCGTTGTCGTACCCTCACTTGGAACCTAAACCGTCCCCGTCCCCTAACCCTAACCCTAGCCCGAACCATAACCCTAACCCTTCCCCGAATCTTGACCCTCACCCGTCCCCTAATCCTAACCCTTAAGCTAACACTAAACCACGCCCTCACACGTACGCTCCACCTAAAGCGTTGTCGTACCCTCACCTGGACCCTAAACCCTCCCCGTCCCCTAACCCAAACCCTAGCCCGAACCCTAACCCTAACCGTTCCCCGAAGCCTGACCCTCACCCGTCCCCTAATCCTAACCCGTACGCTAACACTAACCCGCGCCCTCATACGTACGCTCCCCCTAAAGCGTTGTCGTACCCTCACCTGGACCCTAAACCGTCCCCGTCTCCTAACTCTAACCCTAGCCCGAACCCTAACCCTAACACTTCCCCTAAGCCTGACCCTCACCCGTCCCCTAATCCTAACCCGTACGCTAACACTAACCCACGCCCTCACACGTACGCTCCCCCTAAAGCGTTGTCGTACCCTCACCTGGACCCTAAACCCTCCCCGTCCCCTAACCCTAACCGTAGCCCGAACCCTAACCCTAACACTTCCCCGAAGCCTGACCCTCACCCTTCCCCTAATCCTAACCCGTACGCTAACACTAACCCGCGCCCTCACACGTACGCTCCCCTAAAGCGTTGTCGTACCCTCACCTGGACCCTAAACCGTCCCCGTCCCCGAACCCTAACCCTAGCCCGAACCCTAACCCTAACACTTCCCCGAAGCCTGACCCTCACCCGTCCCCTAATCCTAACCCGTACGCTAACACTAACCCGCGCCCTCACACGTACGCTCCCCCTAAAGCGTTGTCGTACCCTCACCTGGACCCTAAACCCTCCCCGTCCCCTAACCCTAACCCTAGCCCGAACCCTAACCCTAACCCTTCCCCGAAGCCTGACCCTCACCCGTCCCCTAATCCTAACCCGTACGCTAACACTAACCCGCACCCTCACACGTACGTTCCCCCTAAAGTGTTGTCGTACACTCACCTGGGCCCTAAACCCTCCCCGTCCCCTAACCCTAACCCTAGCCCGAACCATAACCCTAACCCTTCCCCGAAGCCTGACCCTCTCCCGTCCCCTAGTCCTAACCCGTACTCTAACCCTAACCCACGCCCTAACACGTACGCTCCCCCTAAATCGTTGTCGTACCCTCACCTGGACCCTAAACCGTCCCCGTCCCCTAACCCTAACCCTAGCCCGAAACCTAACCCTAACCCTTCCCCGAAGCCTGACCCTCACCCGTCCCCTAATCCTAACCCGTACGCTAACACTAACCCGCGCCCTCACACGTACGCTCCCCCTAAAGCGTTGTCGTACCCTCACCTGGACCCTAAACCCTCCCTGTCCCCTAACCCTAGCCCGAACCCTAACCCTAACACTTCCCCGAAGCCTGACCCTCACCCGTCCCCTAATCCTAACCCGTACGCTAACACTAACCCACGCCCTAACATGTACACTCCCCCTAAATCGTTGTCGTACCCTCACCTGGACCCTAAACCCTCCCCGTCCCCTAACCCTAAACCTAGCCCGAACCCTAACCCTAACTCTTCCCCGAAGCCTGACCCTCACCCGTTCCCTAATCCTAACCCGTACGCTAACACTAACCCGCGCCCTCACACGTACGCTCCCCCTAAAGCGTTGTCGTACCCTCACTTGGGACCTAAACCCTCCCCGTCCCCTAACCCTAACCCTAGCCCGAACCCTAACCCTAACCCTTCCCCGAAGCCTGACCCTCACCCGTCCCCTAATCCTAACCCGTACACTAACACTAACCCGCGCCCTCACACGTACGCTCCTCCTAAAGCGTTGTCGTACCCTCACCTGGACCCTAAACCGTCCCCGTCCCCTAACCATAACCCTAGCCCGAACCCTAACCCTAACCCTTCCCCGAAGCCTGAACCTCACCCGTCCCCTAATCCTAACCCGTACACTAACACTAACCCGTGCCCTCACACGTACGCTCCCCCTAAAGCGTTGTCGTACCCTCACCTGGACCCTAAACCCTCCCCGTCCCCTAACCCTAACCCTTCCCCGAAGCCTGACCCTCACCCGTCCCCTAATCCTAACCCGTACGCTAACACTAACCCGCGCCCTCACACGTACGTACCCCTAAAGCATTGTCGTACCCTCACCTGGACCCTAAACCCTCCCCATTCCCTAACCCTATCCCTAGCTCGAACCCTAACCCTAACCCTTCCCCGAAGCCTGAACCTCACCCGTCCCCTAATCCTAACCCGTACGCTAACACTAACCCGCGCCCTCACACGTACGCTCCCCCTAAAGCGTTGTCGTACCCTCACCTGGACCCTAAACCGTCCCCGTCCCCTAACCCTAACCCTAGCACGAACCCTAACCCTAACCCTTCCCCGAAGCCTGACCCTCACCCTTCCCCTAATCCTAACCCGTACGCTAACACTAACCCGCGCCCTCACACGTACGCTCCCCCTAAAGCGTTGTCGTACCCTCACCTGGACCCTAAACCGTCCCCGTCCCGTAACCCTAACCCTAGCCCGAACCCTAACCCTAACCCTTCCCCGAAGCCTGACCCTCACCCGTCCCCTAATCCTAACCCGTACGCTAACACTAACCCGCGCCCTCACACATACGCTCCCCCTAAAGCGTTGTCGTACCCTCACCTGGACCCTAAACCCTCCCCGTCCCCTAACCCTAACCCTAGCCCGAACCCTAACCCTAACCCTTCCCCGAAGCCTGACCCTCACCCGTTCCCTAATCCTAACCCGTACGCTAACACTAACCCGCGCCCTCACACATACGCTCCCACTAAAGCGTTGTCGTACCCTCACCTGGACCCTAAACCGTCCCCGTCCCCTAACCCTAACCCTAGCCCGAACCCTAACCCTAACCCTTCCCCGAAGCCTGACACTCACCCGTCCCCTAATCCTAAGCCGTACACTAACACTAACCCGCGCCCTCACACGTACGCTCCCCCTAAAGCGTTGTCGTACCCTCACCTGGACCCTAAACCGTCCCAGTCCCCTAACCCTAACCCTAGCCCGAACCCTAACCCTAACCCTTCTCCGAAGCCTGAACCTCACCCATCCCCTAATCCTAACCCGTACACTAACACTAACCTGTGCCCTCACACGTACGATACCCCTAAAGCGTTGTCGTACCCTCATCTGGACCCTAAATCCTCCCCGTCCCCTAACCCTAACCCTAGCCCGAACCCTAACCCTAACCCTTCCCCGAAGCCTGACCCTCACCCGTCCCCTAATCCTAACCCGTACGCTAACACTAACCCGCGCCCTCACACGTACGCTCCCCCTAAAGCATTGTCGTACCCTCACCTGGACCCTAAACCCTCCCCGTCCCCTAACCCTATCCCTAGCTCGAACCCTAACCCTAACCCTTCCCCGAAGCCTGACCCTCACCCGTCCCCTAATCCTAACCCGTACGCTAACACTAACCCGCGCCCTCACACGTACGCTCCCCCTAAAGCGTTGTCGTACCCTCACCTGGACCCTAAACCGTCCCCATCCCCTATCCCTAACTCTAGCACGAGCCCTAACCCTAACCTTTCCCCGAAGCCTGACCCTCACCCGTCCCCTAATCCTAACCAGTACGCTAACACTAACCCACGCCCTCACACGTACGCTCCCCCTAAAGCGTTGTCGTACCCTCACCTGGACCCTAAACCCTCCCCGTCCCCTAACCCTAACCCTAGCCCGAACCCTAACCCTAACCCTTCCCCGAAGCCTGAACCTCACCCGTCCCCTAATCCTAACCCGTACGCTAACACTAACCCGCGCCCTCACACGTACGCTCCCCCTAAAGCGTTGTCGTACCCTCACCTGGACCCTAAACCCTCCCCGTCCCCTAACCCTAACTCTAGCCCGAACCCTAACCCTAACCCTTCCCCGAAGCCTGACACTCACCTGTCCCCTAATCCTAACCCGTACGCTAACACTAACCCGCGCCCTCACACGTACGCTCCCCCTAAAGCGTTGTCGTACCCTCACCTGGACCCTAAACCGTCCCCGTCCCCTAACCTTAACCCTAGCCCGAACCCTAACCCTAACCCTTCCCCGAAGCCTGACCCTCACCCGTCCCCTAATCCTAACCCGTACGCTAACACTAACCCGCGGCATCACACGTACGCTCCCCCTAAAGCGTTGTCATACCCTCACCTGGACCCTAAACCCTCCCCGTCCCTTAACCCTAGCCCGAACCCTAACCCTAACCCTTCCGCGAAGCCTGACCCTCACCCGTCCCCTAATCCTAACCCGTACGCTAACACTAACCCGCGCCCTCACACGTACGCTCCCCCTAAAGCGTTGTCGTACCCTCTCGTGGGCCCTAAACCCTCGCCGTCCCCTAAACCTAACCCTAGCCCGAACCCTAACCCTAACCCTTCCCCGAAGCCTGACCCTCACCCGTCCCCTAATCCTAACCCGTACGCTAACACTAACCCGCGCCCTCACACGTACGGTCCCCCTAAAGCGTTGTCGTACCCTCACCTGGATCCTAAGCCGTCCCCGTCCCCTAACCCTAACCCTAGCCCGAACCCTAACCCTAACCCTTCCCCGAAGCCCGACCCTCACCCGTCCCCTAATCCTAAGCCGCACACTAACACTAACCCGCGCCCTCACACGTACTCTCCCCCTAAAGCGTTGTCGTACCCTCACCTGGACCCTAAACCCTCCCCGTCCCCTAACCCTAACCCTAGCCCGAACCCTAACCCTAACACTTCCCCGAAGCCTGAACCTCACCCGTCCCCTAATCCTAACCCGTACACTAACACTAACCTGTGCCCTCACACGTACGCTCCCCCTAAAGCGTTGTCGTACCCTCACCTGGACCCTAAACCCTCCCCGTCCCCTAACCCTAACCCTAGCCCGAACCCTAACCCTAACCCTTCCCCGAAGCCTGACACTCACCCGTCCCCTAATCCTAACCCGTACGCTAACACTAACCCGCGCCCTCACACGTACGTACCCCTAAAGCGTTGTCGTACCCTCACCTGGACCCTAAATCCTCCCCGTCCCCTAACCATATCCCTAGCTCGAACCCTAACCCTAACCCTTCCCCGAAGCCTGACCCTCACCCGTCCCCTAATCCTAACCCGTACGCTAACACTAACCCGCGCCCTCACACGTACGCTCCCCCTAAAGCGTTGTGGTACCCTCACCTGGACCCTAAACCGTCCCCATCCCCTAACTCTAACCCTAGCCCGAACCCTAACCCTAACCCTTCACCGAAGCCTGACCCTCACCCGTCCCCTAATCCTAACCCGTACGCTAACACTAACCCGCACCCTCACACGAACGCTCCCCCTAAAGCGTTTTTGTACCCTCACCTGGACCCTTAACCCTCCCCGTCCCCTAACCCTAACCCTAGCCTGAACCCTAACCCTAACCCTTCCCCGAAGCCTGACCCTCACCCATCCCGTAATCCTAACCCGTACGCTAACACTAACCTGCGCCCTCACACGTACGCTCCCCCTAAAGCGTTGTCGTACCCTCACCTGGACCCTAAACCCTCACCATCCCGTAACCCTAACCCTAGCCCGAACCCTAACCCTAACCCTTCCCCGAAGCCTGACACTCACCCGTCCCCTAATCCTAACCCGTACGCTAAAACTAACCCGCGCCCTCACACGTACAGTCCCCCTAAAGCGTTGTCGTACCCTCACCTGGACCCTAAACCCTCCCCGTCCCCTAACCCTAACCCTAGCCCGAACCCTAACCCTAACCCTTCCCCGAAACCTGACCCTCACCCGTCCCCTAATCCTAACCCGTACGCTAACACTAACCCGCGCCCTCACACGTACGCTCCGCCTAAAGCGTTGTCGTACCCTCACCTGGACCCTAAACCCTCCCCGTCCCCTAACCCTAACCCTAGCCCGAACCCTAACCCTACCCCTTCCCCGAAGCCTGACCCTCACCCGTCCCCTAATCCTAACCCGTACGCTAACACTAACCCACGCCCTCACACGTACACTCCCCCTAAAGCGTTGTCGTACCCTCACATGGACCCTTAACCCTCCCGGTCCCCTAAGCCTAACCCTAGCCCGAACCCTAACCCTAACACTTCCCCGAAGCCTGACCCTCACCCGTCCCCTAATCCTAACACGTACACTAACACTAAGCCGCGCCCTCACACGAACACTCCCCCTAAAGCGTTGTCGTACCCTCACCTGGACCCTAAACCCTCCCCGTCCCCTATCCCTAACCCTAGTCCTAACCCTAACGCTAGCCCGAACCCTAACCCTACCCCTTCCCCGAAGCCTGACCCTCACCCGTCCCCTAATCCTCACCCGTACGCTAACATTAACCCGCGCCCTCACACGTACGTTCCCCCTAAAGCGTTGTCGTACCCTCACATGGACCCTTAACCCTCCCCGTCCCCTAACCCTAACCCTAGCCCGAACCCTAACCCTAACCCTTCCCCGAAGGCTGACACTCACCCGTCCCCTAATCCTAACCCGTACGCTAACACTAACCCGCACCCTCACACGTACGCTCCCCCTAAAGCGTTGTCGTACCCTCACCTGGACCCTAAGCCGTCCCCGTCCCCTAACCCTAGCCCGAACCCTAACCCTAACCCTTCCCCGAAGCCTGACCCTCACCCGTCCCCTAATCCTAACCCGTACGCTAACACTAACCCGCGCCCTCACACGTACGCTCCCCCTAAAGCGTTGTCGTACCCTCACCTGGACCCTAAGCCGTCCCCGTCCCCGTCCACTAACCCTAGCCCGAACCCTAACCCTAACTCTTCCCCGAAGCCTGACACTCACCTGTCCCCTAATCCTAACCCGTACGCTAACACTAACCCGCGCCCTCACACGTACGCTCCCCCTAAAGCGTTGTCGTACCCTCACCTGGACCCTAAGATGTCCCCATCCCCTAACCCAAACCGTAGCCTGAACCCTAACCCTAACCCTTACCCGAAGCCTGACCCTCACCCGTCCCCTAATCCTAACCCGTACGATAACACTAACCCACGCCCTCACACGTACGCTACCCCTAAAGCGTTGTCGTACCCTCACCTGGACCCTAAACCCTCCCCGTCCCCTAACCCTAACTCTAGCCCGAACCCTAACCCTAACCCTTCCCCAAAGCCTGACCCTCACCCGTCCCCTAATCCTAACCCGTACGCTAACACTAACCCGCGCCCTCACACGTACGCTCCCACTAAAGCGTTGTCGTACCCTCACCTGGACCCTAAGCCGTCCCCGTCCCATAACCCTAACCCTAGCCCGAACCCTAACCCTAACCCTTCCCCGAAGCCTGACCCTCACCCGTCCCCTAATCCTAACCCGTACGCTAACACTAACCCGCACCCTCACACGTACGCTCCCCCTAAAGCGTTGTCGTACCCTCACCTGGACCCTAAGCCGTCCCCGTCCCCTAACCCTAACCCTAGCCCGAACCCTAACCCTAACCCTTCCCCGAAGCCTGACCCTCACCCGTCCCCTAATCCTAACCCTTACGCTAACACTAACCCGCGCCCTCACACGTACGCTCCCCCTAAAGCGTTGTCGTACCCTCACCTGGACCCTAAGCCGTCCCCGTCCCCGTCCCCTAACCCTAGCCCGAACCCTAACCCTAACTCTTCCCCGAAGCCTGACACTCACCTGTCCCCTAATCCTAACCCGTACGCTAACACTAACCCGCGCCCTCACACGTACGCTCCCCCTAAAGCGTTGTCGTACCCTCACCTGGACCCTAAGATGTCCCCGTCCCCTAACCCAAACCGTAGCCTGAACCCTAACCCTAACCCTTACCCGAAGCCTGACCCTCACCCGTCCCCTAATCCTAACCCGTACGCTAACACTAACCCGCGCCCTCACACATACGGTCCCCCTAAAGCGTTGTCGTACCCTCACCTGGACCCTAAGCCGTCCCCGTCCCCTAACCCTAACCCTAGCCCGAACCCTAACCCTAACCCTTCCCCGAGCCTGACCCTCACCCGTCCCCTAATCCTAACCCGTACGCTAACACTAACCCGCGCCCTCACACGTACGCTCCCCCTAAAGCGTTGTCATACCCTCATCTGGACCCTAAGCCCTCCCCGTCCCCTAACCCTAACCCTAGCCCGAACCATAACCCTAACCCTTCCCCGAAGCCTGACCCTCACCCGTCCTCTAATCCTAACCCGTACGCTAACACTAACCCGCGCCCTCACACGTACGCTCCCCCTAAAGCGTTGTCGTACCCTCACCTGGACCCTAGCCCGAACCCTAACCCTAACCCGTCCCCGAAGCCTGACCCTCACCCGTCTCCTAATCCTAACCCGTAAGCTAACACTAACCCGTGCCCTCACACGTACGCTCCCCCTAAAGCGTTGTCGTACCCTCACCTGGACCCTAAACCCTCCCCGTCCCCTAACCCTAACCCTAGCCCGAACCCTAACCCTAACCCTTCCCCGAAGCCTGACACTCATCCGTCCCCTAATCATAACCCGTACGCTAACACTAACCCGCGCCCTCACACGTACGCTCCCCCTAATGTGTTGTCGTACACTCACCTGGACCCTAAGATGTCCCCGTCCCCTAACCCAAACCGTAGCCTGAACCCTAACCCTAACCCTTACCCGAAGCCTGACCCTCACCCGTCCCCTAATCCTAACCCGTACGCTAACACTAACCCGCGCCCTCACACATACGGTCCCCCTAAAGCGTTGTCGTACCCTCACCTGGATCCTAAGCCGTCCCCGTCCCCTAACCCTAACCCTAGCCCGAACCCTAACCCTAACCCTTCCCCGAAGCCTGACCCTCACCCGTCCCCTAATCCTAACCCGTACGCTAACACTAACCCGCGCCCTCACACGTACGCTCCCCCTAAAGCGTTGTCGTACCCTCACCTGGACCCTAAGCCGTCCCCGTCCCCGTCCCCTAACCCTAGCCCGAACCCTAACCCTAACTCTTCCCCGAAGCCTGACACTCACCTGTCCCCTAATCCTAACCCGTACGCTAACACTAACCCGCGCCCTCACACGTACGCTCCCCCTAAAGCGTTGTCGTACCCTCACCTGGACCCTAAGATGTCCCCATCCCCTAACCCAAACCGTAGCCTGAACCCTAACCCTAACCCTTACCCGAAGCCTGACCCTCACCCGTCCCCTAATCCTAACCCGTACGATAACACTAACCCACGCCCTCACACGTACGCTACCCCTAAAGCGTTGTCGTACCCTTACCTGGACCCTAAACCCTCCCCGTCCCCTAACCCTAACTCTAGCCCGAACCCTAACCCTAACCCTTCCCCAAAGCCTGACCCTCACCCGTCCCCTAATCCTAACCCGTACGCTAACACTAACCCGCGCCCTCACACGTACGCTCCCACTAAAGCGTTGTCGTACCCTCACCTGGACCCTAAGCCGTCCCCGTCCCATAACCCTAACCCTAGCCCGAACCCTAACCCTAACCCTTCCCCGAAGCCTGACACTCACCCGTCCCCTAATCCTAACCCGTACGCTAACACTAACCCGCACCCTCACACGTACGCTCCCCCTAAAGCGTTGTCGTACCCTCACCTGGACCCTAAGCCGTCCCCGTCCCCTAACCCTAACCCTAGCCCGAACCCTAACCCTAACCCTTCCCCGAAGCCTGACCCTCACCCGTCCCCTAATCCTAACCCTTACGCTAACACTAACCCGCGCCCTCACACGTACGCTCCCCCTAAAGCGTTGTCGTACCCTCACCTGGACCCTAAGCCGTCCCCGTCCCCGTCCCCTAACCCTAGCCCGAACCCTAACCCTAACTCTTCCCCGAAGCCTGACACTCACCTGTCCCCTAATCCTAACCCGTACGCTAACACTAACCCGCGCCCTCACACGTACGCTCCCCCTAAAGCGTTGTCGTACCCTCACCTGGACCCTAAGATGTCCCCGTCCCCTAACCCAAACCGTAGCCTGAACCCTAACCCTAACCCTTACCCGAAGCCTGACCCTCACCCGTCCCCTAATCCTAACCCGTACGCTAACACTAACCCGCGCCCTCACACATACGGTCCCCCTAAAGCGTTGTCGTACCCTCACCTGGACCCTAAGCCGTCCCCGTCCCCTAACCCTAACCCTAGCCCGAACCCTAACCCTAACCCTTCCCCGAGCCTGACCCTCACCCGTCCCCTAATCCTAACCCGTACGCTAACACTAACCCGCGCCCTCACACGTACGCTCCCCCTAAAGCGTTGTCATACCCTCATCTGGACCCTAAGCCCTCCCCGTCCCCTAACCCTAACCCTAGCCCGAACCATAACCCTAACCCTTCCCCGAAGCCTGACCCTCACCCGTCCTCTAATCCTAACCCGTACGCTAACACTAACCCGCGCCCTCACACGTACGCTCCCCCTAAAGCGTTGTCGTACCCTCACCTGGACCCTAGCCCGAACCCTAACCCTAACCCGTCCCCGAAGCCTGACCCTCACCCGTCTCCTAATCCTAACCCGTAAGCTAACACTAACCCGTGCCCTCACACGTACGCTCCCCCTAAAGCGTTGTCGTACCCTCACCTGGACCCTAAACCCTCCCCGTCCCCTAACCCTAACCCTAGCCCGAACCCTAACCCTAACCCTTCCCCGAAGCCTGACACTCATCCGTCCCCTAATCATAACCCGTACGCTAACACTAACCCGCGCCCTCACACGTACGCTCCCCCTAATGTGTTGTCGTACCCTCACCTGGACCCTAAGATGTCCCCGTCCCCTAACCCAAACCGTAGCCTGAACCCTAACCCTAACCCTTACCCGAAGCCTGACCCTCACCCGTCCCCTAATCCTAACCCGTACGCTAACACTAACCCGCGCCCTCACACATACGGTCCCCCTAAAGCGTTGTCGTACCCTCACCTGGATCCTAAGCCGTCCCCGTCCCCTAACCCTAACCCTAGCCCGAACCCTAACCCTAACCCTTCCCCGAAGCCTGACACTCACCCGTCCCCTAATCCTAACCCGTACGCTAACACTAACCCGCGCTCTCACACGTACGCTCCCCCTAAAGCGTTGTCATACCCTCATCTGGACCCTAAACCCTCCCCGTCCCCTAACCCTAACCCTAGCCCGAACACTAACCCTAACCCTTCCCCGAAGCCTGACCCTCACCCGTCCCCTAATCCTATCCCGTACGCTAACACTAACCCGCGCCCTCACACGTACGCTCCCCCTAAAGCGTTGTCGTACCCTCACCTGGACCCTATACCGTCCCTGTCCCCTAACCCTAACCCTAGCCTGAACCCTAACCCTAACCCTTCCCCGAAGCCTGACCCTCACCCGTCCCCTAATCCTAACCCGTACGCTAACACTAACCCACGCCCTCACACGTAGGCTCCCCCTAAAGCGTTGTCGTACCCTCACCTGGACCCTAAACCGTCCCCGTCCCCTAACCCTAACCCTAGCCCGAACCCTAACCCTAACCCTTCCCCGAAGCCTGACCCTCACCCGTCCCCTAATCCTAACCCGTACGCTAACACTAACCCGCGCCCTCACACGTACGCTCCCCCTAAAGCGTTGTCGTACACTCACCTGCACCCTAAACCCTCCCCGTCCCCTCATCCTAACCCTAGCCCGAACCCTAACCCTAACCCTTCCCCGAAGCCTGACCCTCACACGTCCCCTAATCCTAACCCGTACGCTAACACTAACACGCGCCCTCACACGTACTCTCCCCCTAAAGCGTTGTCGTACCCTCACCTGGAACCTAAACCCTCCCCGTCCCCTAACCCTAACCCTAGCCCGAACCCTAACCCTAACACTTCCCCAAAGCCTGACCCTCTCCCGTCCCCTAATCCTAACCCGTACTCTAACACTAACCCACGCCCTCACAGGTACGCTCCCCCTAAAGCGTTGTCATACCCTCACCTGGACCCTAAACCCTCCCCGTCCACTAACCCTAACCCTAGCCCGAACCCTAACCCTAACCCTTCCCCGAAGCCTGACCCTCACCCGTCCCCTAATCCTAACCCGTTCGCTAACACTAACCCACGCCCTCACACGTACGCTCCCCCTAAAGCGTTGTCGTACACTCACCTGGACCCTAAACCCTCCCCGTCCCCTAACACTAACCCTAGCCCGAAACCTAACCCTAACCCTTCCCCGAAGCCTGACCCTCACCCGTCCCCTAATCCTAACCCGTACGCTAACACTAACCCACGCCCTCACACGTACGCTCCCCCTAAAGCGTTGTCGTACCCTCACCTGGACCCTAAACCCTCCCCGTTCCCTAACCCTAACCCTAGCCCGAACCCTAACCCTAACCCTTCCCCGAAGCCTCACCCTCACCCTTCCCCTAATCCTAACCCGTACGCTAACACTAACCCGCGCCCTCACACGTACGCTCCCCCTAAAGCGTTGTCGTACCCTCACCTGGACCCTAAACCGTCCCCGTCCCCTAACCCTAACCCTAGCCCAAACACTAACCCTAACCCTTCCCCGAAGCCTGACCCTCACCCGTCCCGTAATCCTAACCCGTACGCTAACACTAACCCATGCCCTCACACGTACGCTCCCCCTAAAGCGTTGTCGTACCCTCACCTGGACCCTAAACCCTCCCCGTCCCCTAACCCTAACCCTAGCCCGAACCCTAACCCTAACCCTTCCCCGAAGCCTGACCCTCACCCGTCCCCTAATCCTAACCTGTACGCTAACACTAACCCGCGCCCTCACACGTACGCTCCCCCTAAAGCGTTGTCGTACCCTCACCTGGACCCTAAACCGTCCTCGTCCCCTAACCCTAACCCTAGCCCGAACCCTAACCCTAACCCTTCCCCGAAGCCTGACCCTCACCCATCCCCTAATCCTAACCCGTACGCTAACACTAACCCGCGCCCTCACACGTACGCTCCCCCTAAAGCGTTGTCGTACACTCACCTGCACCCTAAACCCTCCCCGTCCCCTAATCCTAACCCTAGCCCGAACCCTAACCCTAACCCTTCCCCGAAGCCTGACCCTCACACGTCCCCTAATCCTAACCCGTACGCTAACACTAACATGCGCCCTCACACGTACGCTCCCCCTAAAGCGTTGTCGTACCCTCACCTGGAACCTAAACCCTCCCCGTCCCCTAACCCTAACCCTAGCCCGAACCCTAACCCTAACACTTCCCCGAAGCCTGACCCTCTCCCGTCCCCTAATCCTAACCCGTACTCTAACACTAACCCACGCCCTCACACGTACGCTCCCCCTAAAGCGTTGTCATACCCTCACCTGGACCCTAAACCGTCCCCGTCCCCTAACCCTAACCCTAGCCCGAACCCTAACCCTAACCCTTCCCCGAAGCCTGACCCTCACACGTCCTCTAATCCTAAACCGTACGCTAACACTAACCCGCGCCCTCACACGTACGCTCCCCCTAAAGCGTTGTCGTACCCTCACCTGGACCCTAAACCCTCCCCGTCCCCTAACCCTAACCCTAGCCCAAACCCTAACCCTAACCCTTCCCCGAAGCCTGACCCTCACCCGTCCCCTAATCTTAACCCGTTCGCTAACACTAACCCACGCCCTCACACGTACGCTCCCCCTAAAGCGTTGTCGTACACTCACCTGGACCCTAAACCCTCCCCGTCCCCTAACCCTAACCCTAGCCCGAACCCTAACCCTAACCCTTCCCCGAAGCCTGACCCTCACCCGTCCCCGAATCCTAACCCGTACGCTAACACTAACCCGCGCCCTCACACGTACGCTCCCCGTAAAGCGTTGTCGTACCCTCACCTGGACCCTAAACCGTCCCCGTCCCCTAACCATAACCCTAGCCCGAACCCTAACCCTAACCCTTCCCCGAAGCCTGACCCTCACCCGTCCCCTAATCCTAACCTGTACGCTAACACTAACCCGCGCCCTCACATGTACGCTTCCCCTAAAGCGTTGTCGTACCCTCACCTGGACCCTAAACCGTCCCCGTCCCCTAACCCTAACCCTAGCCCGAACCCTAACCCTAACCCTTCCCCGAAGCCTGACCCTCACCCGTCCCCTAATCCTAACCCGTACGCTAACACTAACCCACGCCCTCACACGTACGCTCCCCCTAAAGCGTTGTCGTACCCTCACCTGGACCCTAAACCCTCACCGTTCCCTAACCCTAACCCTAGCCCGAACCCTAACCCTAACCCTTCCCCGAAGCCTCACCCTCACCCTTCCCCTAATCCTAACCCGTACGCTAACACTAACCCGCGCCCTCACACGTACGCTCCCCCTAAAGCGTTGTCGTACCCTCACCTGGACCCTAAACCTTCCCCGTCCCCTAACCCTAACCCTAGCCCAAACACTAACCCTAACCCTTCCCCGAAGCCTGACCCTCACCCGTCCCGTAATCCTAACCCGTACGCTAACACTAACCCACGCCCTCACACGTACGCTCCCCCTAAAGCATTGTCGTACCCTCACCTGGACCCGAAACCGTCCCCGTCCCCTAACCCTAACCCTACCCCAAACATAACCCTAACCCTTCCCCGAAGCTTGACACTCACCCGTCCCCTAATCCTAACCCGTACGCTAACACTAACCCGCACTCTCACACGTACGCTCCCCTTAAAGCGTTGTCGTACCCTCACCTGGACCCTAAGCCCTCCCCGTCTCCTAACCCTAACCCTAGACCGAACCCTAACCCTAACCCTTCCCCGAAGCCTGACCCTCACCCGTCCCCTAATCCTAACCCGTACGCTAACACTAACCCGCGCCCTCACACGTACGCTCCCCCTAAAGCGTTGTCGTACCCTCACCTGGACCCTAAACCCTCCCCGTCCCCTAACCCTAACCCTAGCCCGAACCCTAACCCTAACCCTTCCCCGAAGCCTGACCCTCACCCGTCCCCTAATCCTAACCTGTACGCTAACACTAACCCGCGCCCTCACACGTACGCTCCCCCTAAAGCGTTGTCGTACCCTCACCTGGACCCTAAACCGTCCCCGTCCCCTAACCCTAACCCTAGCCCGAACCCTAACCCTAACCCTTCCCAGAAGCCTGACCCTCACCCGTCCCCTAATCCTAAAGCGTACGCTAACACTAACCCGCGCACTCACACGTACGCTCCCCCTAAAGCGTTGTCGTACCCTCACCTGGACCCTAAGCCGTCCCCGTCCCCTAACCCTAACCGTAGCCCGAACCATAACCCTAACACTTCCCCGAAGCCTGACCCTCACCCATCCCCTAATCCTAACCCGTACGCGAACACTAACCCACGCCCTCACACGTACGCTCCCCCTAAAGCGTTGTCGTACCCTCACCTGGACCCTAAACCCTCCCCGTCCCCTAACCCTAACCCTAGCCAGAAACCTAACCCTAACCCTTCCCCGAAGCCTGACCCTCACCCGTCCCCTAATCCTAACCCGTACGCTAACACTAACCCGCGCCCTCACACGTACGCTCCCCCTAAAGCGTTGTCGTACCCTCACCTGGACCCTAAACCGTCCCCATCCCGTATCCCTAACCCTAGCACGAACCCTAACCCTAACCTTTCCCCGAAGCCTGACCCTCACCCGTCCCCTAATCCTAACCCGTACGCTAACACTAACCCACGCCCTCACACGTACGCTCCCCCTAAAGCGTTGTCGTACCCTCACCTGGACCCTAAACCCTCCCCGTCCCCTAACCCTAACCCTAGCCCGAACCCTAACCCTAACCCTTCCCCGAAGCCTGACCCTCACCCGTCCCCTAATCCTAACCCGTACGCTAACACTAACCCGCGCCCTCACACGTACGCTCCCCCTAAAGCGTTGTCGTACCCTCACCTGGACCCTAAACCCTCCCCGTCCCCTAACCCTAACTCTAGCCCGAACCCTAACCCTAACCCTTCCCCGAAGCCTGACACTCACCTGTCCCCTAATCCTAACCCGTACGCTAACACTAACCCGCGCCCTCACACGTACGGTCCCCCTAAAGCGTTGTCGTACCCTCACCTGGACCCTAAACCGTCCCCGTCCCCTAACCCTAACCCTAGCCCGAACCCTAACCCTAACCCTTCCCCGAAGCCTGACCCTCACCCGTCCCCTAATCCTAACCCGTACGCTAACACTAACCCGCGGCATCACACGTACGCTCCCCCTAAAGCGTTGTCATACCCTCACCTGGACCCTAAACCCTCCCCGTCCCTTAACCCTAGCCCGAACCCTAACCCTAACCCTAACCCTTCCGCGAAGCCTGACCCTCACCCGTCCCCTAATCCTAACCCGTACGCTAACACTAACCCGCGCCCTCACACGTACGTACCCCTAAAGCGTTGTCGTACCCTCACCTGGACCCTAAACCCTCCCCGTCCCCTAACCCTAACCCTAGCTCGAACCCTAACCCTAACACTTCCCCGAAGCCTGACCCTCACCCGTCCCCTAATCCTAACCCGTACGCTAACACTAACCCGCGCCCTCACACGTACGCTCCCCCTAAAGCGTTGTCGTACCCTCACCTGGACCCTAAACCGTCCCCATCCCCTAACTCTAACCCTAGCCCGAACCCTAACCCTAACCCTTCACCGAAGCCTGACCCTCACCCGTCCCCTAATCCTAACCCGTACGCTAACACTAACCCGCACCCTCACACGAACGCTCCCCCTAAAGCGTTGTTGTACCCTCACCTGGACCCTTAACCCTCCCCGTCCCCTAACCCTAACCCTAGCCTGAACCCTAACCCTAACCCTTCCCCGAAGCCTGACCCTCACCCATCCCCTAATCCTAACCCGTACGCTAACACTAACCTGCGCCCTCACACGTACGCTCCCCCTAAAGCGTTGTCGTACCCTCACCTGGACCCTAAACCCTCACCATCCCCTAACCCTAACCCTAACCCGAACCCTAACCCTAACCCTTCCCCGAAGCCTGACCCTCACCCGTCCCCTAATCCTAACCCGTACGCTAAAACTAATCCGCGCCCTCACACGTACGCTCCCCCTAAAGCGTTGTCGTACCCTCACATGGACCCTAAACCCTCCCCGTCCCCTAACCCTAACCCTAGCCCAAACCCTAACCCTAACCCTTCCCCGAAGCCTGACCCTCACCCGTCCCCTAATCCTAACCCGTATGCTAACACTAACCCGCGCCCTCACACGTACGCTCCCCCTAAAGCGTTGTCGTACCCTCACCTGGACCCTGAACCCTCCCCGTCCCCTAACCCTAACCCTAGCCCGAATCCTAAACCTAACTCTTCCCCGAAGCCTGACCCTCACCCGTCCCCTAATCCTAACCCGTACGCTAACACTAACCCGCGCCCTCACACGTACGCTCCCCTGAAAATGTTGTCGTACCGTCACCTGGACCCGAAACCCTCCCCGTCCCCTAACGCTAAGCCTAGCCCGAACCCTAACCCTAACCCTTCCCCTAAGCCTGACCCTCACCCGTCCCCTAATCCTAACCCGTACGCTAACACTAACCTGCGCCCTCACACGTACGCTCCCCCTAAAGCGTTGTCGTACCCTCACCTGGACCCTAAACCGTCCCCGTCCCCTAACCCTAACCTAGGCCGAACACTAACCCTAACCCTTCCACGAAGCCTGACCCTCACCCGTCCCCTAATCCTAACCCGTACGCTAACACTAACCCGCGCCCTCACACGTACGCTCCCCCTAAAGCGTTGTCGTACCCTCACCTGGACACTAAACCCTCCCCGTCCCCTAACCCTAACCCTAGCCCGAACCCTAACCCTTCCCCGAAGCCTGAACCTCACCCGTCCCCTAATCCTAACCCGTACGCTAACACTAACCCGCGCCCTCACACGTACGCTCCCCCTAAAGCGTTGTCGTACCCTCACCTGGACCCTAAACCCTCCCCGTCCCCTAACCCTAACTCTAGCCCGAACCCTAACCCTAACCCTTCCCCGAAGCCTGACACTCACCTGTCCCCTAATCCTAACCCGTACGCTAACACTAACCCGCGCCCTCACACGTACGCTCCCCCTAAAGCGTTGTCGTACCCTCACCTGGACCCTAAACCTTCCCCGTCCCCTAACCCTAACCCTAGCCCGAACCCTAACCCTAACCCTTCCCCGAAGCCTGACCCTCACCCGTCACCTAATCCTAACCCGTACGCTAACACTAACCCGCGGCATCACACGTACGCTCCCCCTAAAGCGTTGTCATACACTCACCTGGACCCTAAACCCTCCCCGTCCCTTAACCCTAGCCCGAACCCTAACCCTAACCCTAACCCTTCCGCGAAGCCTGACCCTCACCCGTCCCCTAATCCTAACCCGTACGCTAACACTAACCCGCGCCCTCACACGTACGCTCCCCCTAAAGCGTTGTCGTACCCTCTCGTGGGCCCTAAACCCTCCCCGTCCCCTAAACCTAACCCTAGCCCGAACCCTAACCCTAACCCTTCCCCGAAGCCTGACCCTCACCCGTCCCCTAATCCTAACCCGTACGCTAACACTAACCCGCGCCCTCACACGTACGCTCCCCCTAAAGCGTTGTCGTACCCTCACCTGGACCCTAAACCGTCCCCGTGCCCTCACCCTAACCCTAGCCCGAACCCTAACCCTAACCCTTCCCCGAAGCCTGACCCTCACCCGTCCCCTAATCCTAAGCCGTACACTAACACTAACCCGCGCCCTCACACGTACGCTCCCCCTAAAGCGTTGTCGTACCCTCACCTGGACCCTAAACCCTCCCCGTCCCCTAACCCTAACCCTAGCCCGAACCCTAACACTAACCCTTCCCCGAAGCCTGAACCTCACCCGTCCCCTAATCCTAACCCGTACACTAACACTAACCTGCCCCCTCACACGTACGCTCCCCCTAAAGCGTTGTCGTACCCTCACCTGGACCCTAAACCCTCCCCGTCCCCTAACCCTAACCCTAGCCCGAACCCTAACCCTAACCCTTCCCCGAAGCCTGACCCTCACCCGTCCCCTAATCCTAACCCGTACGCTAACACTAACCCGCGCCCTCACACGTACGTACCCCTAAAGCGTTGTCGTACCCTCACCTGGACCCTAAATCCTCCCCGTCCCCTAACCCTATCCCTAGCTCGAACCCTAACCCTAACACTTCCCCGAAGCCTGACCCTCACCCGTCCCCTAATCCTAAACCGTACGCTAACACTAACCCGCGCCCTCACACGTACGCTCCCCCTAAAGCGTTGTCGTACCCTCACCTGGACCCTAAACCGTCCCCATCCCCTAACTCTAACCCTAGCCCGAACCCTAACCCTAACCCTTCACCGAAGCCTGACCCTCACCCGTCCCCTAATCCTAACCCGTACGCTAACACTAACCCGCACCCTCACACGAACGCTCCCCCTAAAGCGTTGTTGTACCCTCACCTGGACCCTTAACCCTCCCCGTCCCCTAACCCTAACCCTAGCCTGAACCCTAACCCTAACCCTTCCCCGAAGCCTGACCCTCACCCATCCCCTAATCCTAACCCGTACGCTAACACTAACCTGCGCCCTCACACGTACGCTCCCCCTAAAGCGTTGTCGTACCCTCACCTGGACCCTAAACCCTCACCATCCCCTAACCCTAACCCTAACCCGAACCCTAACCCTAACCCTTCCCCGAAGCCTGACCCTCACCCGTCCCCTAATCCTAACCCGTACGCTAAAACTAATCCGCGCCCTCACACGTACGCTCCCCCTAAAGCGTTGTCGTACCCTCACATGGACCCTAAACCCTCCCCGTCCCCTAACCCTAACCCTAGCCCAAACCCTAACCCTAACCCTTCCCCGAAGCCTGACCCTCACCCGTCCCCTAATCCTAACCCGTATGCTAACACTAACCCGCGCCCTCACACGTACGCTCCCCCTAAAGCGTTGTCGTACCCTCACCTGGACCCTGAACCCTCCCCGTCCCCTAACCCTAACCCTAGCCCGAATCCTAAACCTAACTCTTCCCCGAAGCCTGACCCTTACCCGTCCCCTAATCCTAACCCGTACGCTAACACTAACCCGCGCCCTCACACGTACGCTCCCCTGAAAGTGTTGTCGTACCGTCACCTGGACCCGAAACCCTCCCCGTCCCCTAACGCTAAGCCTAGCCCGAACCCTAACCCTAACCCTTCCCCGAAGCCTGACCCTCACCCGTCCCCTAATCCTAACCCGTACGCTAACACTAACCTGCGCCCTCACACGTATGCTCCCCCTAAAGCGTTGTCGTACCCTCACCTGGACCCTAAACCGTCCCCGTCCCCTAACCCTAACCTAGGCCGAACACTAACCCTAACCCTTCCACGAAGCCTGACCCTCACCCGTCCCCTAATCCTAACCCGTACGCTAACACTAACCCGCGCCCTCACACGTACGCTCCCCCTAAAGCGTTGTCGTACCCTCACCTGGACCCTAAACCCTCCCCGTCCCCTAACCCTAACCCTAGCCCGAACCCTAACCCTAACCCTTCCCCGAAGCCTGACCCTCACCCGTCCCCTAATCCTAAACCGTACACTAACAGTAAGCCGCGCCCTCACACGTACGCTCCCCCTAAAGCGTTGTCGTACCCTCACCTGGACCCTAAACCCTCCCCGTCCCCTAACCCTAACCCTAGCCCGAACCCTAACCCTAACCCTTCCCCGAAGCCTGACCCTCACCCGTCCCCTAATCCTAACCAGTACGCTAACACTAACCCGTGCCCTCACACGTACGTACCCCTAAAGCGTTGTCGTACCCTCACCTGGACCCTAAACCCACCCCGACCCCTAACCCTATCCCTAGCTCGAACCCTAACCCTAACCCTTCCCCGAAGCCTGACCCTCACCCGTCCCCTAATCCTAACCCGTACGCTAACACTAACCCGCGCCCTCACACGTACGCTCCCCCTAAAGCGTTGTCGTACCCTCACCTGGACCCTAAACCGTCCCCATCCCCTAACTCTAACCCTAGCCCGAACCCTAACCCTAACCCTTCACCGAAGCCTGACCCTCACCCGTCCCCTAATCCTAACCCGTACGCTAACACTAACCCGCACCCTCACACGAACGCTCCCCCTAAAGCGTTGTTGTACCCTCACCTGGACCCTTAACCCTCCCCGTCCCTAACCCTAACCCTAGCCTGAACCCTAACCCTAACCCTTCCCCTAAGCCTGACCCTCAACAATCCCCTAATCCTAACCCGTACGCTAACACTAACCTGCGCCCTCACACGTACGCTCCCCCTAAAGCGTTGTCGTACCCTCACCTGGACCCTAAACCCTCACCATCCCCTAACCCTAACCCTAGCCCGAACCCTAACCCTAACCCTTCCCCGAAGCCTGACCCTCACCCGTCCCCTAATCCTAACCCGTACGCTAAAACTAACCCGCGCCCTCACACGTACGCTCCCCCTAAAGCGTTGTCGTACCCTCACCTGGACCCTAAACCCTCCCCGTCCCCTAACCCTAACCCTAGCCCGAACCCTAACCCTAACCCTTCCCCGAAGCCTGACCCTCACCCGTCCCCTAATCCTAACCCGTACGCTAACACTAACCCGCGTCCTCACACGTACGCTCCCCCTAAAGCGTTGTCGTACCCTCACCTGGACCCTGAACCCTCCCCGTCCCCTAACCCTAACCCTAGCCCTAATCCTAAACCTAACCCTTCCCCGAAGCCTGACCCTCACCCGTCCCCTAATCCTAACCCGTACGCTAACACTAACCCGCGCCCTCACACGTACGCTCCCCTGAAAGTGTTGTCGTACCCTCACCTGGACCCGAAACCCTCCCCGTCCCCTAACCCTAACCCTAGCCCGAACCCTAAACCTAACCCTTCCCCGAAGCCTGACCCTCACCCGTCCCCTAATCCTAACCCGTACGCTAACACTAAACCGCGCCCTCACACGTACGCTCCCCCTAAAGCGTTGTCGTACCCTCACCTGGACCCTAAACCGTCCCCGTACCCTAAACCTAACCTAGGCCGAACACTAACCCTAACCCTTCCACGAAGCCTGACCCTCACCCGTCCCCTAATCCTAACCCGAACGCTAACACTAACCCGCACCCTCACACGTACGCTCCCCCTAAAGCGTTGTCGTACCCTCACCTGGACCCTAAACCCTCCCCGTCCCCTAACCCTAACCCTTCCCCGAAGCCTGACCCTCACCCGTCCCCTAATGCTAACCCGTTCACTAACACTAACCCGCGCCCACACACGTACGCTCCCCCTAAAGCGTTGTCGTACCCTCACCTGGACCCTAAACCCTCCCCGTCCCCTAACCCTAACCCTAGCCCGAACCCTAACCCTAACCCTTCCCCGAAGCCTGACCCTCACCCGTCCCCTAATCCTAACCAGTACGCTAACACTAACCCGTGCCCTCACACGTACGTACCCCTAAAGCGTTGTCGTACCCTCACCTGGACCCTAAAACCTCTCCGTCCCCTAACCCTATCCCTAGCTCGAACCCTAACCCTAACCCTTCCCCGAAGCCTGACCCTCACCCATCCCCTAATCCTAACCCGTACGCTAACACTAACCTGCGCCCTCACACGTACGCTCCCCCTAAAGCGTTGTCGTACCCTCACCTGGACCCTAAACCCTCACCATCCCCTAACCGTAACCCTAGCCCGAACCCTAACCCTAACCCTTCCCCGAAGCCTGACCCTCACCCGTCCCCTAATCCTAACCCGTACGCTAACACTAACCCGCGCCCTCACACATACGCTCCCCCTAAATCGTTGTCGTACCCTCACCTGGACCCTAAACCGTCCCCGTCCCCTAACCCTAACCCTAGCCCGAACCCTAACCCTAACCCTTCCCCGAAGCCTGACCCTCACCCGTCCCATAATCCTAACCCGTACGCTAACACTAACCCGCGCCCTCACACGTACGCTCCCCCTAAAGCGTTGTCGTACCCTCACCTGGACCCTAAACCCTCCCTGTCCCCTAACCCTAACCCTAGCCCGAACCCTAACGCTAACCCTTCCCCGAAGCCTGACCCTCACCCGTCCCCTAATCCTAATCCGTACTCTAACACTAACCCGCGCCCTCACACGTACACTCCCCCTAAAGCGTTGCCGTACCCTCACCTGGACCCTAAACCCTCCCCGTCCTCTAACCCTATCGCTAGCTTGAACGCTAACCCTAACCCTTCCCCGAAGCCTGACCCTCACCCGTCCCCTAATCCTAACCCGTACGCTAACACTAACCCGCGCCCTCACACGTGTGCTCCCCCTAAAGCGTTGTCGTACCCTCACCTGGACCTTAAGTCGTCCCCATCACCTAACTCTAACCCTATCCCGAACCCTAACCCTAAACGTTCCCCGAAGCCTGACCCTCACCCGTCCCCTAATCCTAACCCGTACGCTAACACTAACCCGCGCCCTCACACGTACGCTCCCCCTAAAGCGTTGTCGTACCCTCACCTGGACCCTAATCCCTCCCCGTCCCCTAACACTAACCCTAGCCCGAACCCTAACCCTAACCCTTCCCAAAGCCTGACCCTCACCCGTCCCCTAATCCTAACCCGTACTCTAACACTAACTCGCGCCCTCACACGTACGCTCCCCCTAAAGCATTGTCGTACCCTCACCTGGACCCTAAACCCTCACCGTCCTCTAACCCTATCCCTAGCTTGAACCCTAACCCTAACCCTTCCCCGAAGCCTGACCCTCACCCGTCCCCTAATCCTAACCCGTACGCTAACACTAACCCGCGCCCTCACACGTGTGCTCCCCCTAAAGCGTTGTCGTACCCTCACCTGGACCTTAAGTCGTCCCCGTCCCCTAACCCTAACCCTAGCCCGAACCCTAACCCTAAACCTTCCCGAAGCCTGACCCTCACCCGTCCCCTACTCCTAACCCGTACGCTAACACTAACCCGCGCCCTCACACGTACGCTCCCCCTAAAGCGTTGTCGTACCCTCACCTGTACCCTAATCCCTCCCCGTCCCCTAACACTAACCCTAGCCCGAACCCTAACCCTAACCCTTCCCCGAAGCCTGACCCTCACCCGTCCCCTAATCCTAACCCGTACGCTAACACTAACACGCGCCCTCACACGTACACTCCCCCTAAAGCGTTGTCGTACCCTCACCTGGACACTAAACCCTCCCCGTCCCCTAACCCTAACCCTATCCCGAACCCTAACCCTAACCCTTCCCCGAAGCCTGACCCTCACCCGTCCCCTAATCCTAACCCGTACGCTAACACTAACCCGCGCCCTCACACGTACGCTCCCCCTACAGCGTTGTCGTACCCTCACCTGGACCCTAAACCCTCCCTTAACCCTAACCCTAACCCTAGCCCGAACCCTAACCCTAACCCTTCCCCGAAGCCTGACCCTCACCCGTCCCCTAATCCTAACCCGTACGCTAACACTAACCCGCGCCCTCACACGTACGCTCCCCCTAAAGCGTTGTCGTACCCTCACCTGGACCCTAAACCCTCCCCGTCCCCTAACCCTAACCCTAGCCCGAACCCTAACCCTAACCCTTCCCCGAAGCCTGACCCTCACCCGTCCCCTAATCCTAACCCGTACGCTAAACCTAACCCGCGGCCCTCACACGTATGCTCCCCGTAAAGTGTTATCGTACCCTCACCTGGAACCTAAACCGTCCCCGTCCCCTAACTCTAACACTAGCCCGAACCCTAACCCTAACCCTTCCCCGAAGCCTGACCCTCACCCGTCCCCTAATCCTAACCCGTACGCTAACACTAACCCGCGCCCTCACACGTACGCTCCCCCTAAAGCGTTGTCGTGCCCTCACCTGGACCCTAAACCCTCCCCGTCCCCTAACCCTAACCCTAGCCCGAAACCTAACCCTAACACTTCCCCGAAGCCTGACCCTCACCCGTCCCCTAATCCTAACCCGTACGCTAACACTATCCTGCGCCCTCACACGTACGCTCCCCCTAAAGCGTTGTCGTACCCTCACCTGGACCCTAAACCCTCCCCGTCCCCTAACCCTAACCCTAGCCCGAACCCTAACCCTAAACCTTCCCCGAAGCCTGACACTCACCCGTCCCCTAATCCTAACCCGTACGCTAACACTAACCCGAGCCCTCACACGTACGCTCCCCCTAAAGCGTTGTCGTACCCTCACCTGGACCCTAAACCCTCCCCGTCCCCTAACCCTAACCCTAGCCCGAACCCTAACCCCAACCCTTCCCCGAAGCCTGACCCTCACCCATCCCCTAATCCTAACATGTACGCTAACACTAACCCGCGCCCTCACACGTACGGTCCCCCTAAAGCGTTGTCGTACCCTCACCTGGACCCTAAACCGTCCCCGTCCCCTAACCCTAACTCTAGCCCGAACCCTAACCCTAACCCTTCCCCGAAGCCTGACACTCAACCGTCCCCTAATCCTAACCCGTACGCTAACACTAACCCGCGCCCTCACACGTACGCTCCCCCTAAAGCGTTGTCGTACCCTCACCTGGACCCTAAGCCGTCTCCGTCCCATAACCCTAACGCTAGCCCGAACCCTAACCCTAACCCTTCCCCGAAGCCTGACCCTCACCCGTCCCCTAATCCTAACCCGTACGCTAACATTAACCCGCGCCCTCAAACGTACGTTCCCCCTAAAGCGTTGTCGTACCCTCACATGGACCCTTAACCCTCCCCGTCCCCTAACCCTAAACCTAGCCCGAACCCTAACCCTAACCCTGCCCCGAAGCCTGACCCTCACCCGTCCCCTAATCCTAACCCGTACGCTAACACTAACCCGCACCCTCACACGTACGCTCCCCCTAAAGCGTTGTCATACCCTCACCTGGACCTTAAACCCTCCCCATCCCCTAACCCTTACCCTAGCCCGAACCCTAACCCTAACCCTTCCCTGAAGCCTGACACTCACCCTTCCCCTAATCCTAACCCGTACGCTAACACTAACCCGCGCCCTCACACGTACGCTCCCCCTAAAGCGTTGTCGTGCCCTCACCTGGACCCTAAACCCTCCCCGTCCCCTAACCCTAACCCTAGCCCGAACCCTAACCCTAACCCTTCCCCGAAGCCTGACCCTCACCCGTCCCCTAATCCTAACACGTACGCTAACACTATCCTGCGCCCTCACACGTACGCTCCCCCTAAAGCGTTGTCGTACCCTCACCTGGACCCTAAACCCTCCCCGTCCCCTAACCCTAACCCTAGGCCGAACCCTAACCCTAACCCTTCCCCGAAGCCTGACACTCACCCGTCCCCTAATCCTAACCCGTACGCTAACACTAACCCGAGCCCTCACACGTACGCTCCCCCTAAAGCGTTGTCGTACCCTCACCTGGACCCTAAACCCTCCCCGTCCCCTAACCCTAACCCTAGGCCGAACCCTAACCCTAACACTTCCCCGAAGCCTGACCCTCACCCGTCCCCTAATCCTAACCCGTACGCTAACACTAACCCGCGCACTCACACGTACGCTCCCCCTAAAGCGTTGTCGTACCCTCACCTGGACCCTAAACCCTCCCCGTCCCCTAACCCTAACCCTAGCCCGAACCCTAACCTTAACCCTTCCCCGAAGCCTGACCCTCACCCGTCCCCTAATCCTAACCCGTACGCTAACACTAACCCACGCCCTCACACGTACACTCCCCCTAAAGCGTTGTCGTACCCTCACCTGGACCCTAAACCGTCCCCGTCCCCTAACCCTAGCCCGAACCCTAACCCCAACCCTTCCCCGAAGCCTGACCCTCACCCATCCCCTAATCCTAACATGTACGCTAACACTAACCCGCGCCCTCACACGTACGGTCCCCCTAAAGCGTTGTCGTACCCTCACCTGGACCCTAAACCGTCCCCGTCCCCTAACCCTAACTCTAGCCCGAACCCTAACCCTAACCCTTCCCCGAAGCCTGACACTCAACCATCCCCTAATCCTAACCCGTACGCTAACACTAACCCGCGCCCTCACACGTACGCTCCCCCTAAAGCGTTGTCGTACCCTCACCTGGACCCTAAGCCGTCTCCGTCCCATAACCCTAACCCTAGCCCGAACCCTAACCCTAACCCTTCCCCGAAGCCTGACCCTCACCCGTCCCCTAATCCTAACCCGTACGCTAACATTAACCCGCGCCCTCACACGTACGTTCCCCCTAAAGCGTTGTCGTACCCTCACATGGACCCTTAACCCTCCCCGTCCCCTAACCCTAACCCTAGCCCGAACCCTAACCCTAACCCTGCCCCGAAGCCTGACCCTCACCCGTCCCCTAATCCTAACCCGTACGCTAACACTAACCCGCACCCTCACACGTACGCTCCCCCTAAAGCGTTGTCATACCCTCACCTGGACCTTAAACCCTCCCCATCCCCTAACCCTTACCCTAGCCCGAACCCTAACCCTAACCCTTCCCTGAAGCCTGACACTCACCCTTCCCCTAATCCTAACCCGTACGCTAACACTAACCCGCGCCCTCACACGTACGCTCCCCCTAAAGCGTTGTCGTGCCCTCACCTGGACCCTAAACCCTCCCCGTCCCCTAACCCTAACCCTAGCCCGAACCCTAACCCTAACCCTTCCCCGAAGCCTGACCCTCACCCGTCCCCTAATCCTAACACGTACGCTAACACTATCCTGCGCCCTCACACGTACGCTCCCCGTAAAGCGTTGTCGTACCCTCACCTGGACCCTAAACCCTCCCCGTCCCCTAACCCTAACCCTAGGCCGAACCCTAACCCTAACCCTTCCCCGAAGCCTGACACTCACCCGTCCCCTAATCCTAACCCGTACGCTAACACTAACCCGAGCCCTCACACGTACGCTCCCCCTAAAGCGTTGTCGTACCCTCACCTGGACCCTAAACCCTCCCCGTCCCCTAACCCTAACCCTAGGCCGAACCCTAACCCTAACACTTCCCCGAAGCCTGACCCTCACCCGTCCCCTAATCCTAACCCGTACGCTAACACTAACCCGCGCACTCACACGTACGCTCCCCCTAAAGCGTTGTCGTACCCTCACCTGGACCCTAATCCCTCCCCATCCCCTAATCCTAACCCTAGCCCGAACCCTAACCCCAACCCTTCCCCGAAGCCTGACCCTCACCCATCCCCTAATCCTAACATGTACGCTAACACTAACCCGCGCCCTCACACGTACGGTCCCCCTAAAGCGTTGTCGTACCCTCACCTGGACCCTAAACCGTCCCCGTCCCCTAACCCTAACTCTAGCCCGAACCCTAACCCTAACCCTTTCCCGAAGCCTGACCCTCACCCGTCCCCTAATCCTAACCCGTACGCTAACACTAACCCGCGCCCTCACACGTACGCTCCCACTAAAGCGTTGTCGTACCCTCACCTGGACCCTAAGCCGTCTCCGTCCCATAACCCTAACCCTAGCCCGAACCCTAACCCTAACCCTTCCCCGAAGCCTGACCCTCACCCGTCCCCTAATCCTAACCCGTACGCTAACATTAACCCGCGCCCTCACACGTACGTTCCCCCTAAAGCGTTGTCGTACCCTCACATGGACCCTTAACCCTCCCCGTCCCCTAACCCTAACCCTAGCCCGAACCCTAACCCTAACCCTTCCCCGAAGCCTGACCCTCACCCGTCCCTTAATCCTAACCTGTACGCTAACACTAACCCGCGCCCTCAAACGTACGCTCCCCCTAACGCGTTGTCGTACCCTCACCTGGACCCTAAGCCGTCCCCGTCCCCTAACCCTAACCCTTCCCCGAAGCCTGACCCTCACCCGTCCCCTAATCCTAACCCGTACGCTAACACTAACCCGCTCCCTCACACGTACGCTCCCCCTAAAGCGTTGTCGTACCCTCACCTGGTCCCTAAACCGTCCCCGTCCCCTAACCCTAACCCTAGCCCGAACCCTAACCCTAACCCTTCCCCGAAGCCTGACCCTCTCCCGTCCCCTAATCCTAACCCGTACGATAACACTAACCCACGCCCTCACACGTACGCTACCCTTAAAGCGTTGTCGTACCCTCACCTGGACTCTAAACCCTCCCCGTCCCCTAACGCTAACCCTAGCCCGAACCCTAACCCTACCCCTTCCCCGAAGCCTGACCCTCACCCGTCCCCTAATCCTAACCCGTAAGCTAACACTAACCCGTGCCCTCACTCGTACGCTCCCCCTAAAGCGTTGTCGTACCCTCACATGGACCCTAAACCCTCCCCGTCCCGTAACCCTAACCCTAGCCCGAACCCTAAACCTAACCCTTCCCCGAAGCCTGACCCTCACCCGTCCCCTAATCCTAACCCGTACGCTAACACTAACCCACGCCCTCACACGTACACTCCCCCTAAAGCGTTGTCGTACCCTCACCTGGACCTTAAACCCTCCCCATCCCCTAACCCTTACCCTAGCCCGAACCCTAAACCTAACCCTTCCCCGAAGCCTGACCCTCACCCGTCCCCTAATCCTAACCCGTACGCTAACACTAACCCGAGCCCTCACACGTACGCTCCCCCTAAAGCGTTGTCGTACCCTCACCTGGACCCTAAACAATCCCTGTCCCCTAACCCTAACCCTAGCCCGAACCCTAACCCTAACCCTTCCCAGAAGCCTGACCCTCTCCCGTCCCCTAATCCTAACCCGTACGATAACACTAACCCACGCCCTCACACGTACGCTACCCCTAAAGCGTTGTCGTACCCTCACCTGGACCCTAAACCCTCCCCGTCCCCTAACCCTAACCCTAGCCCGAACTCTAACCCTACCCCTTCCCCGAAGCCTGACCCTCATCCGTCCCCTAATCCTAACCCGTAAGCTAACACTAACACGCGCTCTCACACGTACGCTCCCCCTAAAGCGTTGTCGTACCCTCACATGGACCCTAAAACCTCCCCGTCCCCTAACCCTAACCCTAGCCCGAACCCTAAACCTAACCCTTCGCCGAAGCCTGACCCTCACCCGTCCCCTATTCCTAACCCGTACGCTAACACTAACACGCGCCCTCACACGTACGCTCCCCCTAAAGCGTTGTCGTACCCTCACCTGGACCCTAAACCCTCCCCGTCCCCTAACCCTAACCCTAGCCCGAACCGTAACCCTAACCCTTCCCCGAAACCTGACCCTCACCCGTCCCCTAATCCTAACCCGTACGCTAACACTAACCCGCGCCCTCACACGTACGCTCCCCTTAAAGCGTTGTCGTACCCACACCTGGACCCTAATCCCTCCCCGTCCCCTAATCCTAACCCTAGCCCGAACCCTAACCCCAACCCTTCCCCGAAGCCTGACCCTCACCCATCCCCTAATCCTAACATGTACGCTAACACTAACCCGCGCCCTCACACGTACGGTCCCCCTAAAGCGTTGTCGTACCCTCACCTGGACCCTAAACCGTCCCCGTCCCCTAACCCTAACTCTAGCCCGAACCCTAACCCTAACCCTTCCCCGAAGCCTGACCCTCACCCGTCCCCTAATCCTAACCCGTACGCTAACACTAACCCGCGCCCTCACACGTACGCTCCCACTAAAGCGTTGTCGTACCCTCACCTGGACCCTAAGCCGTCTCCGTCCCATAACCCTAACCCTAGCCCGAACCCTAACCCTAACCCTTCCCCGAAGCCTGACCCTCACCCGTCCCCTAATCCTAACCCGTACGCTAACATTAACCCGCGCCCTCACACGTACGTTCCCCCTAAAGCGTTGTCGTACCCTCACATGGACCCTTAACCCTCCCCGTCCCCTAACCCTAACCCTAGCCCGAACCCTAACCCTAACCCTTCCCCGAAGCCTGACCCTCACCCGTCCCTTAATCCTAACCTGTACGCTAACACTAACCCGCGCCCTCAAACGTACGCTCCCCCTAACGCGTTGTCGTACCCTCACCTGGACCCTAAGCCGTCCCCGTCCCCTAACCCTAACCCTTCCCCGAAGCCTGACCCTCACCCGTCCCCTAATCCTAACCCGTACGCTAACACTAACCCGCTCCCTCACACGTACGCTCCCCCTAAAGCGTTGTCGTACCCTCACCTGGTCCCTAAACCGTCCCCGTCCCCTAACCCTAACCCTAGCCCGAACCCTAACCCTAACCCTTCCCCGAAGCCTGACCCTCTCCCGTCCCCTAATCCTAACCCATACGATAACACTAACCCACGCCCTCACACGTACGCTACCCTTAAAGCGTTGTCGTACCCTCACCTGGACCCTAAACCCTCCCCGTCCCCTAACCCTAACCCTAGCCCGAACCCTAACCCTACCCCTTCCCCGAAGCCTGACCCTCACCCGTCCCCTAATCCTAACCCGTAAGCTAACACTAACCCGCGCCCTCACTCGTACGCTCCCCCTAAAGCGTTGTCGTACCCTCACATGGACCCTAAACCCTCCCCGTCCCGTAACCCTAACCCTAGCCCGAACCCTAAACCTAACCCTTCCCCGAAGCCTGACCCTCACCCGTCCCCTAATCCTAACCCGTACGCTAACACTAACACGCGCCCTCACACGTACGCTCCCCCTAAAGCGTTGTCGTACCCTCACCTGGACCCTAAACCGTCCCCGTCCCCTAACCCTAACCCTAGCCCGAACCGTAACCCTAACTCTTCCCCGAAACCTGACCCTCACCCGTCCCCTAATCCTAACCCGTACGCTAACACTAACCCGCGCCCTCACACGTACGCTCCCCCTAAAGCGTTGTCGTACCCTCACCTGGACCCTAAACCCTCCCCGTCCCCTAACCCTAACCCTAGCCCGAACCCTAACCCTACCCCTTCCCCGAAGCCTGACCCTCACCCGTCCCCTAATCCTAACCCGTACGCTAACACTAACCCGCGCCCTCATACGTACGCTCCCCCTAAAGCGTTGTCGTACCCTCACCTGGACCCTAAACCGTCCCGGTCCCCTAACCCTAACCCTAGCCCGAACCGTAACCCTAACCCTTCCCCGAAACCTGACCCTCACCCGTCCCCTAATCCTAACACGTACGCTAACACTAACCCGCGCCCTCACACGTACGCTCCCCTTAAAGCGTTGTCGTACCCTCACCTGGACCCTAATCCCTCCCCGTCCCCTAACCCTTACCCTAGCCCGAACCCTAACCCCAACCCTTCCCCGAAGCCTGACCCTCACACATCCCCTAATCCTAACATGTACGCTAACACTAACCCGCGCCCTCACACGTACGGTCCCCCTAAAGCGTTGTCGTACCCTCACCTGGACCCTAAACTGTCCCCGTCCCCTAACCCTAACTCTAGCCCGAAACCTAACCCTAACACTTCCCCGAAGCCTGACCCTCACCCGTCCCCTAATCCTAACCCGTACGCTAACACTAACCCGCGCCCTCACACGTACACTCCCCCTAAAGCGTTGTCGTAGCCTCACCTGGACCCTAAACCGTCCCCGTCCCCTAACCCTAACCCTAGCCCGAACCCTAACCCTAACCCTTCCCCGAAGCCTGACCCTCACCCGTCCCCTAATCCTAACCCGTACGCTAACACTAACCCGCGCCCTCACACGTACGCTCCCCCTAAAGCGTTGTCGTACCCTCACCTGGACCCTAAGCCGTCCCCGTCCCCTAACCCTAACCCTAGCCCGAATCCTAACCCTAACCCTAACCCTTCCCCGAAGCCTGACCCTCACCCGTCCCCTAATCCTAACCCGTACGCTAACACTAACCCGCGCCCTCACACGTACGCTCCCCCTAAGGCGTTGTCGTACCCTCACCTGGACCCTAATCCCTCCCAGTCCCCTAACCCTAACCCCAGCCCGAACCCTAAACCTAACCCTTCCCCGAAGCCAGACCCTCACGCGTCCCCTAATCCTAACCCGTACGCTAACACTAACCCGCGCCCTCACACGTACGCTCCGCCTAAAGCGTAGTCGTACCCTCACCTGTGCCCTAAACCGTCCCCGTCCCCTAACCCTAACCCTAGCCCGAACCCTAAACCTAACCCTTCCCCGTAGCCGGACCCTCACCCGTCCCCTAATCCTAACCCGTACGCTAACACTAACCCGCGCCCTCACTCGTACGCTCCCCTTAAAGCGTTGTCGTACCCTCACCTGGACCCTAAACCGTCCCCGTCCCCTAACACTAACCCTAGCCCGAACCCTAACCCTAACCCTTCCCCGAAGCCTGACCCTCACCCGTCCCCTAATCCTAACCCGTACGCTAACACTAACCCGCGCCCTCACACGTACGCTCCACCTAAAGCGTTGTCGTACCCTCCCCTGGACCCTAAGCCGTCCCCGTCCCCTAACCCTAACCCTAGCCCGAACCCTAACCCTAACCCTTCCCCGAAGCCTGACCCTCACCCGTCCCCTAATCCTAACCCGTACGCTAACACTAACCCGCGCCATCACACGTACGCTCCCCCTAAGGCGTTGTCGTACCCTCACCTGGACCCTAATCCCTCCCAGTCCCCTAACCCTAACCCCAGCCCGAACCCTAACCCTAACCCTTCCCCGAAGCCACACCCTCACGCGTCCCCTAATCCTAACCCGTACGCTAACACTAACCCGCGCCCTCACACGTACGCTCCGCCTAAAGCGTAGTCGTACCCTCACCTGGACCCTAAACCGTCCCCGTCCCCTAACCCTAACCCTAGCCCGAACCCTAACCCTAACCCTTCCCCGTAGCCGGACCCTCACCCGTCCCATAATCCTAACCCGTACGCTAACACTAACCCGCGCCCTCACTCGTACGCTCCCCTTAAAGCGTTGTCGTACCCTCACCTGGACCCTAAACCGTCCCCGTCCCCTAACCCTAACCCTAGCCCGAACCCTAACCCTAACCCTTCCCCGAAGCCTGACCCTCACCCGTCCCCTAATCCGAACCCGTACGCTAACACTAACCCGCGCCCTCACACGTACGCTCCCCCTAAAGCGTTGTCGTACCCTCACCTGGACCCTAAATCGTCCCCGTCACCTAACCCTAACCGTAGCCCGAACCCTAACCCTAACACTTCCCCGAAGCCTGACCCTCACCCGTCCCCTAATCCTAACCCGTACGCTAACACTAACCCGCGCCCTCACACGTACGCTCCCCCTAAAGCGTTGTCGTACCCTCACCTGGACCCTAAACCCTCCCCATCCCCTAACCCTAACCCTAGCCCGAACCCTAACCCTAACCCTTCCCCGAAGCCTGACCCTCACCCGTCCCCTAATCCTAACCCGTACGCTAACACTAACCCGCACCCTCACACGTACGCTCCCCCTAAAGCGTTGTCGTACCCTCACCTGGAACCTAAACCCTCCCCGTCCCCTAAACCTAACCCTAACCCGAACCCTCACCGTAACCCTTTCCCGAAGCCTGACCCTCACCCGTCCCCTAATCCTAACCCGTACGCTAACACTAACCCGCGCCCTCACTCCTACAGTGCCCCTAAAGCTTTGTCGTACCCTCACCTGGACCCTAAGCCGTCCCCTAACCCTAACCCTAACCCTAGCCCGAACCCTAACCCTAACCCTTCCCCGAATCCTGACCCTCACCCCTCCCCAAATCCTAACCCGTACGCTAACACTAACCCGCGCCCTCACACGTACGCTCCCCCTAAACCGTTGTCGTACCCTCACCTGGACCCTAAACACTCCCCGTCCCCTAAACCTAACCCTAGCCCGAACCCTAACCCTAACCCTTCCCCGAAGCCTGACCCTCACCCGTCCCCTAATCCTAACCCGTACGCTAACACTAACCCGCGACCTCACTCCTACTGTGCCCCTAAAGCTTTGTCGTGCCCTCACCTGGACCCTAAGCCGTCCCATAACCCTAACCCTAACCCTAGCCCGAACCCTAACTCTAACTCTTCCCCGAAGCCTGACCCTCACCCGTCCCCTAATCCTAACCCGTACGCTAACACTAACCCGCGCCCTCACACGTACTCTCCTCCTAAAGCGTTGTCGTACCCTAACCTGGACCCTAAGCCGTCCCCGTCCCCTAACCCTAACCCTAGCCCGAACCCTAACCCTTCCCCGAAGCCTGACCCTCACCCGTCCCATAATCCTAACCCGTACGCTAACACTAACCCGCGCCCTCACACGTACGCTCCCCCTAAAGAGTTGTTGTACCCTCACCTGGACCCTAAGCCATCCCCATCCCCTAACCCTAACCCTAGCCCGAACCCTAACCCTAACCGTTCCCCGAAGCCTGACCCTCACCCGTCCCCTAATCCTAACCCGTACGCTAACACTAACCCGCGCCCTCACACGTACGCTCCCCCTAAAGCGTTGTCGTACCCTCACCTGGACCCTAAACCCTCCCCGTCCCCTAACCCTAACCCTAACCCAAACCCTAACCCTAACCCTTCCCCGAAGCCAGACCCTCACGCGTCCCCTAATCCTAACCCGTACGCTAACACTAACCCGCGCCATCACACGTACGCTCCACCTAAAGCGTAGTCGTACGCTCACCTGGACCCTAAACCGTCCCCGTCCCCTAACCATAACCCTTCCCCGAACCCGGACCCTCACCCGTCCCCTAATCCTAACCCGTACGCTAACACTAACCCGCGCCCTCACTCGTACGCTCCCCTTAAAGTGTTGTCGTACCCTCACCTGGACCCTAAGCCGTCCCCATCCCCTAACCCTAACCCTAGCCCGAACCCTAACCCTAACCCTTCCCCGAAGCCTGACACTCGCCCGTCCCCTAATCCTAACCCGTACGGTAACACTAACCTGCACCCTCACACGTACGCTCCCCCTAAAGCGTTTTCGTACCCTCACCTGGACCCTAAGCCATCCCCGTCCCCTAAACATAACCCTAGCCCGAACCCTAACCCTAACCCTTCCCCGAAGCCTGACCCTCACCCGTCCCCTAATCCTAACCCGTACGCTAACACTAACCCGCACCCTCACACGTATGCTCCCCCTAAAGCGTTGTCGTACCCTCATCTGGACCCTAAACCGTCCCCGTCCCCTAACCCTAACCCTAGCCCGAACCCTAACCGTAACCCTTCCCCGAAGCCTGACCCTCACCCGTCCCCTAATCCTAACCCGTACGCTAACAGTAACCTGCGCCCTCACACGTACGCTCCCCCTAAAGCGTTGTCGTACCCTCACCTGGACCCTAAACCGTCCCCGTCCCCTAACTCTAACCCTAGCCCGAACCCTAACCCTAACCCTTCCCCGAAGCCTGACCCTCACACGTCCCCGAATCCTAACCCGTACACTAACACTAACCCACACCCTCACACGTACGCTCCCCCTAAAGCGTTGTCGTACCCTCACCTGGACCCTAAATAGTCCCCGTCCCCTAACCCTAGCCCGAACCCTAACCCTAACCGTTCCCCGAAGCCTGACCCTCACCCGTCCCCTAATCCTAAACCGTACGCTAACACTAACCCGCGCCCTCACACGTACGCTCCCCCTAAAGCGTTGTCGTACCCTCACCTGGACCCTAAACCCTCCCCGTCCCCTATCCCTAACCCTAACCCTTCCCCGAAGTCTGACCCTCACGCGTCCCCTAATCCTAACACGTACGCTAACACTAACCCGCGCCCTCACACGTACGGTGCCGCTAAAGCGTTGTCGTACCCTCACCTGGACCCTAAACCGTCCCCGTCCCCTAACCCTAACCCTAGCACGAACCCTAAACCTAACCCTTCCCCGAAGACTGACCCTCACCCGTCCCCTAATCCTAACCCGTACGCTAACACTAACCCGCGCCCTCACACGTACGCTCCCCCTAAAGCGTTGTCGTACCCTCACCTGGACCCTAAACCCTCCCCGTGCCCTAACCCTAACCCTAGCCCGAACCCTAACCCTAACCCTTCCCCGAAGCCTGACCCTCACCCGTCCCCTAATCCTAACCCGTACGCTAACACTAACCCGCACCCTCACACGTACGCTCCCCCTAAAGCGTTGTCGTACCCTCACCTGGATCCTAAGCCGTCCCCGTCCCCTAACCCTAAGCCTAACCCGAACCCTAACCCTAACCCTTCCCCAAAGCCTGACCCTCACCCGTCCCATAATCCTAACCCGTACGCTAACACTAACCCGCGCCCTCACACATACGCTCCCCCTAAAGCTTTGTCGTACCCTCATCTGGACCCTAAACCCTCCCCGTCCCCTAACCCTAACCCTAGCCCGAACCCTAAACCTAACCCTTCCCCGAAGCCAGACACTCACGCGTACCCTAATCCTAACCCGTACGCTAACAGTAACCCGCGCCATCACACGTACGCTCCCCCTAAAGCGTAGTCGTACCCTCACCTGGACCCTAAACCGTCCCCGTCCCCTAACCCTAACCCTAGCCCGAACCCTAACCCTAACCCTTCCCCGAAACCGGACCCTCACCCGTCCCCTAATCCTAACCCGTACGTTAACACTAACCTGCGCCCTCACTCGTACGCTCCCCTTAAAGTGTTGTCGTACCCTCACCTGGACCCTAAACCGTCCCTGTCCCCTAACCCTAACCCTAGCCCGAACCCTAACCCTAACCCTTCCCCGAAGCCTGACACTCACCCGTCCCCTAATCCTAACCCGTACGCTAACACTAACCCGTGCCCTCACACGTACGTTCCCCCTAAAGCGTTGTCGTACCCTCACCTGGACCCTAAACCCTCCCCGTCCCCTAACCCTAACCCTAGCCCGAACCCTAACCCTAACCCTTCCCCGAAGCCTGACCCTCACCCGTCCCCTAATCCTAACCCGTACGCTAACACTAACCCGCGCCCTCACATGTACGCTCCCCCTAAAGCGTTGTCGTACCCTCACCTGGACCCTAAACCGTCCCCGACCCTAACTCTAACCCTAGCCCGAACCCTAACCCTAACCCTTCCCCGAAGCCTGACCCTCACCCGTCCCCTAATCCTAACCCGTACACTAACACTAACCCGCACCCTCACACGTACGCTCCCCCTAAAGCGTTGTCGTACCCTCACCTGGACCCTAAACCGTCCCCGTCCCCTAACCCTAACCCTAGCCCGAACCCTAACCCTAACCGTTCCCCGATGCCTGACCCTCACCCGTCCCCTAATCCTAACCCGTACGCTAACACTAACCCGCGCCCTCACACGTACGCTCCCCCTAAGGCGTTGTCGTACCCTCACCTGGACCCTAATCCCTCCCAGTACCCTAACCCTAACCCCAGCCCGAACCCTAACCCTAACCCTTCCCCGAAGCCAGACCCTCACGCGTCCCCTAATCCTAACCCGTACGCTAACACTAACCCGCGCCCTCACACGTACGCTCCGCCTAAAGCGTAGTCGTACCCTCACCTGTGCCCTAAACCGTCCCCGTCCCCTAACCCTAACCCTAGCCCGAACCCTAAACCTAACCCTTCCCCGTAGCCGGACCCTCACCCATCCCCTAATCCTAACCCGTACGCTAACACTAACCCGCGCCCTCACTCGTACGCTCCCCTTAAAGCGTTGTCGTACCCTCACCTGGACCCTAAACCGTCCCCGTCCCCTAACACTAACCCTAGCCCGAACCCTAACCCTAACCCTTCCCCGAAGCCTGACCCTCACCCGTCCCCTAATCCTAACCCGTACGCTAACACTAACCCGCGCCCTCACACGTACGCTCCACCTAAAGCGTTGTCGTACCCTCCCCTGGACCCTAAGCCGTCCCCGTCCCCTAACCCTAACCCTAGCCCGAACCCTAACCCTAACCCTTCCCCGAAGCCTGACCCTCACCCGTCCCCTAATCCTAACCCGTACGCTAACACTAACCCGCGCCCTCACACGTACGCTCCCCCTAAGGCGTTGTCGTACCATCACCTGGACCCTAATCCCTCCCAGTCCCCTAACCCTAACCCCAGCCCGAACCCTAACCCTAACCCTTCCCCGAAGCCACACCCTCACGCGTCCCCTAATCCTAACCCGTACGCTAACACTAACCCGCGCCCTCACACGTACGCTCCGCCTAAAGCGTAGTCGTACCCTCACCTGGACCCTAAACCGTCCCCGTCCCCTAACCCTAACCCTAGCCCGAACCCTAACCCTAACCCTTCCCCGTAGCCGGACCCTCACCCGTCCCATAATCCTAACCCGTACGCTAACACTAACCCGCGCACTCACTCGTACGCTCCCCTTAAAGCGTTGTCGTACCCTCACCTGGACCCTAAACCGTCCCCGTCCCCTAACCCTAACCCTAGCCCGAACCCTAACCCTAACCCTTCCCCGAAGCCTGACCCTCACCCGTCCCCTAATCCGAACCCGTACGCTAACACTAACCCGCGCCCTCACACGTACGCTCCCCCTAAAGCGTTGTCGTACCCTCACCTGGACCCTAAATCGTCCCCGTCACCTAACCCTAACCGTAGCCCGAACCCTAACCCTAACCCTTCCCCGAAGCCTGACCCTCACCCGTCCCCTAATCCTAACCCGTACGCTAACACTAACCCGCGCCCTCACACGTACGCTCCCCCTAAAGCGTTGTCGTACCCTCACCTGGACCCTAAACCCTCCCCGTCCCCTAACCCTAACCCTAGCCCGAACCCTAACCCTAACCCTTCCCCGAAGCCTGACCCTCACCCGTCCCCTAATCCTAACCCGTACGCTAACACTAACCCGCGCCCTCACACGTACGCTCCCCCTAAAGCGTTGTCGTACCCTCACCTGGAACCTAAACCCTCCCCGTCCCCTAACCCTAACCCTAGCCCGAACCCTCACCGTAACCCTTTCCCGAAGCCTGACCCTCACCCGTCCCCTAATCCTAACCCGTACGCTAACACTAACCCGCGCCCTCACTCCTACAGTGCCCCTAAAGCTTTGTCGTACCCTCACCTGGACCCTAAGCCGTCCCCTAACCCTAACCCTAACCCTAGCCCGAACCCTAACCCTAACCCTTCCCCGAATCCTGATCCTCACCCCTCCCCAAATCCTAACCCGTACGCTAACACTAACCCGCGCCCTCACACGTACGCTCCCCCTAAACCGTTGTCGTACCCTCACCTGGACCCTAAACACTCCCCGTCCCCTAAACCTAACCCTAGCCCGAACCCTAACCCTAACCCTTCCCCGAAGCCTGACCCTCACCCGTCCCCTAATCCTAACCCGTACGCTAACACTAACCCGCGACCTCACTCCTACTGTGCCCCTAAAGCTTTGTCGTGCCCTCACCTGGACCCTAAGCCGTCCCATAACCCTAACCCTAACCCTAGCCCGAACCCTAACTCTAACTCTTCCCCGAAGCCTGACCCTCACCCGTCCCCTAATCCTAACCCGTACGCTAACACTAACCCGCGCCCTCACACGTACTCTCCTCCTAAAGCGTTGTCGTACCCTAACCTGGACCCTAAGCCGTCCCCGTCCCCTAACCCTAACCCTAGCCCGAACCCTAACCCTTCCCCGAAGCCTGACCCTCACCCATCCCATAATCCTAACCCGTACGCTAACACTAACCCGCGCCCTCACACGTACGCTCCCCCTAAAGAGTTGTTGTACCCTCACCTGGACCCTAAGCCATCCCCATCCCCTAACCCTAACCCTAGCCCGAACCCTAACCCTAACCGTTCCCCGAAGCCTGACCCTCACCCGTCCCCTAATCCTAACCCGTACGCTAACACTAACCCGCGCCCTCACACGTACGCTCCCCCTAAAGCGTTGTCGTACCCTCACCTGGACCCTAAACCCTCCCCGTCCCCTAACCCTAACCCTAACCCGAACCCTAACCCTAACCCTTCCCCGAAGCCAGACCCTCACACGTCCCCTAATCCTAACCCGTACGCTAACACTAACCCGCGCCATCACACGTACGCTCCACCTAAAGCATAGTCGTACCCTCACCTGGACCCTAAACCGTCCCCGTCCCCTAACCCTAACCCTTCCCCGAACCCGGACCCTCACCCGTCCCCTAATCCTAACCCGTACGCTAACACTAACCCGCGCCCTCACTCGTACGCTCCCCTTAAAGTGTTGTCGTACCCTCACCTGGACCCTAAGCCGTCCCCATCCCCTAACCCTAACCCTAGCCCGAACCCTAACCCTAACCCTTCCCCGAAGCCTGACACTCGCCCGTCCCCTAATCCTAACCCGTACGGTAACACTAACCTGCACCCTCACACGTACGCTCCCCCTAAAGCGTTTTCGTACCCTCACCTGGACCCTAAGCCATCCCCGTCCCCTAAACATAACCCTAGCCCGAACCCTAACCCTAACCCTTCCCCGAAGCCTGACCCTCACCCGTCCCCTAATCCTAACCCGTACGCTAACACTAACCCGCACCCTCACACGTATGCTCCCCCTAAAGCGTTGTCGTACCCTCATCTGGACCCTAAACCGTCCCCGTCCCCTAACCCTAACCCTAGCCCGAACCCTAACCGTAACCCTTCCCCGAAGCCTGACCCTCACCCGTCCCCTAATCCTAACCCGTACGCTAACAGTAACCTGCGCCCTCACACGTACGCTCCCCCTAAAGCGTTGTCGTACCCTCACCTGGACCCTAAACCGTCCCCGTCCCCTAACTCTAACCCTAGCCCGAACCCTAACCCTAACCGTTCCCCGAAGCCTGACCCTCACCCGTCCCCTAATCCTAAACCGTACGCTAACACTAACCCGCGCCCTCACACGTACGCTCCCCCTAAAGCGTTGTCGTACCCTCACCTGGACCCTAAACCCTCCCCGTCCCCTATCCCTAACCCTAACCCTTCCCCGAAGTCTGACCCTCACGCGTCCCCTAATCCTAACACGTACGCTAACACTAACCCGCGCCCTCACACGTACGGTGCCGCTAAAGCGTTGTCGTACCCTCACCTGGACCCTAAACCGTCCCCGTCCCCTAACCCTAACCCTAGCCCGAACCCTAAACCTAACCCTTCCCCGAAGACTGACCCTCACCCGTCCCCTAATCCTAACCCGTACGCTAACACTAACCCGCGCCCTCACACGTACGCTCCCCCTAAAGCGTTGTCGTACCCTCACCTGGACCCTAAACCCTCCCCGTGCCCTAACCCTAACCCTAGCCCGAACCCTAACCCTAACCCTTCCCCGAAGCCTGACCCTCACCCGTCCCCTAATCCTAACCCATACGCTAACACTAACCCGCACCCTCACACGTACGCTCCCCCTAAAGCGTTGTCGTACCCTCACCTGGATCCTAAGCCGTCCCCGTCCCCTAACCCTAAGCCTAACCCGAACCCTAACCCTAACCCTTCCCCAAAGCCTGACCCTCACCCGTCCCATAATCCTAACCCGTACGCTAACACTAACCCGCGCCCTCACACATACGCTCCCCCTAAAGCTTTGTCGTACCCTCATCTGGACCCTAAACCCTCCCCGTCCCCTAACCCTAACCCTAGCCCGAACCCTAAACCTAACCCTTCCCCGAAGCCAGACACTCACGCGTCCCCTAATCCTAACCCGTACGCTAACAGTAACCCGCGCCATCACACGTACGCTCCCCCTAAAGCGTAGTCGTACCCTCACCTGGACCCTAAACCGTCCCCGTCCCCTAACCCTAACCCTAGCCCGAACCCTAACCCTAACCCTTCCCCGAAACCGGACCCTCACCCGTCCCCTAATCCTAACCCGTACGTTAACACTAACCTGCGCCCTCATTCGTACGCTCCCCTTAAAGTGTTGTCGTACCCTCACCTGGACCCTAAACCGTCCCTGTCCCCTAACCCTAACCCTAGCCCGAACCCTAACCCTAACCCTTCCCCGAAGCCTGACACTCACCCGTCCCCTAATCCTAACCCGTACGCTAACACTAACCCGTGCCCTCACACGTACGCTCCCCCTAAAGCGTTGTCGTACCCTCACCTGGACCCTAAACCCTCCCCGTCCCCTAACCCTAACCCTAGCCCGAACCCTAACCCTAACCCTTCCCCGAAGCCTGACCCTCACCCGTCCCCTAATCCTAACCCGTACGCTAACACTAACCCGCGCCCTCACATGTACGCTCCCACTAAAGCGTTGTCGTACCCTCACCTGGACCCTAAACCGTCCCCGACCCTAACTCTAACCCTAGCCCGAACCCTAACCCTAACCCTTCCCCGAAGCCTGACCCTCACCCGTCCCCTAATCCTAACCCGTACACTAACACTAACCAGCACCCTCACACGTACGCTCCCCCTAAAGCGTTGTCGTACCCTCACCTGGACCCTAAACCGTCCCCGTCCCCTAACCCTAACCCTAGCCCGAACCCTACCCTAACCGTTCCCCGATGCCTGACCCTCACCCGTCCCCTAATCCTAACCCGTACGCTAACACTAACCCGCGCCCTCACACGTACGCTCCCCCTAAGGCGTTGTCGTACCCTCACCTGGACCCTAATCCCTCCCAGTCCCCTAACCCTAACCCCAGCCCGAACCCTAACCCTAACCCTTCCCCGAAGCCAGACCCTCACGCGTCCCCTAATCCTAACCCGTACGCTAACACTAACCCGCGCCCTCACACGTACGCTCCGCCTAAAGCGTAGTCGTACCCTCACCTGTGCCCTAAACCGTCCCCGTCCCCTAACCCTAACCCTAGCCCGAACCCTAAACCTAACCCTTCCCCGTAGCCGGACCCTCACCCATCCCCTAATCCTAACCCGTACGCTAACACTAACCCGCGCCCTCACTCGTACGCTCCCCTTAAAGCGTTGTCGTACCCTCACCTGGACCCTAAACCGTCCCCGTCCCCTAACACTAACCCTAGCCCGAACCCTAACCCTAACCCTTCCCCGAAGCCTGACCCTCACCCGTCCCCTAATCCTAACCCGTACGCTAACACTAACCCGCGCCCTCACACGTACGCTCCACCTAAAGCGTTGTCGTACCCTCCCCTGGACCCTAAGCCGTCCCCGTCCCCTAACCCTAACCCTAGCCCGAACCCTAACCCTAACCCTTCCCCGAAGCCTGACACTCACCCGTCCCCTAATCCTAACCCGTACGCTAACACTAACCCGCGCCCTCACACGTACGCTCCCCCTAAGGCGTTGTCGTACCATCACCTGGACCCTAATCCCTCCCAGTCCCCTAACCCTAACCCCAGCCCGAACCCTAACCCTAACCCTTCACCGAAGCCACACCCTCACGCGTCCCCTAATCCTAACCCGTACGCTAACACTAACCCGCGCCCTCACACGTACGCTCCGCCTAAAGCGTAGTCGTACCCTCACCTGGACCCTAAACCGTCCCCGTCCCCTAACCCTAACCCTAGCCCGAACCCTAACCCTAACCCTTCCCCGTAGCCGGACCCTCACCCGTCCCATAATCCTAACCCGTACGCTAACACTAACCCGCGCACTCACTCGTACGCTCCCCTTAAAGCGTTGTCGTACCCTCACCTGGACCCTAAACCGTCCCCGTCCCCTAACCCTAACCCTAGCCCGAACCCTAACCCTAACCCTTCCCCGAAGCCTGACCCTCACCCGTCCCCTAATCCGAACCCGTACGCTAACACTAACCCGCGCCCTCACACGTATGCTCCCCCTAAAGCGTTGTCGTACCCTCACCTGGACCCTAAATCGTCCCCGTCACCTAACCCTAACCGTAGCCCGAACCCTAACCCTAACCCTTCCCCGAAGCCTGACCCTCACCCGTCCCCTAATCCTAACCCGTACGCTAACACTAACCCGCGCCCTCACACGTACGCTCCCCCTAAAGCGTTGTCGTACCCTCACCTGGACCCTAAACCCTCCCCGTCCCCTAACCCTAACCCTAGCCCGAACCCTAACCCTAACCCTTCCCCGAAGCCTGACCCTCACCCGTCCCCTAATCCTAACCCGTACGCTAACACTAACCCGCGCCCTCACACGTACGCTCCCCCTAAAGCGTTGTCGTACCCTCACCTGGAACCTAAACCCTCCCCGTCCCCTAACCCTAACCCTAGCCCGAACCCTCACCGTAACCCTTTCCCGAAGCCTGACCCTCACCCGTCCCCTAATCCTAACACGTACGCTAACACTAACCCGCGCCCTCACTCCTACAGTGCCCCTAAAGCTTTGTCGTACCCTCACCTGGACCCTAAGCCGTCCCCTAACCCTAACCCTAACCCTAGCCCGAACCCTAACCCTAACCCTTCCCCGAATCCTGACCCTCACCCCTCCCCAAATCCTAACCCGTACGCTAACACTAACCCGCGCCCTCACACGTACGCTCCCCCTAAACCGTTGTCGTACCCTCACCTGGACCCTAAACACTCCCCGTCCCCTAAACCTAACCCTAGCCCGAACCCTAACCCTAACCCTTCCCCGAAGCCTGACCCTCACCCGTCCCCTAATCCTAACCCGTACGCTAACAATAACCCGCGCCCTCACTCCTACTGTGCCCCTAAAGCTTTGTCGTGCCCTCACCTGGACCCTAAGCCGTCCCATAACCCTAACCCTAACCCTAGCCCGAACCCTAACTCTAACTCTTCCCCGAAGCCTGACCCTCACCCGTCCCCTAATCCTAACCCGTACGCTAACACTAACCCGCGCCCTCACACGTAATCTCCTCCTAAAGCGTTGTCGTACCCTAACCTGGACCCTAAGCCGTCCCCGTCCCCTAACCCTAACCCTAGCCCGAACCCTAACCCTTCCCCGAAGCCTGACCCTCACCCGTCCCATAATCCTAACCCGTACGCTAACACTAACCCGCGCCCTCACACGTACGCTCCCCCTAAAGAGTTGTTGTACCCTCACCTGGACCCTAAGCCATCCCCGTCCCCTAACCCTAAACCTAGCCCGAACCCTAACCCTAACCGTTCCCCGAAGCCTGACCCTCACCCGTCCCCTAATCCTAACCCGTACGCTAACACTAACCAGCGCCCTCACACGTACGCTCCCCCTAAAGCGTTGTCGAACCCTCACCTGGACCCTAAGCCGTCCCCGTCCCCTAACCCTAAGCCTAACCCGAACCCTAACCCTAACACTTCCCCGAAGCCTGACCCTCACCCGTCCCCTAATCCTAACCCGTACGCTAACACTAACCCACGCCCTCACACGTACGCTCCCCCTAAAGCGTTGTCGTACCCTCACCTGGACCCTAAACCCTCCCCGTCCCCTAACCCTAACCCTAACCCGAACCCTAACCCTAACCCTTCCCCGAAGCCAGACCCTCACGCGTCCCCTAATCCTAACCCGTACGCTAACACTAACCCGCGCCATCACACGTACGCTCCACCTAAAGCGTAGTCGTACCCTCACCTGGACCCTAAACCGTTCCAGTCCCCTAACCCTAACCCTTCCCCGAACCCGGACCCTCACCCGTCCCCTAATCCTAACCCGTACGCTAACACTAACCCGCGCCATCACTCGTACGCTCCCCTTAAAGTGTTGTCGTACCCTCACCTGGACCCTAAGCCGTCCCCGTCCCCTAACCCTAACCCTAGCCCGAACCCTAACCCTAACCCTTCCCCGAAGCCTGACACTCGCCCGTCCCCTAATCCTAACCCGTACGCTAACACTAACCTGCACCCTCACACGTACGCTCCCCCTAAAGCGTTTTCGTACCCTCACCTGGACCCTAAGCCATCCCCGTCCCCTAAACATAACCCTAGCCCGAACCCTAACCCTAACCCTTCCCCGAAGCCTGACCCTCACCCGTCCCCTAATCCTAACCCGTACGCTAACACTAACCCGCACCCTCACACGTATGCTCCCCCTAAAGCGTTGTCGTACCCTCATCTGGACCCTAAACCGTCCCCGTCCCCTAACCCTAACCCTAGCCCGAACCCTAACCGTAACCCTTCCCCGAAGCCTGACCCTCACCCGTCCCCTAATCCTAACCCGTACGCTAACAGTAACCTGCGCCCTCACACGTACGCTCCCCCTAAAGCGTTGTCGTACCCTCACCTGGACCCTAAACCGTCCCCGTCCCCTAACTCTAACCCTAGCCCGAACCCTAACCCTAACCCTTCCCCGAAGCCTGACCCTCACACGTCCCCGAATCCTAACCCGTACACTAACACTAACCCACACCCTCACACGTACGCTCCCCCTAAAGCGTTGTCGTACCCTCACCTGGACCCTAAATAGTCCCCGTCCCCTAACCCTAACCCTAGCCCGAACCCTAACCCTAACCGTTTCCCGAAGCCTGACCCTCACCCGTCCCCTAATCCTAAACCGTACGCTAACACTAACCCGCGCCCTCACTCGTACGGTGCCGCTAAAGCGTTGTCGTACCCTCACCTGGACCCTAAACCCTCCCCGTCCCCTATCCCTAAACCTAACCCTTCCCCGAAGACTGACCCTCACCCGTCCCCTAATCCTAACCCGTACGCTAACACTAACCCGCGCCCTCACACGTACGCTCCCCCTAAAGCGTTGTCGTACCCTCACCTGGACCCTAAACCCTCCCCGTGCCCTAACCCTAACCCCAGCCCGAACCCTAAACCTAACCCTTCCCCGAAGCAAGACCCTCACGCGTCCCCTAATCCTAACCCGTACGCTAACAGTAACCCGCGCCATCACACGTACGCTCCGCCAAAAGCGTAGTCGTACCCTCACCTGGACCCTAAACCGTCCCCGTCCCCTAACCCTAACCCTAGCCCGAACCCTAACCCTAACCATTCCCCGAAACCGGACCCTCACCCGTCCCCTAATCCTAACCCGTACGTTAACACTAACCCGCGCCCTCACTCGTACGCTCCCCTTAAAGTGTTGTCGTACCCTCACCTGGACCCTAAACCGTCCCTGTCCCCTAACCCTAACCCTAGCCCGAACCCTAACCCTAACCCTTCCCCGAAGCCTGACACTCACCCGTCCCCTAATCCTAACCCGTACGGTAACACTAACCCGCGCCCTCACACGTACGCTCCCCCTAAAGCGTTGTCGTACCCTCACCTGGACCCTAAACCCTCCCCGTCCCCTAAACCTAACCCTAGCCCGAACCCTAACCCTAACCCTTCCCCGAAGCCTGACCCTCACCCGTTCCCTAATCCTAACCCGTACGCTAACACTAACCTGCGCCCTCACATGTACGCTCCCCCTAAAGCGTTGTCGTACCCTCACCTGGACCCTAAACCGTCCCCGACCCTAACTCTAACCCTAGCCCGAACCCTAACCCTAACCCTTCCCCGAAGCCTGACCCTCACCCGTCCCCTAATCCTAACCCGTACACTAACACTAACCCGCACCCTCACACGTACGCTCCCCCTAAAGCGTTGTCGTACCCTCACCTGGACCCTAAACCGTCCCCGTCCCCTAACCCTAACCCTAGCCCGAACCCTAACCCTAACCGTTCCCCGATGCCTGACCCTCACCCGTCCCCTAATCCTAACCCGTACGCTAACACTAACCCGCGCCCTCACACGTACGCTCCCCCTAAAGCGTTGTCGTACCCTCACCTGGACCCTAAACCCTCCCCGTCCCCTAACCCTAACCCTAACCCTTCCCCGAAGCCTTACCCTCACCCGTCCCCTAATCCTAACCCGTACGCTAACACTAACCCGCGCCCTCACACGTACGCTCCCCCTAAAGCGTTGTCGTACCCTCACCTGGACCCTAAACCGTCCCCGTCCCCTAACCCTAACCCTAGCCCGAACCCTAACCCTAACCCTTCCCCGAAGCCTGACACTCACCCGTCCCCTAATCCTAACCCGTACGCTAACACTAACCCGTGCCCTCACACGTACGCTCCCCCTAAAGCGTTGTCGTACCCTCACCTGGACCCTAAACCCTCCCCGTCCCCTAACCCTAACCCTAGCCCGAACCCTAACCCTAACCCTTCCCCGAAGCCTGACCCTCACCCGTCCCCTAATCCTAACCCGTACGCTAACACTAACCCGCGCCCTCACATGTACGCTCCCCCTAAAGCGTTGTCGTACCCTCACCTGGACCCTAAACCGTCCCCGACCCTAACTCTAACCCTAGCCCGAACCCTAACCCTAACCCTTCCCCGAAGCCTGACCCTCACCCGTCCCCTAATCCTAACCCGTACACTAACACTAACCAGCACCCTCACACGTACGCTCCCCCTAAAGCGTTGTCGTACCCTCACCTGGACCCTAAACCGTCCCCGTCCCCTAACCCTAACCCTAGCCCGAACCCTACCCTAACCGTTCCCCGATGCCTGACCCTCACCCGTCCCCTAATCCTAACCCGTACGCTAACACTAACCCGCGCCCTCACACGTACGCTCCCCCTAAGGCGTTGTCGTACCCTCACCTGGACCCTAATCCCTCCCAGTCCCCTAACCCTAACCCCAGCCCGAACCCTAACCCTAACCCTTCCCCGAAGCCAGACCCTCACGCGTCCCCTAATCCTAACCCGTACGCTAACACTAACCCGCGCCCTCACACGTACGCTCCGCCTAAAGCGTAGTCGTACCCTCACCTGTGCCCTAAACCGTCCCCGTCCCCTAACCCTAACCCTAGCCCGAACCCTAAACCTAACCCTTCCCCGTAGCCGGACCCTCACCCATCCCCTAATCCTAACCCGTACGCTAACACTAACCCGCGCCCTCACTCGTACGCTCCCCTTAAAGCGTTGTCGTACCCTCACCTGGACCCTAAACCGTCCCCGTCCCCTAACACTAACCCTAGCCCGAACCCTAACCCTAACCCTTCCCCGAAGCCTGACCCTCACCCGTCCCCTAATCCTAACCCGTACGCTAACACTAACCCGCGCCCTCACACGTACGCTCCACCTAAAGCGTTGTCGTACCCTCCCCTGGACCCTAAGCCGTCCCCGTCCCCTAACCCTAACCCTAGCCCGAACCCTAACCCTAACCCTTCCCCGAAGCCTGACACTCACCCGTCCCCTAATCCTAACCCGTACGCTAACACTAACCCGCGCCCTCACACGTACGCTCCCCCTAAGGCGTTGTCGTACCATCACCTGGACCCTAATCCCTCCCAGTCCCCTAACCCTAACCCCAGCCCGAACCCTAACCCTAACCCTTCACCGAAGCCACACCCTCACGCGTCCCCTAATCCTAACCCGTACGCTAACACTAACCCGCGCCCTCACACGTACGCTCCGCCTAAAGCGTAGTCGTACCCTCACCTGGACCCTAAACCGTCCCCGTCCCCTAACCCTAACCCTAGCCCGAACCCTAACCCTAACCCTTCCCCGTAGCCGGACCCTCACCCGTCCCATAATCCTAACCCGTACGCTAACACTAACCCGCGCACTCACTCGTACGCTCCCCTTAAAGCGTTGTCGTACCCTCACCTGGACCCTAAACCGTCCCCGTCCCCTAACCCTAACCCTAGCCCGAACCCTAACCCTAACCCTTACCCGAAGCCTGACCCTCACCCGTCCCCTAATCCGAACCCGTACGCTAACACTAACCCGCGCCCTCACACGTATGCTCCCCCTAAAGCGTTGTCGTACCCTCACCTGGACCCTAAATCGTCCCCGTCACCTAACCCTAACCGTAGCCCGAACCCTAACCCTAACCCTTCCCCGAAGCCTGACCCTCACCCGTCCCCTAATCCTAACCCGTACGCTAACACTAACCCGCGCTCTCACACGTACGCTCCCCCTAAAGCGTTGTCGTACCCTCACCTGGGCCCTAAACCCTCCCCGTCCCCTAACCCTAACCCTAGCCCGAACCCTAACCCTAACCCTTCCCCGAAGCCTGACCCTCACCCGTCCCCTAATCCTAACCCGTACGCTAACACTAACCCGCGCCCTCACACGTACGCTCCCCCTAAAGCGTTGTCGTACCCTCACCTGGAACCTAAACCCTCCCCGTCCCCTAACCCTAACCCTAGCCCGAACCCTCACCGTAACCCTTTCCCGAAGCCTGACCCTCACCCGTCCCCTAATCCTAACCCGTACGCTAACACTAACCCGCGCCCTCACTCCTACAGTGCCCCTAAAGCTTTGTCGTACCCTCACCTGGACCCTAAGCCGTCCCCTAACCCTAACCCTAACCCTAGCCCGAACCCTAACCCTAACCCTTCCCCGAATCCTGACCCTCACCCCTCCCCAAATCCTAACCCGTACGCTAACACTAACCCGCGCCCTCACACGTACGCTCCCCCTAAACCGTTGTCGTACCCTCACCTGGACCCTAAACACTCCCCGTCCCCTAAACCTAACCCTAGCCCGAACCCTAACCCTAACCCTTCCCCGAAGCCTGACCCTCACCCGTCCCCTAATCCTAACCCGTACGCTAACAATAACCCGCGCCCTCACTCCTACTGTGCCCCTAAAGCTTTGTCGTGCCCTCACCTGGACCCTAAGCCGTCCCATAACCCTAACCCTAACCCTAGCCCGAACCCTAACTCTAACTCTTCCCCGAAGCCTGACCCTCACCCGTCCCCTAATCCTAACCCGTACGCTAACACTAACCCGCGCCCTCACACGTAATCTCCTCCTAAAGCGTTGTCGTACCCTAACCTGGACCCTAAGCCGTCCCCGTCCCCTAACCCTAACCCTAGCCCGAACCCTAACCCTTCCCCGAAGCCTGACCCTCACCCGTCCCATAATCCTAACCCGTACGCTAACACTAACCCGCGCCCTCACACGTACGCTCCCCCTAAAGAGTTGTTGTACCCTCACCTGGACCCTAAGCCATCCCCGTCCCCTAACCCTAAACCTAGCCCGAACCCTAACCCTAACCGTTCCCCGAAGCCTGACCCTCACCCGTCCCCTAATCCTAACCCGTACGCTAACACTAACCAGCGCCCTCACACGTACGCTCCCCCTAAAGCGTTGTCGAACCCTCACCTGGACCCTAAGCCGTCCCCGTCCCCTAACCCTAAGCCTAACCCGAACCCTAACCCTAACACTTCCCCGAAGCCTGACCCTCACCCGTCCCCTAATCCTAACCCGTACGCTAACACTAACCCACGCCCTCACACGTACGCTCCCCCTAAAGCGTTGTCGTACCCTCACCTGGACCCTAAACCCTCCCCGTCCCCTAACCCTAACCCTAACCCGAACCCTAACCCTAACCCTTCCCCGAAGCCAGACCCTCACGCGTCCCCTAATCCTAACCCGTACGCTAACACTAACCCGCGCCATCACACGTACGCTCCACCTAAAGCGTAGTCGTACCCTCACCTGGACCCTAAACCGTTCCAGTCCCCTAACCCTAACCCTTCCCCGAACCCGGACCCTCACCCGTCCCCTAATCCTAACCCGTACGCTAACACTAACCCGCGCCATCACTCGTACGCTCCCCTTAAAGTGTTGTCGTACCCTCACCTGGACCCTAAGCCGTCCCCGTCCCCTAACCCTAACCCTAGCCCGAACCCTAACCCTAACCCTTCCCCGAAGCCTGACACTCGCCCGTCCCCTAATCCTAACCCGTACGCTAACACTAACCTGCACCCTCACACGTACGCTCCCCCTAAAGCGTTTTCGTACCCTCACCTGGACCCTAAGCCATCCCCGTCCCCTAAACATAACCCTAGCCCGAACCCTAACCCTAACCCTTCCCCGAAGCCTGACCCTCACCCGTCCCCTAATCCTAACCCGTACGCTAACACTAACCCGCACCCTCACACGTATGCTCCCCCTAAAGCGTTGTCGTACCCTCATCTGGACCCTAAACCGTCCCCGTCCCCTAACCCTAACCCTAGCCCGAACCCTAACCGTAACCCTTCCCCGAAGCCTGACCCTCACCCGTCCCCTAATCCTAACCCGTACGCTAACAGTAACCTGCGCCCTCACACGTACGCTCCCCCTAAAGCGTTGTCGTACCCTCACCTGGACCCTAAACCGTCCCCGTCCCCTAACTCTAACCCTAGCCCGAACCCTAACCCTAACCCTTCCCCGAAGCCTGACCCTCACACGTCCCCGAATCCTAACCCGTACACTAACACTAACCCACACCCTCACACGTACGCTCCCCCTAAAGCGTTGTCGTACCCTCACCTGGACCCTAAATAGTCCCCGTCCCCTAACCCTAACCCTAGCCCGAACCCTAACCCTAACCGTTTCCCGAAGCCTGACCCTCACCCGTCCCCTAATCCTAAACCGTACGCTAACACTAACCCGCGCCCTCACTCGTACGGTGCCGCTAAAGCGTTGTCGTACCCTCACCTGGACCCTAAACCCTCCCCGTCCCCTATCCCTAAACCTAACCCTTCCCCGAAGACTGACCCTCACCCGTCCCCTAATCCTAACCCGTACGCTAACACTAACCCGCGCCCTCACACGTACGCTCCCCCTAAAGCGTTGTCGTACCCTCACCTGGACCCTAAACCCTCCCCGTGCCCTAACCCTAACCCCAGCCCGAACCCTAAACCTAACCCTTCCCCGAAGCCAGACCCTCACGCGTCCCCTAATCCTAACCCGTACGCTAACAGTAACCCGCGCCATCACACGTACGCTCCGCCTAAAGCGTAGTCGTACCCTCACCTGGACCCTAAACCGTCCCCGTCCCCTAACCCTAACCCTAGCCCGAACCCTAACCCTAACCATTCCCCGAAACCGGACCCTCACCCGTCCCCTAATCCTAACCCGTACGTTAACACTAACCCGCGCCCTCACTCGTACGCTCCCCTTAAAGTGTTGTCGTACCCTCACCTGGACCCTAAACCGTCCCTGTCCCCTAACCCTAACCCTAGCCCGAACCCTAACCCTAACCCTTCCCCGAAGCCTGACACTCACCCGTCCCCTAATCCTAACCCGTACGCTAACACTAACCCGCGCCCTCACACGTACGCTCCCCCTAAAGCGTTGTCGTACCCTCACCTGGACCCTAAACCCTCCCCGTCCCCTAAACCTAACCCTAGCCCGAACCCTAACCCTAACCCTTCCCCGAAGCCTGACCCTCACCCGTCCCCTAATCCTAACCCGTACGCTAACACTAACCTGCGCCCTCACATGTACGCTCCCCCTAAAGCGTTGTCGTACCCTCACCTGGACCCTAAACCGTCCCCGACCCTAACTCTAACCCTAGCCCGAACCCTAACCCTAACCCTTCCCCGAAGCCTGACCCTCACCCGTCCCCTAATCCTAACCCGTACACTAACACTAACCCGCACCCTCACACGTACGCTCCCCCTAAAGCGTTGTCGTACCCTCACCTGGACCCTAAACCGTCCCCGTCCCCTAACCCTAACCCTAGCCCGAACCCTAACCCTAACCGTTCCCCGATGCCTGACCCTCACCCGTCCCCTAATCCTAACCCGTACGCTAACACTAACCCGCGCCCTCACACGTACGCTCCCCCTAAAGCGTTGTCGTACCCTCACCTGGACCCTAAACCCTCCCCGTCCCCTAACCCTAACCCTAACCCTTCCCCGAAGCCTGACCCTCACCCGTCCCCTAATCCTAACCCGTACGCTAACACTAACCCGCGCCCTCACACGTACGCTCCCCCTAAAGCGTTGTCGTACCCTCACCTGGACCCTAAACCGTCCCCGTCCCCTAACCCTAACCCTAGCCCGAACCCTAACACTAACCCTTCCCCGAAGCCTGACCCTCACCCGTCCCCTAATCCTAACCCGTACGCTAACACTAACCCCCGCCCCCACACGTACGCTCCCCCTAAAGCGTTGTCATACCCTCACCTGGACCCTAAACCCTCCCCTAACCCTAACCTTAGCCCGAACCCTAACCCTAACCCTTCCCCGAAGCCTGAGCCTCACCGTTCCCTAATCCTAACCCGTACGCTAACACTAACCCGTGGCCTCACACGTACGCTCCCCCTAAAGCGTTGTCGTACCCTCACCTGGACCCTAAACCCTCCCCGTCCCCTAACCCTAACCCTAGCCCGAACCCTAACCCTAACCCTTCCCCGAAGCCTGACCCTCATCCGTCCCCTAATCCTAACCCGTACGCTAACACTAACCCGCGCCCTCACACGTACGCTCCCCCTAAAGCGTTGTCGTACCCTCACCTGGACCCTAAACCGTCCCCGTCCCCTAACCCTAACCCTAGCCCGAACCCTAACCCTAACCCTTCCCCGAAGCCTGACCCGTACCCGTCACCTAATCCTAACCCGTACGCTAACACTAACCCGCGCCCTCACACGTACGCTCCCCCTAAAGCGTTGTCGTACCCTCACCTGGACCCTAAACCATCCCCGTCCCCTAACCCTAACCCTAGCCCGAACCCTAACCCTAACCCTTCCCCGAAGGCTGACCCTCAACAGTCCCCTAATCCTAACCCGTACGTTAACACTAACCCGCGCCCTCACACGTACGCTCCCCCTAAAGCGTTGTCGTACCCTCACCTGGACCCTAAACCGTCCCCGTCCCCTAACCCTAACCCTAGCCCGAACCCTAACCCTAACCCTTCCCCGAAGCCTGACCCTCACCCGTCCCCTAATCCTAACCCGTACGCTAACACTAACCCGCGCCCTCACACGTACGCTCCCCCTAAAGCGTTGTCGTACCCTCACATGGACCCTAAACCGTCCCCGTCCCCTAACCCTAACCCTAGCCCGAACCCTAACCCTAACCCTTCCCCGTAGCCGGACCCTCACCCGTCCCCTAATCCTAACCCGTACGCTAACACTAACCCGCGCCCTCACTCGTACGCTCCCCTTAAAGCGTTGTCGTACCCTCACCTGGACCCTAAACCGTCCCCGTCCCCTAACACTAACCCTAGCCCAAACCCTAACCCTAACCCTTCCCCGAAGCCTGACCCTCACCCGTCCCCTAATCCTAACCCGTACGCTAACACTAACCCGCGCCCTCACACGTACGCTCCACCTAAAGCGTTGTCGTACCCTCACCTGGACACTAAGCCGTCCCCGTCCCCTAACCCTAACCCTAGCCCAAACCCTAACCCTAACCCTTCCCCGAAGCCTGACCCTCACCCGTCCCCTAATCCTAACCCTTACGCTAACACTAACCCGCGCCCTCACACGTACGCTCCCCATAAGGCGTTGTCGTACCCTCACCTGGACCCTAAACCGTCCCCGTCCCCTAACTCTAACCCTAGCCCGAACCCTAACCCTAACCCTTCCCCGAAGCCTGACCCTCACACGTCCCCGAATCCTAACCCGTACACTAACACTAACCCACACCCTCACACGTACGCTCCCCCTAAAGCGTTGTCGTTCCCTCACCTGGACCCTAAATAGTCCCCGTCCCCTAACCCTAACCCTAGCCCGAACCCTAACCCTAACCGTTCCCCGAAGCCTGACCCTCACCCGTCCCCTAATCCTAAACCGTACGCTAACACTAACCCGCACCCTCACACGTACGCTCCCCCTAAAGCGTTGTCGTACCCTCACCTGGACCCTAAACCCTCCCCGTCCCCTAACCCTAACCCTAGCCCGAAACCTCACCGTAACCCTTTCCCGAAGCCTGACCCTCACCCGTCCCCTAATCCTAACCCGTACGCTAACACTAACCCGCGCCCTCACTCCTACAGTGCCCCTAAAGCTTTGTCGTACCCTCACCTGGACCCTAAGCCGTCCCCTAACCCTAACCCTAACCCTAGACCGAACCCTAACCCTAACCCTTCCCCGAAGCCTGACCCTCACCCCTCCCCAAATCCTAACCCGTACGCTAACACTAACCCGCGCCCTCACACGTACGCTCCCCCTAAACCGTTGTCGTACCCTCACGTGGACCCTAAACACTCCCCGTCCCCTAAACCTAACCCTAGCCCGAACCCTAACCCTAACCCTTCCCCGAAGCCTGACCCTCACCCGTCCCCTAATCCTAACCCGTACGCTAACACTAACCCGCGCCCTCACTCCTACTGTGCCCCTAAAGCTTTGTCGTGCCCTCACCTGGACCCTAAGCCGTCCCGTAACCCTAACCCTAACTCTAGCCCGAACCCTAACTCTAACTCTTCCCCGAAGCCTGACCCTCACCCGTCCCCTAATCCTAACCCGTACGCTAACACTAACCCGCGCCCTCACACGTACTCTCCTCCTAAAGCGTTGTCGTACCCTAACCTGGACCCTAAGCCGTCCCCGTCCCCTAACCCTAACCCTAGCCCGAACCCTAACCATTCCCCGAAGCCTGACCCTCACCCGTCCCATAATCCTAACCCGTACGCTAACACTAACCCGCGCCCTCACACGTACGCTCCCCCTAAAGAGTTGTTGTACCCTCACCTGGACCCTAAGCCATCCCCGTCCCCTAACCCTAACCCTAGCCCGAACCCTAACCCTAACCCTTCCCCGAAGCCTGACCCTCACCCGTCCCCTAATCCTAACCCGTACGCTAACACTAACCCGCGCCCTCACACGTACGCTCCCCCTAAAGCGTTGTCGAACACTCACCTGGACCCTAAGCCGTCCCCGTCCCCTAACCCTAAGCCTAAACCGATCCCTAACCCTAACCCTTCCCCGAAGCCTGACCCTCACCCGTCCCCTAATCCTAACCCGTACGCTAACACTAACCCGCGCCCTCACACGTACGCTCCCCCTAAAGCGTTGTCGTACCCTCACCTGGACCCTAAACCCTCCCCGTCCCCTAACCCTAACCCTAACCCGAACCCTAACCCTAACCCTTCCCCGAAGCCAGACCCTCACGCGTCCCCTAATCCTAACCCGTACGCTAACACTAACCCGCGCCATCACACGTACGCTCCCCCTAAAGCGTAGTCGTACCCTCACCTGGACCCTAAACCGTCCCCGTTCCCTAACCCTAACCCTTCCCCGAACCCGGACCATCACCCGTCCCCTAATCCTAACCCGTACGCTAACACTAACCCGCGCCCTCACTCGTACGCTCCCCTTAAAGCGTTGTCGTACCCTCACCTGGACCCTAAGCCGTCCCCGTCCCCTAACCCTAACCCTAGCCCGAACCCTAACCCTAACTCTTCCCCGAAGCCTGACCCTCGCCCGTCCCCTAATCCTAACCCGTACGCTAACACTAACCTGCACCCTCACACGTACGCTCCCCCTAAAGCGTTGTCGTACCCTCACCTGGACCCTAAGCCATCCCCGTCCCCTAAACATAACCCTAGCCCGAACCCTAACCCTAACCCTTCCGCGAAGCCTGACCCTCACCCGTCCCCTAATCCTAACCCGTACGCTAACACTAACCCGCACCCTCACACGTATGCTCCCCCTAAAGCGTTGTCGTACCCTCATCTGGACCCTAAACCGTCCCCGTCCCCTAACCCTAACCCTATCCCGAACCCTAACCCTAACCCTCCCCCGAAACCTGACCCTCACCCGTCCCCGAATCCTAACCCGTACGCTAACACTAACCTGCGCCCTCACACGTACGCTCCCCCTAAAGCGTTGTCGTACCCTCACCTGGACCCTAAACCGTCCCCGTCCCCTAACTCTAACCCTAGCCCGAACCCTAACCCTAACACTTCCCCGAAGCCTGACCCTCACCCGTCCCCTAATCCTAACCCGTACACTAACACTAACCCGCACCCTCACACGTACGCTCCCCCTAAAGCGTTGTCGTACCCTCACCTGGACCCTAAATCGTCCCCGTCCCCTAACCCTAACCCTAGCCCGAACCCTAACCCTAACCGTTCCCCGAAGCCTGACCCTCACCCGTCCCCTAATCCTAACCCGTACGCTAACACTAACCTGCGCCCTCACACGTATGCTCCCCCTAAATCGTTGTCGTACCCTCACCTGGACCCTAAACCCTCCCCGTCCCCTAACCCCAACCCTAACCCTTCCCCGAAGCCTGACCCTCACCCGTCCCCTAATCCTAACCCGTACGCTAACACTAACCCGCGCCCTCACACGTACGCTCCCCCTAAAGCGTTGTCGTACCCTCACCTGGACCCTAAACTCTCCCCGTCCCCTAACCCTAACCCTAGCCCGAACCCTAACCCTAACCCTTCCCCGAAGTCTGATCCTCACCCGTCCCCTAATCCTAACCCGTACGCTAACACTAACCCGCGCCCTCACACGTACGCTCCCCCTAAAGAGTTGTCGTACCCTCACCTGGACCCTAAACCCTACCCGTCCCCTAACCCTAACCCTAGCCCGAACCCTAACCGTAACCCTTCCCCGAAGCCTGACCCTCACCCGTCCCCTAATCCTAACCCGTACGCTAACACTAACCTGCGCCCTCACACGTACGCTCCCCCTGAAGCGTTGTCGTACCCTCACCTGGACCCTAAACCGTCCCCGTCCCCTAACTCTAACCCTAGCCCGAACCCTAACCCTAACCCTTCCCCGAAGCCTGACCCTCACACGTCCCCGAATCCTAACCCGTACACTAACACTAACCCACACCCTCACACGTACGCTCCCCCTAAAGCGTTGTCGTACCCTCACCTGGACCCTAAATAGTCCCCGTCCCCTAACCCTAACCCTAGCCCGAACCCTAACCCTAACCGTTCCCCGAAGCCTGACCCTCATCCGTCCCCTAATCCTAAACCGTACGCTAACACTAACCCGCGCCCTCACACGTACGCTCCCCCTAAAGCGTTGTCGTACCCTCACCTGGACCCTAAACCCTCCCCGTCCCCTAACCCTAACCCTAACCCTTCCCCAAAGCCTGACCCTCACCCGTCCCCTAATCCTAACACGTACGCTAACACTAACCTGCGCCCTCACACGTACGCTCCCCCTAAAGCGTTGTCGTACCCTCACCTGGACCCTAAACCCTCCCCGTCCCCTAACCCTAACCCTAGCCCGAACCCTAACCCTAACCCTTCCCCGAAGTCTGACCCTCACGCGTCCCCTAATCCTAACCCGTACGCTAACACTAACCCGCGCCCTCACACGTACACTCCCCCTAAAGAGTTGTCGTACCCTCAACTGGACCCTAAACCCTCCCCGTCCCCTAACCCTAACCCTAGCCCGAACCCTAACCGTAACCCTTCCCCGAAGCCTGACCCTCACCCGTCCCCTAATCCTAACCCGTACGCTAACACTAACCCGCGCCCTCACTCGTACGGTGCCCCTAAAGCGTTGTCGTACCCTCACCTGGACCCTAAACGGTCCCTGTCCCCTAACCCTAACTCTAGCCCGAACCCTAAACCTAACCCTTCCCCGAAGCCTGACCCTCACCCGTCCCCTAATCCTAACCCGTACGCTAACACTAACCCGCACCCTCACACGTACGCTCCCCCTAAAGCGTTGTCGTACCCTCACCTGAACCCTAAGCCGTCCCCGTCCCCTAACCCTAAGCCTAACCCGAACCCTAACCCTAACCCTTCCCCAAAGCCTGACCCTCACCCGTCCCATAATCCTAACCCGTACGCTAACACTAACCCGCGCCCTCACACATACGCTCCCCCTAAAGCGTTGTCGTACCCTCATCTGGACCCTAAACCCTCCCCGTCCCCTAACCCTAACCCTAGCCCGAACCCTAACCCTAACCCTTCCCCGAAGCCAGACCCTCACGCGTCCCCTAATCCTAACCCGTACGCTAACAGTAACCCGCGCCATCACACGTACGCTCCGCCTAAAGCGTAGTCGTACCCTCACCTGGACCCTAAACCGTCCCCGTCCCCTAACCCTAACCCTAGCCCGAACCCTAACCCTAACCCTTCCCCGAAACCGGACCCTCACCCGTCCCCTAATCCTAACCAGTACGCTAACACTAACCCGCGCCCTCACTCGTACGCTCCCCTTAAAGTGTTGTCGTACCCTCACCTGGACCCTAAACCGTCCCTGTCCCCTAACCCTAACCCTAGCCCGAACCCTAACCCTAACCCTTCCCCGAAGCCTGACACTCACCCGTCCCCTAATCCTAACCCGTACGCTAACACTAACCCGCGCCCTCACACGTACGCTCCCCCTAAAGCGTTGTCGTACCCTCACCTGGACCCTAAACCCTCCCCGTCCCCTAACCCTAACCCTAGCCCGAACCCTAACCCTAACCCTTCCCCGAAGCCTGACCCTCACCCGTCCCCTAATCCTAACCCGTACGCTAACACTAACCCGTGCCCTCACACGTACGCTCCCCCTAAAGCGTTGTCGTACCCTCACCTGGACCCTAAACCGTCCCCGTCCCCTAACTCTATCCCTAACCCGAACCCTAACCCTAACCCTTCCCCGAAGCCTGACCCTCACCCGTCCCCTAATCCTAACCCGTACACTAACACTAACCCGCACCCTCACACGTACGCTCCCCCTAAAGCGTTGTCGTACCCTCACCTGGACCCTAAACCCTCCCCGTCCCCTAACCCTAACCCTAACCCTTCCCCGAAGCCTGACCCTCACCCGTCCCCTAATCCTAACCCGTACGCTAACACTAACCCGAGCTCTCACACGTACGCTCCCCCTAAAGCGTTGTCGTACCCTCACCTGGACCCTAAATCCTCCCCGTCCCCTAACCCTAACCCTAGCCCGAACCCTAACCCTAACCCTTCCCCGAAGTCTGATCCTCACCCGTCCCCTAATCCTAACCCGTACGCTAACACTAACCCGCGCCCTCACACGTACGCTCCCCCTATAGAGTTGTCGTACCCTCACCTGGACCCTAAACCCTCCCCGTCCCCTAACCCTAACCCTAGCCCGAACCCTAACCGTAACCCTTCCCCGAAGCCTGACCCTCACCCGTCCCCTAATCCTAACCCGTACGCTAACACTAACCTGCACCCTCACACGTACGCTCCCCCTGAAGCGTTGTCGTACCCTCACCTGGACCCTAAACCCTCCCCGTCCCCTAACCCTAACCCTAACCCTTCCCCAAAGCCTGACCCTCACCCGTCCCCTAATCCTAACACGTACGCTAACACTAACCTGCGCCCTCACACGTACGCTCCCCCTAAAGCGTTGTCGTACCCTCACCTGGACCCTAAACCCTCCCCGTCCCCTAACCCTAACCCTAGCCCGAACCCTAACCCTAACCCTTCCCCGAAGTCTGACCCTCACGCGTCCCCTAATCCTAACCCGTACACTAACACTAACCCGCGCCCTCACACGTACACTCCCCCTAAAGAGTTGTCGTACCCTCAACTGGACCCTAAACCCTCCCCGTCCCCTAACCCTAACCCTAGCCCGAACCCTAACCGTAACCCTTCCCCGAAGCCTGACCCTCACCCGTCCCCTAATCCTAACCCGTACGCTAACACTAACCCGCGCCCTCACTCGTACGGTGCCCCTAAAGCGTTGTCGTACCCTCACCTGGACCCTAAACGGTCCCCGTCCCCTAACCCTAACCCTAGCCCGAACCCTAAACCTAACCCTTCCCCGAAGACTGACCCTCACCCGTCCCCTAATCCTAACCCGTACGCTAACACTAACCCGCGCCCTCACACGTACGCTCCCCCTAAAGCATTGTCGTACCCTCACCTGGACCCTAAACCCTCCCCGTGCCCTAACCCTAACCCTAGCCCGAACCCTAACCCTAACCCTTCCCCGAAGCCTGACCCTCACCGGTCCCCTAATCCTAACCCGTACGCTAACACTAACCCGCACCCTCACACGTACGCTCCCCCTAAAGCGTTGTCGTACCCTCACCTGGACCCTAAGCCGTCCCCGTCCCCTAACCCTAAGCCTAACCCGAACCCTAACCCTAACCCTTCCCCAAAGCCTGACCCTCACCCGTCCCATAATCCTAACCCGTACGCTAACACTAACCCGCGCCCTCACACATACGCTCCCCCTAAAGCGTTGTCGTACCCTCATCTGGACCCTAAACCCTCCCCGTCCCCTAACCCTAACCCTAGCCCGAACCCTAACCCTAACCCTTCCCCGAAGCCAGACCCTCACCCGTCCCCTAATCCTAACCCGTACGCTAACAGTAACCCGCGCCATCACACGTACGCTCCGCCTAAAGCGTAGTCGTACCCTCACCTGGACCCTAAACCGTCCCCGTCCCCTAACCCTAACCCTAGCCCGAACCCTAACCCTAACCCTTCCCCGAAACCGGACCCTCACCCGTCCCCTAATCCTAACCCGTACGCTAACACTAACCCGCGCCCTCACTCGTACGCTCCACTTAAAGTGTTGTCGTACCCTCACCTGGACCCTAAACCGTCCCTGTCCCCTAACCCTAACCCTAGCCCGAACCCTAACCCTAACCCTTCCTCGAAGCCTGACACTCACCCGTCCCCTAATCCTAACCCGTACGCTAACAATAACCCGCGCCCTCACACGTACGCTCCCCCTAAAGCGTTGTCGTACCCTCACCTGGACCCTAAACCGTCCCCGTCCCCTAACCCTAACCCTAGCCCGAACCCTAACCCTAACCGTTCCCCGAAGCCTGACCCTCACCCGTCCCCTAATCCTAACCCGTACGCTAACACTAACCCGCGCCCTCACACGTACGCTCCCCCTAAAGCGTTGTCGTACCCTCACCTGGACCCTAAACCCTCCCCGTCCCCTAACCCTAACCCTAAACCTTCCCCGAAGCCTGACCCTCACCCGTCCCCTAATCCTAACCCGTACGCTAACACTAACCCGCGCCCTCACACGTACGCTCCCCCTAAAGCGTTGTCGTACCCCCACCTGGACCCTAAACCGTCCCCGTCCCCTAACCCTAACCCTAGCCCGAACCCTAACCCTAACCCTTCCACGAAGCCTGACCCGTACCCGTCACCTAATCCTAACCCGTACGCTAACACTAACCCGCGCCCTCACACGTACGCTCCCCCTAAAGCGTTGTCGTACCCTCACCTGGACCCTAAACCATCCCCGTCCCCTAACCCTAACCCTAGACCGAACCCTAACCCTAACCCTTCCCCGAAGCCTGACCCTCAACAGTCCCCTAATCCTAACCCGTACGTTAACACTAACCCGCGCCCTCACACGTACGCTCCCCCTAAAGCATTGTCGTACCCTCACCTGGACCCTAAACCGTCTCCGTCCCCTAACCCTAACCCTAGCCCGAACCCTAACCCTAACCCTTCCCCGAAGCCTGACCCTCACCCGTCCCCTAATCCTAACCCGTACGCTAACACTAACCCGCGCCCTCACACGTATGCTCCCCCTAAAGCGTTGTCGTACCCTCACATGGACCCTAAAACGTCCCCGTCCCCTAACCCTAACCCTAGCCCGAACCCTAACCCTAACCCTTCCCCGAAGCCTGACCCTCACCCGTCCCCTAATCCTAACCCGTACGCTAACACTAACCCCCGCCCTCACACGTAAGCTCCCCCTAAAGCGTTGTCGTACCCTCACCTGGACCCTAAACCCTCCCCGTCCCCTAACCCTAACCCTAGCCCGAACCCTAACCCTAACCCTTCCCCGAAGCCTGACCCTCACCCGTCCCCTAATCCTAACCCGTACGCTAACACTAACCCGCGCCCTCACACGTACGCTGCCTGTAAAGCGTTGTCGTACCCTCACCTGGACCCTAAACCCTCCCCTAACACTAACCCTAGCCCGAACCCTAACCCTAACCCTTCCCCGAAGCCTCACCCTCACCCGTCCCCTAATCCTAACCCGTACGCTAACACTAACCCGCGCCCTCATATGTACGCTCCCCCTAAAGCGTTGTCGTACCCTCACCTGGACCCTAAGCCGTCCCCGTCCCCTAACCCTAACCCTAGCCCAAATCCGAACCCTAACCCTTCCCCGAAGCCTGACCCTCACCCGTCCCCTAATCCTAACCCGTACGCTAACACTAACCCGCGCACTCACACGTACGCTCCCCCTAAAGCGTTGTCGTACCCTCACCTGGACCCTAAGCCATCCCCGTCCCCTAAACATAACCCTAGCCCGAACCCTAACCCTAACACTTCCCCGAAGCCTGACCCTCACCCGTCCCCTAATCCTAACCCGTACGCTAACACTAACCCGCGCCCTCACTCGTACGCTCCCCCTAAGGCGTTGTCGTACTCTCACCTGGACCCTAAACCCTCCCCGTCCCCTAACCCTAACCCTAGCCTGAACCCTAAGCCTAACCCTTCCCCGAAGCCTGACCCTCACCCGTCCCCTTATCCTAACCCGTACGCTAACACTAACCGCGCCCTCACATGTACGTTCCCCCTAAGGCGTTGTCGTACCCTCACCTGGACGCTAAACCCTCCCCGTCCCCTAACCCTAACCCTAGCCCGAACCCTAACCCTAACCCTTCCCAGAAGCCTGACCCTCACCCGTCCCCTAATCCTAAACCGTACGCTAACACTAACCCGCGCCCTCACACGTACGCTCCGCCTAAAGCGTTGTCGTACCCTCACCTGGACCCTAAACCCTCCCCTAACCCTAACCCTAGCCCAAACCCTAACCCTAACCCTTCCCCGAAGCCTGACCCTCACCCATCCCCTAATCCTAACCCGTACACTAACACTAACCCGCGCCCTCACACGTACGCTCCCCCTAAAGCGTTGTCGTACCCTCACCTGGACCCTAAACCATCCCCGTCCCCTAACCCTAACCCTAGCCCGAACCCTAACCCTAACCCTTCCCAGAAGCCTGACCCTCACCCGTCCCCTAATCCTAACCTGTACGCTAACACTAACCCGCGCCCTCACATGTACGCTCCCCCTAAAGCATTGTCGTACCCTCACCTGGACCCTAAACCATCCCCGTCCCCTAACCCTAACCCTAGCCCGAACCCTAACCCTAACACTTCCCCGAAGGCTGACCCTCAACCGTCCCCTAATCCTAACCCGTACGCTAACACTAACCCTCGACCTCACACGTACGCTCCCCCTAAACCGTTGTCGTACCCTCACCTGGACCCTAAACCGTCCCTGTCCCCTAACCCTAACCCTAGCCCGAACCCTAACCCTAACCCTTCCCCGAAGCCTGACCCTCACCCGTCCCCTATTCCTAACCCGTACGCTAACACTAACCCGCGCCCTCACACGTACGCTCCCCCTAAAGCGTTGTCGTACCCTCACCTGGACCCTAAACCATCCCCGTCCCCTAACCCAAACCCTAGCCCGAACCCTAACCATAACTCTTCCCCGAAGCCTGACCCGTACCCGTCACCTAATCCTAACCCGTACGGTAACACTAACCCGCGCCCTCACACGTACGCTCCCCCTAAAGCGTTGTCGTACCCTCACCTGGACCCTAAACCATCCCCGTCCCCTAACCCTAACCCTAGCCCGAACCTTAACCCTAACACTTCCCCGAAGCCTGACCCTCACCCGTCCCCTAATCCTAACCCGTACGCTAACACGAACGCGCGCCCTCACACGTACGCACCCCCTAAAGCGTTGTCGTACCCTCAACTGGACCCTAAACCGTCCCCGTCCCCTAACCCTAACCCTGGTCCGAACCCTATCCCTAACCCTTCCCCGAAGCCTGACCCTCACCTGTCCCCTAATCCTAACCGGTACGCTAACACTAACCCGTGCCCTCACACGTACGCTCCCCCTAAAGCGTTGTCGTACCCTCACCTGGACCCTAAACCCTCCCCGTCCCCTAACCCTAACCCTAGCCCGAACCCTAACCCTTCCCCGAAGCCTGACCCTCACCCGTCCCCTAATCCTAACCCGTACGCTAACACTAACCCACGCCCTCACACGTACGCTCCCCCTAAAGCGTTGTCGTACCCTCACCTGGACCTTAAACCCTCCCCGTCCCCTATCCCTAACCCTAGCCCGAACCCTAACACTAACCCTTCCCCGAAACCTGACCCTCATCCGTCCCCTAATCCTAACCTGTACGCTAACACTAACCCCCGCCCTCACACGTAAGCTCCCCCTAAAGCGTTGTCGTACCCTCACCTGGACCCTAAACCCTCCCCGTCCCCTAACCCTAACCCTAGCCCGAACCCTAACCCTAACCCTTCCCCGAAGCCTGACCCTCACCCGTCCCCTAATCCTAACCCGTACGCAAACACTAACCCGCGCCCTCACACGTACGCTGCCCCTAAAGCGTTGTCGTACCCTCACCTGGACCCTAAACCCTCCCCTAACCCTAACCCTAGCCCGAATCCTAACCCTAACCCTTCCCCGAAGCCTGACCCTCACCCGTCCCCTAATCCTAACCCGTACGCTAACACTAACCCGCGCCCTCACACGTACGCTCCCCCTAAAGCGTTGTCGTACCCTCACCTGGACCATAAAGAGTCCCCGTCACCTAACCCTAACCCTAGCCCGAACCCTAACCCTAACCCTTCCCCGAAGCCTGACACTCACCCGTCCCCTAATCCTAACCCGTACGCTAACACTAACCCGAGCCCTCACACGTACGCTCCCCCTAAAGCGTTGTCGTACCCTCACCTGGACCCAAAACCGTCCCCGTCCCCTAACCCAAACCCTAGCCCGAACCCTAACCCTAACCCTTCCCCGAAGCCTGACCCGTACCCGTCACCTAATCCTAACCCGTACGCTAACACTAACCCGTGCCCTCACACGTACGCTCCCCCTAAAGCGTTGTCGTACCCTCACCTGGACCCTAAACCATCCCCGTCCCCTAACCCAAACCCTAGCCCGAACCCTAACCATAACTCTTGCCCGAAGCCTGACCCGTACCCGTCACCTAATCCTAACCCGTACGGTAACACTAACCCGCGCCCTCACACGTACGCTCCCCCTAAAGCGTTGTCGTACCCTCACCTGGACCCTAAACCATCCCCGTCCCCTAACCCTAACCCTAGCCCGAACCTTAACCCTAACACTTCCCCGAAGCCTGACCCTCACACGTCCCCTAATCCTAACCCGTACGCTAACACGAACGCGCGCCCTCACACGTACGCACCCCCTAAAGCGTTGTCGTACCCTCAACTGGACCCTAAACCGTCCCCGTCCCCTAACCCTAACCCTGGTCCGAACCCTATCCCTAACCCTTCCCCGAAGCCTGACCCTCACCTGTCCCCTAATCCTAACCGGTACGCTAACACTAACCCGTGCCCTCACACGTACGCTCCCCCTAAAGCGTTGTCGTACCCTCACCTGGACCCTAAACCCTCCCCGTCCCCTAACCCTAACCCTAGCCCGAACCCTAACCCTTCCCCGAAGCCTGACCCTCACCCGTCCCCTAATCCTAACCCGTACGCTAACACTAACCCGCGCCCTCACACGTACGCTCCCCCTAAAGCGTTGTCGTACCCTCACCTGGACCTTAAACCCTCCCCGTCCCCTATCCCTAACCCTAGCCCGAACCCTAACACTAACCCTTCCCCGAAACCTGACCCTCATCCGTCCCCTAATCCTAACCCGTACGCTAACACTAACCCCCGCCCTCACACGTAAGCTCCCCCTAAAGCGTTGTCGTACCCTCACCTGGACCCTAAACCCTCCCCGTCCCCTAACCCTAACCCTAGCCCGAACCCTAACCCTAACCCTTCCCCGAAGCCTGACCCTCACCCGTCCCCTAATCCTAACCCGTACGCAAACACTAACCCGCGCCCTCACACGTACGCTGCCCCTAAAGCGTTGTCGTACCCTCACCTGGACCCTAAACCCTCCCCTAACCCTAACCCTAGCCCGAATCCTAACCCTAACCCTTCCCCGAAGCCTGACCCTCACCCGTCCCCTAATCCTAACCCGTACGCTAACACTAACCCGCGCCCTCACACGTACGCTCCCCCTAAAGCGTTGTCGTACCCTCACCTGGACCATAAAGAGTCCCCGTCACCTAACCCTAACCCTAGCCCGAACCCTAACCCTAACCCTTCCCCGAAGCCTGACACTCACCCGTCCCCTAATCCTAACCCGTACGCTAACACTAACCCGCGCCCTCACACGTACGCTCCCCCTAAAGCGTTGTCGTACCCTCACCTGGACCCAAAACCGTCCCCGTCCCCTAACCCGAACCCTAGCCCGAACCCTAACCCTAACCCTTCCCCGAAGCCTGACCCGTACCCGTCACCTAATCCTAACCCGTACGCTAACACTAACCCGCGCCCTCACACGTACGCTCCCCCTAAAGCGTTGTCGTACCCTCACCTGGACCCTAAACCATCCTCGTCCCCTAACCCTTACCCTAGCCCGAACCCTAACCCTAACCCTTCCCCGAAGCCTGACCCTCACCCGTCCCCTAATCCTAACCCGTACGCTAACACTAACCCGCGCCCTCACATGTACGCTCCCCCTAAAGCGTTGTCGTACCCTCACCTGGACCCTAAACCGTCCCGGTCCCCTAACCCTAACCCTAGCCCGAACCCTAACCCTAACACTTCCCCGAAGCCTGACCCTCACCCGTCCCCTAATCCTAACCCGTACGCTAACACTAACCCGCGCCCTCACACATACGCTCCCCCTAAAGCGTTTTCGTACCCTCACCTGGACCCTAAACCGTCCCCGTCCCCTAACCCTAACCCTAGCCCGAACCCTAACCCTAACCCTTCCCCGAAGCCTGACCATCACCCGTCCCCTAATCCTAACCCATACGCTAACACGAACCCGCGCCCTCACACGTACGCTCCCCCTAAAGCGTTGTCGTACCCTCACCTGGACCCTAAACCGTCCCCGTCCCCTAACCCTAACCCTAGCCCGAACCCTAACACTAACACTTCCCCGAAGCCTGAACCTCATCCGTCCCCTAATCCTAACCCGTACGCTAACACTAACCCACGCCCTCACACGTAAACACCCCCTAAAGCGTTGTCGTACCCTCACCTGAACCCTAAACCCTCCCCGTCCCCTAACCCTAACCCTAGCCCGAACCCTAACCCTAAACCTTCCCCGAAGCCTGACCCTCACCCGTCCCCTAATCCTAACCCGTACGCTAACACTAACCCGCGCCCTCACACGTACGCTGCCCCTAAAGCGTTGTCGTACCCTCACCTGGACCCTAAACCCTCCCCTAACCCTAACCCTAGCCCGAAAAATAACCCTAACACTTCCCCGAAGCCTGACCCTCACCCGTCCGCTAATCCTAACCCGTACGCTAACACTAACCCGCGCCCTCACACTTACGCTCCCCCTAAAGCGTTGTCGTACCCTCACCTGGACCCTAAACCATCCCCGTCCCCTAACCCAAACCCTAGCCCGAACCCTAACCATAACTCTTCCCCGAAGCCTGACCCGTACCCGTCACCTAATCCTAACCCGTACGCTAACACTAACCCGCGCCCTCACACGTACGGTCCCCCTAAAGCGTTGTCGTACCCTCACCTGGACCCTAAACCATCCCCGTCCCCTAACCCTAACCCTAGCCCGAACCCTAACCCTAACCCTTCCCCGAAGCCTGACCCTCACCCGTCCCCTAATCCTAACCCGTACGCTAACACTATCCCGCGCCCTCACACGTTCGCACTCCCTAAAGCGTTGTCGTACCCTCACCTGGACCCTAAGCCGTCCCCGTCCCCTAACCCTAACCCTAGCCCGAACCCTATCCCTAACCCTTCCCCGAAGCCTGACCCTCACCCGTCCCCTAATCCTAACCCGTACGCTAACACTAACCCGCGCACTCACACGTACGCTCCCCCTAAAGCGTTGTCGTACCCTCACCTGGACCCTAAGCCATCCCCGTCCCCTAAACATAACCCTAGCCCGAACCCTAACCCTAACACTTCCCCGAAGCCTGACCCTCACCCGTCCCCTAATCCTAACCCGTACGCTAACACTAACCCGCGCCCTCACTCGTACGCTCCCCCTAAGGCGTTGTCGTACTCTCACCTGGACCCTAAACCCTCCCCGTCCCCTAACCCTAACCCTAGCCTGAACCCTAAGCCTAACCCTTCCCCGAAGCCTGACCCTCACCCGTCCCCTTATCCTAACCCGTACGCTAACACTAACCGCGCCCTCACATGTACGCTCCCCCTAAGGCGTTGTCGTACCCTCACCTGGACGCTAAACCCTCCCCGTCCCCTAACCCTAACCCTAGCCCGAACCCTAACCCTAACCCTTCCCAGAAGCCTGACCCTCACCCGTCCCCTAATCCTAAACCGTACGCTAACACTAACCCGCGCCCTCACACGTACGCTCCGCCTAAAGCGTTGTCGTACCCTCACCTGGACCCTAAACCCTCCCCTAACCCTAACCCTAGCCCAAACCCTAACCCTAACCCTTCCCCGAAGCCTGACCCTCACCCATCCCCTAATCCTAACCCGTACGCTAACACTAACCCGCGCCCTCACACGTACGCACCCCCTAAAGCGTTGTCGTACCCTCACCTGGACCCTAAACCATCCCCGTCCCCTAACCCTAACCCTAGCCCGAACCCTAACCCTAACCCTTCCCAGAAGCCTGATCCTCACCCGTCCCCTAATCCTAACCTGTACGCTAACACTAACCCGCGCCCTCACATGTACGCTCCCCCTAAAGCATTGTCGTACCCTCACCTGGACCCTAAACCCTCCCCTAACCCTAACCCTAGCCCAAACCCTAACCCTAACCCTTCCCCGAAGCCTGACCCTCACCCATCCCCTAATCCTAACCCGTACGCTAACACTAACCCACGCCCTCACACGTACTCTCCCCCGAAAGCGTTGTCGTACCCTCACCTGGACCCTAAACCGTCCCCGTCCCCTAACCCTAACCCTAGCCCGAACCCTAACCCTAACACTTCCCCGAAGCCTGACCCTCAACCGTCCCCTAATCCTAACCCGTACGCTAACACTAACCCTCGCCCTCACACGTACGCTCCCCCTAAACCGTTGTCGTACCCTCACCTGGACCCTAAACCGTCCCTGTCCCCTAACCCTAACCCTAGCCCGAACCCTAACCCTAACCCTTCCCCGAAGCCTGACCCTCACCCGTCCCCTATTCCTAACCCGTACGCTAACACTAACCCGCGCCCTCACACGTACGCTCCCCCTAAAGCGTTGTCGTACCCTCACCTGGACCCTAAACCATCCCCGTCCCCTAACCCAAACCCTAGCCCGAACCCTAACCATAACTCTTCCCCGAAGCCTGACCCGTACCCGTCACCTAATCCTAACCCGTACGGTAACACTAACCCGCGCCCTCACACGTACGCTCCCCCTAAAGCGTTGTCGTACCCTCACCTGGACCCTAAACCATCCCCGTCCCCTAACCCTAACCCTAGCCCGAACCTTAACCCTAACACTTCCCCGAAGCCTGACCCTCACCCGTCCCCTAATCCTAACCCGTACGCTAACACGAACGCGCGCCCTCACACGTACGCACCCCCTAAAGCGTTGTCGTACCCTCAACTGGACCCTAAACCGTCCCCGTCCCCTAACCCTAACCCTGGTCCGAACCCTATCCCTAACCCTTCCCCGAAGCCTGACCCTCACCTGTCCCCTAATCCTAACCGGTACGCTAACACTAACCCGTGCCCTCACACGTACGCTCCCCCTAAAGCGTTGTCGTACCCTCACCTGGACCCTAAACCCTCCCCGTCCCCTAACCCTAACCCTAGCCCGAACCCTAACCCTAACCCTTCCCCGAAGCCTGACCCTCACCCGTCCCCTAATCCTAACCCGTACGCAAACACTAACCCGCGCCCTCACACGTACGCTGCCCCTAAAGCGTTGTCGTACCCTCACCTGGACCCTAAACCCTCCCCTAACCCTAACCCTAGCCCGAATCCTAACCCTAACCCTTCCCCGAAGCCTGACCCTCACCCGTCCCCTAATCCTAACCCGTACGTTAACACTATCCCGCGCCCTCACACGTTCGCACTCCCTAAAGCGTTGTCGTACCCTCACCTGGACCCTAAGCCGTCCCCGTCCCCTAACCCTAACCCTAGCCCGAACCCTATCCCTAACCCTTCCCCGAAGCCTGACCCTCACCCGTCCCCTAATCCTAACCCGTACGCTAACACTAACCCGCGCACTCACACGTACGCTCCCCCTAAAGCGTTGTCGTACCCTCACCTGGACCCTAAGCCATCCCCGTCCCCTAAACATAACCCTAGCCCGAACCCTAACCCTAACACTTCCCCGAAGCCTGACCCTCACCCGTCCCCTAATCCTAACCCGTACGCTAACACTAACCCGCGCCCTCACTCGTACGCTCCCCCTAAGGCGTTGTCGTACTCTCACCTGGACCCTAAACCCTCCCCGTCCCCTAACCCTAACCCTAGCCTGAACCCTAAGCCTAACCCTTCCCCGAAGCCTGACCCTCACCCGTCCCCTTATCCTAACCCGTACGCTAACACTAACCGCGCCCTCACATGTACGCTCCCCCTAAGGCGTTGTCGTACCCTCACCTGGACGCTAAACCCTCCCCGTCCCCTAACCCTAACCCTAGCCCGAACCCTAACCCTAACCCTTCCCAGAAGCCTGACCCTCACCCGTCCCCTAATCCTAAACCGTACGCTAACACTAACCCGCGCCCTCACACGTACGCTCCGCCTAAAGCGTTGTCGTACCCTCACCTGGACCCTAAACCCTCCCCTAACCCTAACCCTAGCCCAAACCCTAACCCTAACCCTTCCCCGAAGCCTGACCCTCACCCATCCCCTAATCCTAACCCGTACGCTAACACTAACCCGCGCCCTCACACGTACGCACCCCCTAAAGCGTTGTCGTACCCTCACCTGGACCCTAAACCATCCCCGTCCCCTAACCCTAACCCTAGCCCGAACCCTAACCCTAACCCTTCCCAGAAGCCTGATCCTCACCCGTCCCCTAATCCTAACCTGTACGCTAACACTAACCCGCGCCCTCACATGTACGCTCCCCCTAAAGCATTGTCGTACCCTCACCTGGACCCTAAACCCTCCCCTAACCCTAACCCTAGCCCAAACCCTAACCCTAACCCTTCCCCGAAGCCTGACCCTCACCCATCCCCTAATCCTAACCCGTACGCTAACACTAACCCACGCCCTCACACGTACTCTCCCCCGAAAGCGTTGTCGTACCCTCACCTGGACCCTAAACCGTCCCCGTCCCCTAACCCTAACCCTAGCCCGAACCCTAACCCTAACACTTCCCCGAAGCCTGACCCTCAACCGTCCCCTAATCCTAACCCGTACGCTAACACTAACCCTCGCCCTCACACGTACGCTCCCCCTAAACCGTTGTCGTACCCTCACCTGGACCCTAAACCGTCCCTGTCCCCTAACCCTAACCCTAGCCCGAACCCTAACCCTAACCCTTCCCCGAAGCCTGACCCTCACCCGTCCCCTATTCCTAACCCGTACGCTAACACTAACCCGCGCCCTCACACGTACGCTCCCCCTAAAGCGTTGTCGTACCCTCACCTGGACCCTAAACCATCCCCGTCCCCTAACCCAAACCCTAGCCCGAACCCTAACCATAACTCTTCCCCGAAGCCTGACCCGTACCCGTCACCTAATCCTAACCCGTACGGTAACACTAACCCGCGCCCTCACACGTACGCTCCCCCTAAAGCGTTGTCGTACCCTCACCTGGACCCTAAACCATCCCCGTCCCCTAACCCTAACCCTAGCCCGAACCTTAACCCTAACACTTCCCCGAAGCCTGACCCTCACCCGTCCCCTAATCCTAACCCGTACGCTAACACGAACGCGCGCCCTCACACGTACGCACCCCCTAAAGCGTTGTCGTACCCTCAACTGGACCCTAAACCGTCCCCGTCCCCTAACCCTAACCCTGGTCCGAACCCTATCCCTAACCCTTCCCCGAAGCCTGACCCTCACCTGTCCCCTAATCCTAACCGGTACGCTAACACTAACCCGTGCCCTCACACGTACGCTCCCCCTAAAGCGTTGTCGTACCCTCACCTGGACCCTAAACCCTCCCCGTCCCCTAACCCTAACCCTAGCCCGAACCCTAACCCTAACCCTTCCCCGAAGCCTGACCCTCACCCGTCCCCTAATCCTAACCCGTACGCAAACACTAACCCGCGCCCTCACACGTACGCTGCCCCTAAAGCGTTGTCGTACCCTCACCTGGACCCTAAACCCTCCCCTAACCCTAACCCTAGCCCGAATCCTAACCCTAACCCTTCCCCGAAGCCTGACCCTCACCCGTCCCCTAATCCTAACCCGTACGCTAACACTAACCCGCGCCCTCACACGTACGCTCCCCCTAAAGCGTTGTCGTACCCTCACCTGGACCATAAAGAGTCCCCGTCACCTAACCCTAACCCTAGCCCGAACCCTAACCCTAACCCTTCCCCGAAGCCTGACCCTCACCCGTCCCCTAATCCTAACCCGTACGCAAACACTAACCCGCGCCCTCACACGTACGCTGCCCCTAAAGCGTTGTCGTACCCTCACCTGGACCCTAAACCCTCCCCGTCCCCTAACCCTAACCCTAGCCTGAACCCTAAGCCTAACCCTTCCCCGAAGCCTGACCCTCACCCGTCCCCTTATCCTAACCCGTACGCTAACACTAACCGCGCCCTCACATGTACGCTCCCCCTAAGGCGTTGTCGTACCCTCACCTGGACGCTAAACCCTCCCCGTCCCCTAACCCTAACCCTAGCCCGAACCCTAACCCTAACCCTTCCCAGAAGCCTGACCCTCACCCGTCCCCTAATCCTAAACCGTACGCTAACACTAACCCGCGCCCTCACACGTACGCTCCGCCTAAAGCGTTGTCGTACCCTCACCTGGACCCTAAACCCTCCCCTAACCCTAACCCTAGCCCAAACCCTAACCCTAACCCTTCCCCGAAGCCTGACCCTCACCCATCCCCTAATCCTAACCCGTACGCTAACACTAACCCGCGCCCTCACACGTACGCACCCCCTAAAGCGTTGTCGTACCCTCACCTGGACCCTAAACCATCCCCGTCCCCTAACCCTAACCCTAGCCCGAACCCTAACCCTAACCCTTCCCAGAAGCCTGATCCTCACCCGTCCCCTAATCCTAACCTGTACGCTAACACTAACCCGCGCCCTCACATGTACGCTCCCCCTAAAGCATTGTCGTACCCTCACCTGGACCCTAAACCCTCCCCTAACCCTAACCCTAGCCCAAACCCTAACCCTAACCCTTCCCCGAAGCCTGACCCTCACCCATCCCCTAATCCTAACCCGTACGCTAACACTAACCCACGCCCTCACACGTACTCTCCCCCGAAAGCGTTGTCGTACCCTCACCTGGACCCTAAACCGTCCCCGTCCCCTAACCCTAACCCTAGCCCGAACCCTAACCCTAACACTTCCCCGAAGCCTGACCCTCAACCGTCCCCTAATCCTAACCCGTACGCTAACACTAACCCTCGCCCTCACACGTACGCTCCCCCTAAACCGTTGTCGTACCCTCACCTGGACCCTAAACCGTCCCTGTCCCCTAACCCTAACCCTAGCCCGAACCCTAACCCTAACCCTTCCCCGAAGCCTGACCCTCACCCGTCCCCTATTCCTAACCCGTACGCTAACACTAACCCGCGCCCTCACACGTACGCTCCCCCTAAAGCGTTGTCGTACCCTCACCTGGACCCTAAACCATCCCCGTCCCCTAACCCAAACCCTAGCCCGAACCCTAACCATAACTCTTCCCCGAAGCCTGACCCGTACCCGTCACCTAATCCTAACCCGTACGGTAACACTAACCCGCGCCCTCACACGTACGCTCCCCCTAAAGCGTTGTCGTACCCTCACCTGGACCCTAAACCATCCCCGTCCCCTAACCCTAACCCTAGCCCGAACCTTAACCCTAACACTTCCCCGAAGCCTGACCCTCACCCGTCCCCTAATCCTAACCCGTACGCTAACACGAACGCGCGCCCTCACACGTACGCACCCCCTAAAGCGTTGTCGTACCCTCAACTGGACCCTAAACCGTCCCCGTCCCCTAACCCTAACCCTGGTCCGAACCCTATCCCTAACCCTTCCCCGAAGCCTGACCCTCACCTGTCCCCTAATCCTAACCGGTACGCTAACACTAACCCGTGCCCTCACACGTACGCTCCCCCTAAAGCGTTGTCGTACCCTCACCTGGACCCTAAACCCTCCCCGTCCCCTAACCCTAACCCTAGCCCGAACCCTAACCCTTCCCCGAAGCCTGACCCTCACCCGTCCCCTAATCCTAACCCGTACGCTAACACTAACCCGCGCCCTCACACGTACGCTCCCCCTAAAGCGTTGTCGTACCCTCACCTGGACCTTAAACCCTCCCCGTCCCCTATCCCTAACCCTAGCCCGAACCCTAACACTAACCCTTCCCCGAAACCTGACCCTCATCCGTCCCCTAATCCTAACCCGTACGCTAACACTAACCCCCGCCCTCACACGTAAGCTCCCCCTAAAGCGTTGTCGTACCCTCACCTGGACCCTAAACCCTCCCCGTCCCCTAACCCTAACCCTAGCCCGAACCCTAACCCTAACCCTTCCCCGAAGCCTGACCCTCACCCGTCCCCTAATCCTAACCCGTACGCAAACACTAACCCGCGCCCTCACACGTACGCTGCCCCTAAAGCGTTGTCGTACCCTCACCTGGACCCTAAACCCTCCCCTAACCCTAACCCTAGCCCGAATCCTAACCCTAACCCTTCCCCGAAGCCTGACCCTCACCCGTCCCCTAATCCTAACCCGTACGCTAACACTAACCCGCGCCCTCACACGTACGCTCCCCCTAAAGCGTTGTCGTACCCTCACCTGGACCATAAAGAGTCCCCGTCACCTAACCCTAACCCTAGCCCGAACCCTAACCCTAACCCTTCCCCGAAGCCTGACACTCACCCGTCCCCTAATCCTAACCCGTACGCTAACACTAACCCGCGCCCTCACACGTACGCTCCCCCTAAAGCGTTGTCGTACCCTCACCTGGACCCAAAACCGTCCCCGTCCCCTAACCCAAACCCTAGCCCGAACCCTAAACCTAACCCTTCCCCGAAGCCTGACCCGTACCCGTCACCTAATCCTAACCCGTACGCTAACACTAACCCGCGCCCTCACACGTACGCTCCCCCTAAAGCGTTGTCGTACCCTCACCTGGACCCTAAACCATCCTCGTCCCCTAACCCTTACCCTAGCCCGAACCCTAACCCTAACCCTTCCCCGAAGCCTGACCCTCACCCGTCCCCTAATCCTAACCCGTACGCTAACACTAACCCGCGCCCTCACATGTACGCTCCCCCTAAAGCGTTGTCGTACCCTCACCTGGACCCTAAACCGTCCCCGTCCCCTAACCCTAACCCTAGCCCGAACCCTAACCCTAACACTTCCCCGAAGCCTGACCCTCACCCGTCCCCTAATCCTAACCCGTACGCTAACACTAACCCGCGCCCTCACACATACGCTCCCCCTAAAGCGTTGTCGTACCCTCACCTGGACCCTAAACCGTCCCCGTCCCCTAACCCTAACCCTAGCCCGAACCCTAACCCTAACCCTTCCCCGAAGCCTGACCATCACCCGTCCCCTAATCCTAACCCGTACGCTAACACGAACCCGCGCCCTCACACGTACGCTCCCCCTAAAGCGTTGTCGTACCCTCACCTGGACCCTAAACCGTCCCCGTCCCCTAACCCTAACCCTAGCCCGAACCCTAACACTAACACTTCCCCGAAGCCTGAACCTCATCCGTCCCCTAATCCTAACCCGTACGCTAACACTAACCCACGCCCTCACACGTAAACACCCCCTAAAGCGTTGTCGTACCCTCACCTGAACCCTAAACCCTCCCCGTCCCCTAACCCTAACCCTAGCCCGAACCCTAACCCTAAACCTTCCCCGAAGCCTGACCCTCACCCGTCCCCTAATCCTAACCCGTACGCTAACACTAACCCGCGCCCTCACACGTACGCTGCCCCTAAAGCGTTGTCGTACCCTCACCTGGACCCTAAACCCTCCCCTAACCCTAACCCTAGCCCGAAAAATAACCCTAACACTTCCCCGAAGCCTGACCCTCACCCGTCCGCTAATCCTAACCCGTACGCTAACACTAACCCGCGCCCTCACACTTACGCTCCCCCTAAAGCGTTGTCGTACCCTCACCTGGACCCTAAACCATCCCCGTCCCCTAACCCAAACCCTAGCCCGAACCCTAACCATAACTCTTCCCCGAAGCCTGACCCGTACCCGTCACCTAATCCTAACCCGTACGCTAACACTAACCCGCGCCCTCACACGTACGCTCCCCCTAAAGCGTTGTCGTACCCTCACCTGGACCCTAAACCATCCCCGTCCCCTAACCCTAACCCTAGCCCGAACCCTAACCCTAACCCTTCCCCGAAGCCTGACCCTCACCCGTCCCCTAATCCTAACCCGTACGCTAACACTAACCCGCGCCCTCACACGTTCGCACTCCCTAAAGCGTTGTCGTACCCTCACCTGGACCCTAAGCCGTCCCCGTCCCCTAACCCTAACCCTAGCCCGAACCCTATCCCTAACCCTTCCCCGAAGCCTGACCCTCACCCGTCCCCTAATCCTAACCCGTACGCTAACACTAACCCGTGCCCTCACACGTACGCTCCCCCTAAAGCGTTGTCGTACCCTCACCTGGACCCTAAACCGTCCCCGTCCCCTAACCCTAACCCTAGCCCGAACCCTAACCCTTCCCCGAAGCCTGACCCTCACACGTCCCCTAATCCTAACCCGTACGCTAACACTAACCCGCGCCCTCACACGTACGCTCCACCTAAAGCGTTGTCGTACCCTCACCTGGACCCTAAACCCTCCCCGTCCCCTAACCCTAACCCTAGCCCGAACCCTAACACTAACCCTTCCCCGAAACCTGACCCTCATCCGTCCCCTAATCCTAACCCGTACGCTAACACTAACCCCGGTCCTCACACGTAAGCTCCCCCTAAAGCGTTGTCGTACCCTCACCTGGACCCTAAACCCTCCCCGTCCCCTAACCCTAACCGTAGCCCGAACCCTAACCCTAACCCTTCCCCGAAGCCTGACCCTCACCCATCCCCTAATCCTAACCCGTACGCAAACACTAACCCGCGCCCTCACACGTACGCTGCCCCTAAAGCGTTGTCGTACCCTCACCTGGACCCTAAACCCTCCCCTAACCCTAACCCTAGCCCGAATCCTAACCCTAACCCTTCCCCGAAGCCTGACCCTCACCCGTCCCCTAATCCTAACCCGTACGCTAACACTAACCCGCGCCCTCACATGTACGCTCCCCCTAAAGCGTTGTCGTACCCTCACCTGGACCATAAACAGTCCCCGTCACCTAACCCTAACCCTAGCCCGAACCCTAACCCTAACCCTTCCCCGAAGCCTGACACTCACTCGTCCCCTAATCCTAACCCGTATGCTAACACTAACCCGCGCCCTCACACGTACGCTCCCACTAAAGCGTTGTCGTACCCTCACCTGGACCCAAAACCGTCCCCGTCCCCTAACCCAAACCCTAGCCCTAACCCTAACCCTAACCCTTCCCCGAAGCCTGACCCGTACCCGTCACCTAATCCTAACCCGTACGCTAACACTAACCTGCGCCCTCACACGTACGCTCCCCCTAAAGCGTTGTCGTACCCTCACCTGGACCCTAAACCATCCTCGTCCCCTAACCCTAACCCTAGCCCGAACCCTAAGCCTAACCCTTCCCCGAAGCCTGACCCTCACCCGTCCCCTAATCCTAACCCGTACGCTAACACTAACCCGCGCCCTCACATGTACGCTCCCCCTAAAGCGTTGTCGTACCCTCACCTGGACCCTAAACCGTCCCCGTCCCCTAACCCTAACCCTAGCCCGAACCCTAACCCTAACACTTCCCCGAAGCCTGACCCTCACCCGTCCCATAATCCTAACCCGTACGCTAACACTAACCCGCGCCCTCACACATACGCTCCCCCTAAAGCGTTGTCGTACCCTCACCTGGACCCTAAACCGTCCCCGTCCCCTAACCCTAACCCTAGCCCGAACCCTAACCCTAACCCTTCCCCGAAGCCTGACCCTCACCCGTCCCCTAATCCTAACCCGTACGCTAACACAAACCCGCGCCCTCACACGTACGCTCCCCCTAAAGCGTTGTCGTACCCTCACCTGGACCCTAAACCGTCCCCGTCCCCTAACCCTAACCCTAGCCCGAACCCTAACACTAACCCTTCCCCGAAGCCTGACCCTCACCCGTCCCCTGATCCTAACCCTTACGCTAACACTAACCCACGCCCTCACACGTAAACACCCCCTAAAGCGTTGTCGTACCCTCACCTGGACCCTAAACCCTCCCCGTCCCCTAACCCTAACCCTAGCCCGAACCCTAACCCTAACCCTTCCCCGAAGCCTGACCCTCACCCGTCCCCTAATCCTAACCCGTACGCTAACACTAACCCGCGCCCTCACACGTACGCTGCCCCTAAAGCGTTGTCGTACCCTCACCTGGACCCTAAACCCTCCCCTAACCCTAACCCTAGCCCGAAAAATAACCCTAACCCTGCCCCGAAGCCTGACCCTCACCCGTCCGCTAATCCTAACCCGTACGCTAACACTAACCCGCGCCCTCACACATACGCTCCCCCTAAAGCGTTGTCGTACCCTCACCTGGACCATAAACATTCCCCGTCACCTAACCCAAACCCTAGCCCGAACCCTAACCCTAACCCTTCCCCGAAGCCTGACCCTCACCCGTCCCCTAATCCTAACCTGTACGCTAACACTAACCCGCGCCCTCACACGTACGCTCCCCCTAAAGCGTTGTCGTACCCTCACCTGGACCCTAAACCATCCCCGTCCCCTAACCCAAACCCTAGCCCGAACCCTAACCCTAACCCTTCCCCGAAGCCTGACCCGTACCCGTCACCTAATCCTAACCCGTACGCTAACACTAACCCACGCCCTCACACGTACGCTCCCCCTAAAGCGTTGTCGTACCCTCACCTGGAACCTAAACCATCCCCGTCCCCTAACCCTAACCCTAGCCCGAACCCTAACCCTAACCCTTCCCCGAAGCCTGAACCTCACCCGTCCGCTAATCCTAACCCGTACGCTAACACTAACCCGCGCCCTCTCACGTACGCACTCCCTAAAGCATTGTCGTACCCTCACCTGGACCCTAAACCGTCCCCGTCCCCTAACCCTAACCCTAGCCCGAACCCTATCCCTAACCCTTCCCCGAAACCTGACCCTCACCCGTCCCCTAATCCTAACCCGTACGCTAACACTAACCCATGCCCTCACACGTACGCTCCCCCTAAAGCGTTGTCGTACCCTCACCTGGAGCCTAAACCGTCCCCGTCCCCTAACCCTAACCCTAGCCCGAACCCTAACCCTTCCCCGAAGCCTGACCCTCACCCGTCCCCTAATCCTAACCCGTACGCTAACACTAACCCGCGCCCTCACACGTACGCTCCCCCTAAAGCGTTGTCGTACCCTCACCTGGACCCTAATCCCTCCCCGTCCCCTAACCCTAACCCTAGCCCGAACCCTAACACTAACCCTTCCCCGAAACCTGACCCTCATCCGTCCCCTAATCCTAACCCGTACGCTAACACTAACCCCCGCCCTCACACGTAAGCTCCCCCTAAACCGTTGTCGTACCCTCACCTGGACCCTAAACCCTCCCCGTCCCCTAACCCTAACCCTAGCCCGAACCATAACCCTAACCCTTCCCCGAAGCCTGACCCTCACCCGTCCCCTAATCCTAACCCGTACGCAAACACTAACCCGCGCCCTCACACGTACGCTGCCCCTAAAACGTTGTCGTACCCTCACCTGGACCCTAAATCCTCCCCTAACCCTAACCCTAGCCCGAACCCTAACCCTAACCCTTCCCCGAAGCCTGACCCTCACCCGTCCGCTAATCCTAACCCGTACGCTAACACTAACCCGCGCCCTCACACATACGCTCCCCGTAAAGCGTTGTCGTACCCTCACCTGGACCATAAACATTCCCCGTCACCTAACCCAAACCCTAGCCCGAACCCTAACCCTAACCCTTCCCCGAAGCCTGACCCTCACCCGTCCCCTAATCCTAACCTGTACGCTAACACTAACCCGCGCCCTCACACGTACGCTCCCCCTAAAGCGTTGTCGTACCCTCACCTGGACCCTAAACCATCCCCGTCCCCTAACCCAAACCCTAGCCCGAACCCTAACCCTAACCCTTCCCCGAAGCCTGACCCGTACCCGTCACCTAATCCTAACCCGTACGCTAACACTAACCCGCGCCCTCACACGTACGCTCCCCCTAAAGCGTTGTCGTACCCTCACCTGGACCCTAAACCATCCCAGTCCCCTAACCCTAACCCTAGCCCGAACCCTAACCCTAACCCTTCCCCGAAGCCTGACCCTCACCCGTCCCCTAATCCTAACCCGTACGCTAACACTAACCCGCGCCCTCACATGTACGCTCCCCCTAAAGCGTTGTCGTACCCTCACCTAGACCCTAAACCGTCCCCGTCCCCTAACCCTAACCCTAGCCCGAACCCTAACCCTAACACTTCCCCGAAGCCTGACCCTCACCCCTCTCCTAATCCTAACACGTACGCAAACACTGACCCGCACCCTCAAACGTACGCTGCCCCTAAAGCGTTGTCGTACCCTCACCTGGACCCTAAACCCTCCCCTAACCCTAAACCTAGCCCGAACCCTAACCCTAACCCTTCCCCGAAGCCTGACCCTCACCCGTCCCCTAAACCTATCCCGTACGCTAACACTAACCCGCGCCCTCACACGTACGCTCCCCCTAAAGCGTTGTCGTACCCTCACCTGGACCCTAAACCGTCCCCGTCCCCTAACCCAAACCCTAGCCCGAACCCTAACCCTAACCCTTCCCCGAAGCCTGACCCGTACCCGTCACCTAATCCTAACCCGTACGCTAACACTAACCCACGCCCTCACACGTACGCTCCCCCTAAAGCGTTGTCGTACCCTCACCTGGACCCTAAACCCTCCCCGTCCCCTAACCCTAACCCTAGCCCGAACCCTAACCCTAACCCTTCCCCGAAGCCTGACCCTCACCCGTCCCCTAATCCTAACCCGTACGCTAACCCTAACCCGCGCCCTCACACGTACGCTCCCCCTAAAGCGTTGTCGTACCCTCACCTGGACCCTAAACCGTCCCCGTCCCCTAACCCTAACCCTAGCCCGAACCCTAACACTAACCCTTCCCCGAAACCTGACCCTCATCCGTCCCCTAATCCTAACCCGTACGCTAACACTAACCCCCGCCCTCACACGTAAGCTCCCCCTAAAGCGTTGTCGTACCCTCACCTTGACCCTAAACCCTCCCCGTCCCCTAACCCTAACCCTAGCCCGAACCCTAACCCTAACCCTTCCCCGAAGCCTGACCCTCACCCGTCCCCTAATCCTAACCCGTACGCAAACACTAACCCGCGCCCTCACACGTACGCTGCCCCTAAAGCGTTGTCGTACCCTCACCTGGACCCTAAATCCTCCCCTAACCCTAACCCTAGCCCGAACCCTAACCCTAACACTTCCCCAAAGCCTGACCCTCACCCGTCCCCTAATCCTAACCCGTACGCTAACACTAACCCGCGCCCTCACACGTACGCTGCCCCTAAAGCGTTGTCGTACCCTCACCTGGACCCTAAACCCTCCCCTCACCCTAACCCTAGCCCGAAAAATAACCCTAACCCTTCCCCGAAGCCTGACCCTCACCCGTCCGCTAATCCTAACCCGTACGCTAACACTAACCCGCGCCCTCACACATACGCTCCCCCTAAAGCGTTGTCGTACCCTCACCTGGACCATAAACATTCCCCGTCACCTAACCCAAACCCTAGCCCGAACCCTAACCCTAACCCTTCCCCGAAGCCTGACCCTCACCCGTCCCCTAATCCTAACCTTTACGCTAACACTAACCCGCTCCCTCACACGTACGCTCCCCCTAAAGCGTTGTCGTACCCTCACCTGGACCCTAAACCATCCCCGTCCCCTAACCCAAACCCTAGCCCGAACCCTAACCCTAACCCTTCCCCGAAGCCTGACCCGTACCCGTCACCTAATCCTAACCCGTACGCTAACACTAACCCGCGCCCTCACACGTACGCTCCCCCTAAAGCGTTGTAGTACCCTCACCTGGACCCTAAACCATCCCAGTCCCCTAACCCTAACCCTAGCCCGAACCCTAACCCTAACCCTTCCCCGAAGCCTGACCCTCACCCGTCCCCTAATCCTAACCCGTACGCTAACACTAACCCGCGCCCTCACATGTACGCTCCCCCTAAAGCGTTGTCGTACCCTCACCTGGACCCTAAACCGTCCCCGTCCCCTAACCCTAACCCTAGCCCGAACCCTAACCCTAACACTTCCCCGAAGCCTGACCCTCACCCCTCTCCTAATCCTAACACGTACGCAAACACTGACCCGCGCCCTCACACGTACGCTGCCCCTAAAGCGTTGTCGTACCCTCACCTGGACCCTAAACCCTCCCCTAACCCTAAACCTAGCCCGAACCCTAACCCTAACCCTTCCCCGAAGCCTGACCCTCACCCGTCCCCTAATCCTATCCCGTACGCTAACACTAACCCGCGCCCTCACACGTACGCTCCCCCTAAAGCGTTGTCGTACCCTCACCTGGACCCTAAACCGTCCCCGTCCCCTAACCCAAACCCTAGCCCGAACCCTAACCCTAACCCTTCCCCGAAGCCTGACCCTCATCCGTCCCCTAATCCTAACCCGTACGCTAACACTAACCCGCGCCCTCACACGTACGCTCCCCCTAAAGCGTTGTCGTACCCTCACCTGGACCCTAAACCATCCCCGTCCCCTAAACCTAACCCTAGCCCGAACCCTAACCCTAACCCTTCCCCGAAGCCTGACCCTCACCCGTCCCCTAATCCTAACCCGTACGCTAACACTAACCCGCGCCCTCACATGTATGCTCCCCCTAAAGCGTTGTCATACCCTCACCTGGACCCTAAACCATCCCCGTCCCCTAACCCTAACCCTAGCCCGAACCCTAACCCTAACACTTCCCCGAAGCCTGACCCTCACCCGTCCCCTAATCCTAACCCGTACGCTAACCCTAACCCGCGCCCTCACACGTACGCTCCCCCTAAAGCGTTGTCGTACCCTCACCTGGACCCTAAACCGTCCCCGTCCCCTAACCCTAACCCTAGCCCGAACCCTAACCCTAAACCTTCCCCGAAGCCTGACCCTCACCCGTCCCCTAATCCTAACCCGTACGCTAACACTAACCCGCGCCCTCACACATACGCTCCCCCTAAAGCGTTGTCGTACCCTCACCTGGACCATAAACATTCCCCGTCACCTAACCCTAACCCTAGCCCGAACCCTAACCCTAACCCTTCCCCGAAGCCTGACCCTCACCCGTCCCCTAATCCTAACCCGTACGCTAACACTAACCCGCGCCCTCACACGTACGCTCCCCCTAAAGCGTTGTCGTACCCTCACCTGGACCCTAAACCGTCCCCGTCCCCTAACCCTAACCCTAGCCCGAACCCTAACCCTAACCCTTCCCCGAAGCCTGACTCGTACCCGTCACCTAATCCTAACCCGTACGCTAACACTAACCCGCGCCCTCACACGTACGCTCCCCCTAAAGCGTTGTCGTACCCTCACCTGGACCCTAAACCATCCCAGTCCCGTAACCCTAACCCTAGCCCGAACCCTAACCCTAACCCTTCCCCGAAGCCTGACCCTCACCCGTCCCCTAATCCTAACCCGTACGCTAACACTAACCCGCGCCCTCACATGTACGCTCCCCCTAAAGCGTTGTCGTACCCTCACCTGGACCCTAAACCGTCCCCGTCCCCTAACCCTAACCCTAGCCCGAACCCTAACACTAACACTTCCCCGAAGCCTGACCCTCACCCCTCTCCTAATCCTAACACGTACGCAAACACTGACCCGCGCCCTCACACGTACGCTGCCCCTAAAGCGTTGCCGTACCCTCACCTGGACACTAAACCCTCCCCTAACCCTAAACCTAGCCCGAACCCTAACCCTAACCCTTCCCCGAAGCCTGACCCTCACCCGTCCCCTAATCCTATCCCGTACGCTAACACTATCCCGCGCCCTCACATGTACGCTCCCCCTAAAGCGTTGTCGTACCCTCACCTGGACCCTAAACCGTCCCCGTCCCCTAACCCAAACCCTAGCCCGAACCCTAACCCTAACCCTTCCCCGAAGCCTGACCCGTACCCGTCACCTAATCCTAACCCGTACGCTAACACTAACCCGCGCCCTCACACGTACGCTCCCCCTAAAGCGTTGTCGTACCCTCACCTGGACCCTAAACCATCCCCGTCCCCTAACCCTAACCCTAGCCCGAACCCTAACCCTAAACCTTCCCCGAAGCCTGACCCTCACCCGTCCCCTAATCCTAACCCGTACGCTAACACGAACCCGCGCCCTCACACGTACGCTCCCCCTAAAGCGTTGTCGTACCCTCACCTGGACCCTAAACTGTCCCCGTCCCCTAACCCTAACCCTAGCCCGAACCCTAACACTAACCCTTCCCCGAAACCTGACCCTCATCCGTCCCCTAATCCTAACCCGTACGCTAACACTAACCCCGCCCTCACACGTAAACTCCCCCTAAAGCGTTGTCGTACCCTCACCTGGACCCTAAACCCTTCCCGTCCCCTAACCCTAACCCTAGACCGAACCCTAACCCTAACCCTTCCCCGAAGCCTGACCCTCACCCGTCCCCTAATCCTAACCCGTACGCTAACACTAACCCGCGCCCTCACACATACGCTCCCCCTAAAGCGTTGTCGTACCCTCACCTGGACCATAAACATTCCCCGTCCCCTAACCCTAACCCTAGCCCGAACCCTAACCCTAACCCTTCCCCGAAGCCTGACCCTCACCCGTCCCCTAATCCTAACCCGTACGCTAACACTAACCCGCGCCCTCACACGTACGCTCCCCCTAAAGCGTTGTCGTACCCTCACCTGGACCCTAAACCGTCCCCGTCCCCTGACCCAAACCCTAGCCCGAACCCTAACCCTAACCCTTCCCCGAAGCCTGACCCGTATCCGTCACCTAATCCTAACCCGTACGCTAACACTAACCCGCGCCCTCACACGTACGCTCCCCCTAAAGCGTTGTCGTACCCTCACCTGGACCCTAAACCATCCAAGTCCCCTAACCCTAACCCTAGCCCGAACCCTAACCCTAACCCTTCCCCGAAGCCTGACCCTCACCCGTCCCCTAATCCTAACCCGTACGCTAACACTAACCCACGCCCTCACATGTACGCTCCCCCTAAAGCGTTGTCGTACCCTCACCTGGACCCTAAACCGTCCCCGTCCCCTAACCCTAACCGTAGCCCGAACCCTAACCCTAACACTTCCCCGAAGCCTGACCCTCACCCATCCCCTAATCCTAACCCGTACGCAAACACTGACCCGCGCCCTCACACGTACGCTGCCCCTAAAGCGTTGTCGTACCCTCACCTGGACCCTAAACCCTCCCCTAACCCTAACCCTAGCCCGAACCCTAACCCTAACCCTTCCCCGAAGCCTGACTCGTACCCGTCACCTAATCCTAACCCGTACGCTAACACTAACCCGCGCCCTCACACGTACGCTCCCCCTAAAGCGTTGTCGTACCCTCACCTGGACCCTAAACCGTCCCCGTCCCCTAACCCTAACCCTAGCCCGAAACCTAACCCTAACACTTCCCCGAAGCCTGACCCTCACCCGTCCCCTAATCCTAACCCGTACGCTAACACTAACCCGCGCCCTCACACGTACGCTGCCCCTAAAGCGTTGTCGTACCCTCACCTGGACCCTAAACCGTCCCCGTCCCCTAACCCTAACCCTAGCCCGAACCCTAACCCTAACCCTTCCCCGAAGCCTGACCCTCACCCGTCCCCTAATCCTAACCCGTACGCTAACACGAACCCGCGCCCTCACACGTACGCTCCCCCTAAAGCGTTGTCATACCCTCACCTGGACCCTAAACCGTCCCCGTCCCCTAACCCTAACCCTAGCCCGAACCCTAACACTAACACTTCCCCGAAGCCTGACCCTCACCCGTCCCCTAATCCTAACCCGTACGCTAACACTAACCCCCGCCCTCACACGTAAACTCCCCCTAAAGCGTTGTCGTACCCTCACCTGGACCCTAAACCGTCCCCGGCCCCTAACACTAACCGTAGCCCGAACCCTAACCCTAACACTTCCCCGAAGCCTGACCCTCATCCGTCCCCTAATCCTAACACGTACGCAAACACTAACCAGCGCCCTCACACGTACGCTGCCCCTAAAGCGTTGTCGTACCCTCACCTGGACCCTAAACCCTCCCCTAACCCTAGCCCGAAAAATAACCCTAACCCTTCCCCGAAGCCTGACCCTCACCCGTCCCCTAATCCTAACCCGTACTCTAACACTAACCCGTACGCTAACACTAACCCGCGCCCTCACACATACGCTCCTCCTAAAGCGTTGTCGTACCCTCACCTGGACCATAAACATTCCCCGTCACCTAACCCTAACCCTAGCCCGAACCCTAACCCTAACCCTTCCCCGAAGCCTGACCCTCACCCGTCCCCTAATCCTAACCCGTACGCTAACACTAACCAGCGCCCTCACACGTACGCTCCCCCTAAAGCGTTGTGGTACCCTCACCTGGACCCTAAACCGTCCCCGTCCCCTAACCCTAACCCTACCCCGAACCCTAACCCTAACCCTTCCCCGAAGCCTGACCCGTACCCGTCACCTAATCCTAACCCGTACGCTAACACTAACCCGCGCCCTCACACGTACGCTCCCCCTAAAGCGTTGTCGTACCCTCACCTGGACCCTAAACCATCCCAGTCCCGTAACCCTAACCCTAGCCCGAACCCTAACCCTAACCCTTCCCCGAAGCCTGACCCTCACCCGTCCCCTAATCCTAACCCGTACGCTAACACTAACCCGCGCCCTCACATGTACGCTCCCCCTAAAGCGTTGTCGTACCCTCACCTGGACCCTAAACCGTCCCCGTCCCCTAACCCTAACCCTAGCCCGAACCCTAACCCTAACACTTCCCCGAAGCCTGACCCTCACCCCTCTCCTAATCCTAACACGTACGCAAACACTGACCCGCGCCCTCACACGTACGCTGCCCCTAAAGCGTTGCCGTACCCTCACCTGGACACTAAACCCTCCCCTAACCCTAAACCTAGCCCGAACCCTAACCCTAACCCTTCCCCGAAGCCTGACACTCACCCGTCCCCTAATCCTATCCCGTACGCTAACACTAACCCGCGCCCTCACATGTACGCTCCCCCTAAAGCGTTGTCGTACCCTCACCTGGACCCTAAACCGTCCCCGTCCCCTAACCCAAACCCTAGCCCAAACCCTAACCCTAACCCTTCCCCGAAGCCTGACCCGTACCCGTCACCTAATCCTAACCCGTACGCTAACACTAACCCGCGCCCTCACACGTACGCTCCCCCTAAAGCGTTGTCGTACCCTCACCTGGACCCTAAACCATCCCCGTCCCCTAACCCTAACCCTAGCCCGAACCCTAACCCTAAACCTTCCCCGAAGCCTGACCCTCACCCGTCCCCTAATCCTAACCCGTACGCTAACACGAACCCGCGCCCTCACACGTACGCTCCCCCTAAAGCGTTGTCGTACCCTCACCTGGACCCTAAACCGTCCCCGTCCCCTAACCCTAACCCTAGCCCGAAACCTAACACTAACCCTTCCCCGAAGCCTGACCCTCATCCGTCCCCTAATCCTAACCCGTACGCTAACACTAACCCCGCCCTCACACGTAAACTCCCCCTAAAGCGTTGTCGTACCCTCACCTGGACCCTAAACCCTTCCCGTCCCCTAACCCTAACCCTAGACCGAACCCTAACCCTAACCCTTCCCCGAAGCCTGACCCTCACCCGTCCCCTAATCCTAACCCGTACGCTAACACTAACCCGCGCCCTCACACATACGCTCCCCCTAAAGCGTTGTCGTACCCTCACCTGGACCATAAACATTCCCCGTCACCTAACCCTAACCCTAGCCCGAACCCTAACCCTAACCCTTCCCCGAAGCCTGACCCTCACCCGTCCCCTAATCCTAACCCGTACGCTAACACTAACCCGCGCCCTCACACGTACGCTCCCCCTAAAGCGTTGTCGTACCCTCACCTGGACCCTAAACCGTCCCCGTCCCCTAACCCAAACCCTAGCCCGAACCCTAACCCTAACCCTTCCCCGAAGCCTGACCCGTATCCGTCACCTAATCCTAACCCGTACGCTAACACTAACCCGCGCCCTCACACGTACGCTCCCCCTAAAGCGTTGTCGTACCCTCACCTGGACCCTAAACCATCCAAGTCCCCTAACCCTAACCCTAGCCCGAACCCTAACCCTAACCCTTCCCCGAAGCCTGACCCTCACCCGTCCCCTAATCCTAACCCGTACGCTAACACTAACCCACGCCCTCACATGTACGCTCCCCCTAAAGCGTTGTCGTACCCTCACCTGGACCCTAAACCGTCCCCGTCCCCTAACCCTAACCGTAGCCCGAACCCTAACCCTAACACTTCCCCGAAGCCTGACCCTCACCCATCCCCTAATCCTAACCCGTACGCAAACACTGACCCGCGCCCTCACACGTACGCTGCCCCTAAAGCGTTGTCGTACCCTCACCTGGACCCTAAACCCTCCCCTAACCCTAACCCTAGCCCGAACCCTAACCCTAACCCTTCCCCGAAGCCTGACTCGTACCCGTCACCTAATCCTAACCCGTACGCTAACACTAACCCGCGCCCTCACACGTACGCTCCCCCTAAAGCGTTGTCGTACCCTCACCTGGACCCTAAACCGTCCCCGTCCCCTAACCCTAACCCTAGCCCGAAACCTAACCCTAACACTTCCCCGAAGCCTGACCCTCACCCGTCCCCTAATCCTAACCCGTACGCTAACACTAACCCGCGCCCTCACACGTACGCTGCCCCTAAAGCGTTGTCGTACCCTCACCTGGACCCTAAACCGTCCCCGTCCCCTAACCCTAACCCTAGCCCGAACCCTAACCCTAACCCTTCCCCGAAGCCTGACCCTCACCCGTCCCCTAATCCTAACCCGTACGCTAACACGAACCCGCGCCCTCACACGTACGCTCCCCCTAAAGCGTTGTCATACCCTCACCTGGACCCTAAACCGTCCCCGTCCCCTAACCCTAACCCTAGCCCGAACCCTAAAACTAACCCTTCCCCGAAGCCTGACCCTCACCCGTCCCCTAATCCTAACCCGTACGCTAACACTAACCCCCGCCCTCACACGTAAACTCCCCCTAAAGCGTTGTCGTACCCTCACCTGGACCCTAAACCGTCCCCGGCCCCTAACCCTAACCGTAGCCCGAACCCTAACCCTAACACTTCCCCGAAGCCTGACCCTCATCCGTCCCCTAATCCTAACACGTACGCAAACACTAACCAGCGCCCTCACACGTACGCTGCCCCTAAAGCGTTGTCGTACCCTCACCTGGACCCTAAACCCTCCCCTAACCCTAGCCCGAAAAATAACCCTAACCCTTCCCCGAAGCCTGACCCTCACCCGTCCCCTAATCCTAACCCGTACTCTAACACTAACCCGTACGCTAACACTAACCCGCGCCCTCACACATACGCTCCCCCTAAAGCGTTGTCGTACCCTCACCTGGACCATAAACATTCCCCGTCACCTAACCCTATCCCTAGACCGAACCCTAACCCTAACCCTTCCCCGAAGCCTGACCCTCACCCGTCCCCTAATCCTAACCCGTACGCTAACACTAACCCGCGCCCTCACACGTACGCTCCCCCTAAAGCGTTATCGTACCCTCACCTGGAACCTAAACCGTCCCCGTCCCCTAACCCAAACCCTAGCCCGAATCCTAACCCTAACCCTTCCCCGAAGCCTGACCCGTATCCGTCACCTAATCCTAACCCGTACGCTAACACTAACCCGCGCCCTCACACGTACGCTCCCCCTAAATCGTTGTCGTACCCTCACCTGGACCCTAAACCATCCCAGTCCCCTAACCCTAACCCTAGCCCGAACCCTAACCCTAACCCTTCCCCGAAGCCTGACCCTCACCCGTCCCCTAATCCTAACCCGTACGCTAACACTAACCCACGCCCTCACATGTACGCTCCCCCTAAAGCGTTGTCGTACCCTCACCTGGACCCTAAACCGTCCCCGTCCCCTAACCCTAACCGTAGCCCGAACCCTAACCCTAACACTTCCCCGAAGCCTGACACTCACCCATCCCCTAATCCTAACCCGTACGCAAACACTGACCCGCGCCCTCACACGTACGCTGCCCCTAAAGCGTTGTCGTACCCTCACCTGGACCCTAAACCCTCCCCTAACCCTAACCCTAGCCCGAACCCTAACCCTAACCCTTCCCCGAAGCCTGACCCTCACCCGTCCCCTAATCCTAACCGTACGCTAACACTAACCCGCGCCCTCACACGTACGCTCCCCCTAAATTGTTGTCGTACCCTCACCTGGACCCTAAACCGTCCCCGTCCCCTAACCCTAACCCTAGCCCGAACCCTAACCCTAACCCTTCCCCGAAGCCTGACTCATACCCGTCACCTAATCCTAACCCGTACGCTAACACTAACCCGCGCCCTCACACGTACGCTCCCCCTAAAGTGTTGTCGTACCCTCACCTGGACCCTAAACCATCCCCGTCCCCTAACCCTAACCCTAGCCCGAACCCTAACCCTAACACTTCCCCGAAGCCTGACCCTCACCCGTCCCCTAATCCTAACCCGTACGCTAACCCTAACCCGCGCCCTCACACGTACGCTCCCCCTAAAGCGTTGTCGTACCCTCACCTGGACCCTAAACCGTCCCCGTCCCCTAACCCTAACCCTAGCCCGAACCCTAACCCTAAACCTTCCCCGAAGCCTGACCCTCACCCGTCCCCTAATCCTAACCCGTACGCTAACACTAACCCGCGCCCTCACACATACGCTCCCCCTAAAGCGTTGTCGTACCCTCACCTGGACCATAAACATTCCCCGTCACCTAACCCTAACCCTAGCCCGAACCCTAACCCTAACCCTTCCCCGAAGCCTGACCCTCACCCGTCCCCTAATCCTAACCCGTACGCTAACACTAACCCGCGCCCTCACACGTACGCTCCCCCTAAAGCGTTGTCGTACCCTCACCTGGACCCTAAACCGTCCCCGTCCCCTAACCCTAACCCTAGCCCGAACCCTAACCCTAACCCTTCCCCGAAGCCTGACTCGTACCCGTCACCTAATCCTAACCCGTACGCTAACACTAACCCGCGCCCTCACACGTACGCTCCCCCTAAAGCGTTGTCGTACCCTCACCTGGACCCTAAACCATCCCAGTCCCGTAACCCTAACCCTAGCCCGAACCCTAACCCTAACCCTTCCCCGAAGCCTGACCCTCACCCGTCCCCTAATCCTAACCCGTACGCTAACACTAACCCGCGCCCTCACATGTACGCTCCCCCTAAAGCGTTGTCGTACCCTCACCTGGACCCTAAACCGTCCCCGTCCCCTAACCCTAACCCTAGCCCGAACCCTAACACTAACACTTCCCCGAAGCCTGACCCTCACCCCTCTCCTAATCCTAACACGTACGCAAACACTGACCCGCGCCCTCACACGTACGCTGCCCCTAAAGCGTTGCCGTACCCTCACCTGGACACTAAACCCTCCCCTAACCCTAAACCTAGCCCGAACCCTAACCCTAACCCTTCCCCGAAGCCTGACCCTCACCCGTCCCATAATCCTATCCCGTACGCTAACACTATCCCGCGCCCTCACATGTACGCTCCCCCTAAAGCGTTGTCGTACCCTCACCTGGACCCTAAACCGTCCCCGTCCCCTAACCCAAACCCTAGCCCGAACCCTAACCCTAACCCTTCCCCGAAGCCTGACCCGTACCCGTCACCTAATCCTAACCCGTACGCTAACACTAACCCGCGCCCTCACACGTACGCTCCCCCTAAAGCGTTGTCGTACCCTCACCTGGACCCTAAACCATCCCCGTCCCCTAACCCTAACCCTAGCCCGAACCCTAACCCTAAACCTTCCCCGAAGCCTGACCCTCACCCGTCCCCTAATCCTAACCCGTACGCTAACACGAACCCGCGCCCTCACACGTACGCTCCCCCTAAAGCGTTGTCGTACCCTCACCTGGACCCTAAACTGTCCCCGTCCCCTAACCCTAACCCTAGCCCGAACCCTAACACTAACCCTTCCCCGAAACCTGACCCTCATCCGTCCCCTAATCCTAACCCGTACGCTAACACTAACCCCGCCCTCACACGTAAACTCCCCCTAAAGCGTTGTCGTACCCTCACCTGGACCCTAAACCCTTCCCGTCCCCTAACCCTAACCCTAGACCGAACCCTAACCCTAACCCTTCCCCGAAGCCTGACCCTCACCCGTCCCCTAATCCTAACCCGTACGCTAACACTAACCCGCGCCCTCACACATACGCTCCCCCTAAAGCGTTGTCGTACCCTCACCTGGACCATAAACATTCCCCGTCCCCTAACCCTAACCCTAGCCCGAACCCTAACCCTAACCCTTCCCCGAAGCCTGACCCTCACCCGTCCCCTAATCCTAACCCGTACGCTAACACTAACCCGCGCCCTCACACGTACGCTCCCCCTAAAGCGTTGTCGTACCCTCACCTGGACCCTAAACCGTCCCCGTCCCCTGACCCAAACCCTAGCCCGAACCCTAACCCTAACCCTTCCCCGAAGCCTGACCCGTATCCGTCACCTAATCCTAACCCGTACGCTAACACTAACCCGCGCCCTCACACGTACGCTCCCCCTAAAGCGTTGTCGTACCCTCACCTGGACCCTAAACCATCCAAGTCCCCTAACCCTAACCCTAGCCCGAACCCTAACCCTAACCCTTCCCCGAAGCCTGACCCTCACCCGTCCCCTAATCCTAACCCGTACGCTAACACTAACCCACGCCCTCACATGTACGCTCCCCCTAAAGCGTTGTCGTACCCTCACCTGGACCCTAAACCGTCCCCGTCCCCTAACCCTAACCGTAGCCCGAACCCTAACCCTAACACTTCCCCGAAGCCTGACCCTCACCCATCCCCTAATCCTAACCCGTACGCAAACACTGACCCGCGCCCTCACACGTACGCTGCCCCTAAAGCGTTGTCGTACCCTCACCTGGACCCTAAACCCTCCCCTAACCCTAACCCTAGCCCGAACCCTAACCCTAACCCTTCCCCGAAGCCTGACTCGTACCCGTCACCTAATCCTAACCCGTACGCTAACACTAACCCGCGCCCTCACACGTACGCTCCCCCTAAAGCGTTGTCGTACCCTCACCTGGACCCTAAACCGTCCCCGTCCCCTAACCCTAACCCTAGCCCGAAACCTAACCCTAACACTTCCCCGAAGCCTGACCCTCACCCGTCCCCTAATCCTAACCCGTACGCTAACACTAACCCGCGCCCTCACACGTACGCTGCCCCTAAAGCGTTGTCGTACCCTCACCTGGACCCTAAACCGTCCCCGTCCCCTAACCCTAACCCTAGCCCGAACCCTAACCCTAACCCTTCCCCGAAGCCTGACCCTCACCCGTCCCCTAATCCTAACCCGTACGCTAACACGAACCCGCGCCCTCACACGTACGCTCCCCCTAAAGCGTTGTCATACCCTCACCTGGACCCTAAACCGTCCCCGTCCCCTAACCCTAACCCTAGCCCGAACCCTAACACTAACACTTCCCCGAAGCCTGACCCTCACCCGTCCCCTAATCCTAACCCGTACGCTAACACTAACCCCCGCCCTCACACGTAAACTCCCCCTAAAGCGTTGTCGTACCCTCACCTGGACCCTAAACCGTCCCCGGCCCCTAACCCTAACCGTAGCCCGAACCCTAACCCTAACACTTCCCCGAAGCCTGACCCTCATCCGTCCCCTAATCCTAACACGTACGCAAACACTAACCAGCGCCCTCACACGTACGCTGCCCCTAAAGCGTTGTCGTACCCTCACCTGGACCCTAAACCCTCCCCTAACCCTAGCCCGAAAAATAACCCTAACCCTTCCCCGAAGCCTGACCCTCACCCGTCCCCTAATCCTAACCCGTACTCTAACACTAACCCGTACGCTAACACTAACCCGCGCCCTCACACATACGCTCCTCCTAAAGCGTTGTCGTACCCTCACCTGGACCATAAACATTCCCCGTCACCTAACCCTAACCCTAGCCCGAACCCTAACCCTAACCCTTCCCCGAAGCCTGACCCTCACCCGTCCCCTAATCCTAACCCGTACGCTAACACTAACCAGCGCCCTCACACGTACGCTCCCCCTAAAGCGTTGTGGTACCCTCACCTGGACCCTAAACCGTCCCCGTCCCCTAACCCTAACCCTACCCCGAACCCTAACCCTAACCCTTCCCCGAAGCCTGACCCGTACCCGTCACCTAATCCTAACCCGTACGCTAACACTAACCCGCGCCCTCACACGTACGCTCCCCCTAAAGCGTTGTCGTACCCTCACCTGGACCCTAAACCATCCCAGTCCCGTAACCCTAACCCTAGCCCGAACCCTAACCCTAACCCTTCCCCGAAGCCTGACCCTCACCCGTCCCCTAATCCTAACCCGTACGCTAACACTAACCCGCGCCCTCACATGTACGCTCCCCCTAAAGCGTTGTCGTACCCTCACCTGGACCCTAAACCGTCCCCGTCCCCTAACCCTAACCCTAGCCCGAACCCTAACCCTAACACTTCCCCGAAGCCTGACCCTCACCCCTCTCCTAATCCTAACACGTACGCAAACACTGACCCGCGCCCTCACACGTACGCTGCCCCTAAAGCGTTGCCGTACCCTCACCTGGACACTAAACCCTCCCCTAACCCTAAACCTAGCCCGAACCCTAACCCTAACCCTTCCCCGAAGCCTGACACTCACCCGTCCCCTAATCCTATCCCGTACGCTAACACTAACCCGCGCCCTCACATGTACGCTCCCCCTAAAGCGTTGTCGTACCCTCACCTGGACCCTAAACCGTCCCCGTCCCCTAACCCAAACCCTAGCCCAAACCCTAACCCTAACCCTTCCCCGAAGCCTGACCCGTACCCGTCACCTAATCCTAACCCGTACGCTAACACTAACCCGCGCCCTCACACGTACGCTCCCCCTAAAGCGTTGTCGTACCCTCACCTGGACCCTAAACCATCCCCGTCCCCTAACCCTAACCCTAGCCCGAACCCTAACCCTAAACCTTCCCCGAAGCCTGACCCTCACCCGTCCCCTAATCCTAACCCGTACGCTAACACGAACCCGCGCCCTCACACGTACGCTCCCCCTAAAGCGTTGTCGTACCCTCACCTGGACCCTAAACCGTCCCCGTCCCCTAACCCTAACCCTAGCCCGAAACCTAACACTAACCCTTCCCCGAAGCCTGACCCTCATCCGTCCCCTAATCCTAACCCGTACGCTAACACTAACCCCGCCCTCACACGTAAACTCCCCCTAAAGCGTTGTCGTACCCTCACCTGGACCCTAAACCCTTCCCGTCCCCTAACCCTAACCCTAGACCGAACCCTAACCCTAACCCTTCCCCGAAGCCTGACCCTCACCCGTCCCCTAATCCTAACCCGTACGCTAACACTAACCCGCGCCCTCACACATACGCTCCCCCTAAAGCGTTGTCGTACCCTCACCTGGACCATAAACATTCCCCGTCACCTAACCCTAACCCTAGCCCGAACCCTAACCCTAACCCTTCCCCGAAGCCTGACCCTCACCCGTCCCCTAATCCTAACCCGTACGCTAACACTAACCCGCGCCCTCACACGTACGCTCCCCCTAAAGCGTTGTCGTACCCTCACCTGGACCCTAAACCGTCCCCGTCCCCTAACCCAAACCCTAGCCCGAACCCTAACCCTAACCCTTCCCCGAAGCCTGACCCGTATCCGTCACCTAATCCTAACCCGTACGCTAACACTAACCCGCGCCCTCACACGTACGCTCCCCCTAAAGCGTTGTCGTACCCTCACCTGGACCCTAAACCATCCAAGTCCCCTAACCCTAACCCTAGCCCGAACCCTAACCCTAACCCTTCCCCGAAGCCTGACCCTCACCCGTCCCCTAATCCTAACCCGTACGCTAACACTAACCCACGCCCTCACATGTACGCTCCCCCTAAAGCGTTGTCGTACCCTCACCTGGACCCTAAACCGTCCCCGTCCCCTAACCCTAACCGTAGCCCGAACCCTAACCCTAACACTTCCCCGAAGCCTGACCCTCACCCATCCCCTAATCCTAACCCGTACGCAAACACTGACCCGCGCCCTCACACGTACGCTGCCCCTAAAGCGTTGTCGTACCCTCACCTGGACCCTAAACCCTCCCCTAACCCTAACCCTAGCCCGAACCCTAACCCTAACCCTTCCCCGAAGCCTGACTCGTACCCGTCACCTAATCCTAACCCGTACGCTAACACTAACCCGCGCCCTCACACGTACGCTCCCCCTAAAGCGTTGTCGTACCCTCACCTGGACCCTAAACCGTCCCCGTCCCCTAACCCTAACCCTAGCCCGAAACCTAACCCTAACACTTCCCCGAAGCCTGACCCTCACCCGTCCCCTAATCCTAACCCGTACGCTAACACTAACCCGCGCCCTCACACGTACGCTGCCCCTAAAGCGTTGTCGTACCCTCACCTGGACCCTAAACCGTCCCCGTCCCCTAACCCTAACCCTAGCCCGAACCCTAACCCTAACCCTTCCCCGAAGCCTGACCCTCACCCGTCCCCTAATCCTAACCCGTACGCTAACACGAACCCGCGCCCTCACACGTACGCTCCCCCTAAAGCGTTGTCATACCCTCACCTGGACCCTAAACCGTCCCCGTCCCCTAACCCTAACCCTAGCCCGAACCCTAAAACTAACCCTTCCCCGAAGCCTGACCCTCACCCGTCCCCTAATCCTAACCCGTACGCTAACACTAACCCCCGCCCTCACACGTAAACTCCCCCTAAAGCGTTGTCGTACCCTCACCTGGACCCTAAACCGTCCCCGGCCCCTAACCCTAACCGTAGCCCGAACCCTAACCCTAACACTTCCCCGAAGCCTGACCCTCATCCGTCCCCTAATCCTAACACGTACGCAAACACTAACCAGCGCCCTCACACGTACGCTGCCCCTAAAGCATTGTCGTACCCTCACCTGGACCCTAAACCCTCCCCTAACCCTAGCCCGAAAAATAACCCTAACCCTTCCCCGAAGCCTGACCCTCACCCGTCCCCTAATCCTAACCCGTACTCTAACACTAACCCGTACGCTAACACTAACCCGCGCCCTCACACATACGCTCCCCCTAAAGCGTTGTCGTACCCTCACCTGGACCATAAACATTCCCCGTCACCTAACCCTATCCCTAGACCGAACACTAACCCTAACCCTTCCCCGAAGCCTGACCCTCACCCGTCCCCTAATCCTAACCCGTACGCTAACACTAACCCGCGCCCTCACACGTACGCTCCCCCTAAAGCGTTATCGTACCCTCACCTGGAACCTAAACCGTCCCCGTCCCCTAACCCAAACCCTAGCCCGAATCCTAACCCTAACCCTTCCCCGAAGCCTGACCCGTATCCGTCACCTAATCCTAACCCGTACGCTAACACTAACCCGCGCCCTCACACGTACGCTCCCCCTAAATCGTTGTCGTACCCTCACCTGGACCCTAAACCATCCCAGTCCCCTAACCCTAACCCTAGCCCGAACCCTAACCCTAACCCTTCCCCGAAGCCTGACCCTCACCCGTCCCCTAATCCTAACCCGTACGCTAACACTAACCCACGCCCTCACATGTACGCTCCCCCTAAAGCGTTGTCGTACCCTCACCTGGACCCTAAACCGTCCCCGTCCCCTAACCCTAACCGTAGCCCGAACCCTAACCCTAACACTTCCCCGAAGCCTGACACTCACCCATCCCCTAATCCTAACCCGTACGCAAACACTGACCCGCGCCCTCACACGTACGCTGCCCCTAAAGCGTTGTCGTACCCTCACCTGGACCCTAAACCCTCCCCTAACCCTAACCCTAGCCCGAACCCTAACCCTAACCCTTCCCCGAAGCCTGACCCTCACCCGTCCCCTAATCCTAACCGTACGCTAACACTAACCCGCGCCCTCACACGTACGCTCCCCCTAAATTGTTGTCGTACCCTCACCTGGACCCTAAACCGTCCCCGTCCCCTAACCCTAACCCTAGCCCGAACCCTAACCCTAACCCTTCCCCGAAGCCTGACTCATACCCGTCACCTAATCCTAACCCGTACGCTAACACTAACCCGCGCCCTCACACGTACGCTCCCCCTAAAGTGTTGTCGTACCCTCACCTGGACCCTAAACCGTCCCCGTCCCCTAACCCTAACCCTAGCCCGAACCCTAACCCTAACACTTCCCCGAAGCCTGACCCTCACCCGTCCCCTAATCCTAACCCGTACGCTAACACTAACCCGCGCCCTCACACGTACGCTGCCCCTAAAGCGTTGTCGTAACCTCACCTGGACCCTAAACCGTCCCCGTCCCCTAACCCTAACCCTAGCCCGAACCCTAACCCTAACCCTTCCCCGAAGCCTGACCCTCACCCGTCCCCTAATCCTAACCCGTACGCTAACACGAACCCGCGCCCTCACACGTACGCTCCCCCTAAAGCGTTGTCGTACCCTCACCTGGACCCTAAACCGTCCCCGTCCCCTAACCCTAGCCCGAACCCTAACACTAACCCTTCCCCGAAGCCTGACCCTCACCCGTCCCCTAATCCTAACGCGTACGGTAACACTAACCCCCGCCCTCACACGTAAACTCCCCCTAAAGCGTTGTCGTACCCTCACCTGGACCCTAAACCGTCCCCGGCCCCTAACCCTAACCGTAGCCCGAACCCTAACCCTAACACTTCCCCGAAGCCTGACCCTCATCCGTCCCCTAATCCTAACACGTACGCAAACACTAACCCGCGCCCTCACACGTACGCTGCCCCTAAAGCGTTGTCGTACCCTCACCTGCACCCTAAACCCTCCCCTAACCCTTACCCTAGCCCGAACCCTAACCCTAACGCTTCCCCGAAGCCTGACCCTCACCCGTCCCCTAATCCTAACCCGTACGCTAACACTAACCCGCGCCCTCACACGTACGCTCCCCCTAAAGCGTTGTCGTACCCTCACCTGGACCCTAAACCCTCCCCGTCCACTATCCCTAACCCTAGCCCGAACCCTAACCCTAACCCTTCCCCGAAGCCTGACCCTCACCCGTCACCTAATCCTAACCCGTACGCTAACACTAACCCGCGCCCTCACACGTACGCTCCCCCTAAAGCGTTGTCGTACGCTCCCCTGGACCATAAACAGTCCCCGTCCCCTAACCCTAACCCTAGCCCGAACCCTAACCCTAACCCTTCCCCGAAGCCTGACCCTCACCCGTCCCCTAATCCTAACCCGTACGCTAAAACTAACCCGCGCCCTCACACGTACGCTCCCCCTAAAGCGTTGTCGTACCCTCACCTGGACCCTAAACCATCCCCGTCCCCTAACCCTAACCCTAGCCCGAACCCTAACCCTAACCCTTCCCAGAAGCCTGACCCTCACCCGTCCCCTAATCCTAACCTGTACGCTAACACTAACCCACGCCCTCACATATACGCTCCCCCTAAAGCATTGTCGTACCCTCACCTGGACCCTAAACCTTCCCCGTCCCCTAACCCTAACCCTAGCCCGAACACTAACCCTAACACTTCCCCGAAGCCTGACCCTCAACCGTCCCCTAATCCTAACCCGTACGCTAACACTAACCCTCGCCCTCACACGTACGCTCCCCCTAAACCGTTGTCGTACCCTCACCTGGACCCTAAACCGTCCCTGTCCCCTAACCCTAACCCTAGCCCGAACCCTAACCCTAACCCTTCCCCGAAGCCTGACCCTCACCCGTCCCCTATTCCTAACCCGTACGCTAACACTAACCCGCGCCCTCACACGTACGCTCCCCCTAAAGCGTTGTCGTATCCTCACCTGGACCCTAAACCATCCCCGTCCCCTAACCCAAACCCTAGCCCGAACCCTAACCCTAACCCTTCCCCGAAGCCTGACCCGTATCCGTCACCTAATCCTAACCCGTACGCTACCACTAACCCGCGCCCTCACACGTACGCTCCCCCTAAAGCGTTGTCGTGTTCTCACCTGGACCCTAAACCATCCCAGTCCCCTAACCCTAACCCTAGCCCGAACCCTAACCCTAACCCTTCCCCGAAGCCTGACCCTCACCCGTCCCCTAATCCTAACCCGTACGCTAACACTAACCCACGCCCTCACATGTACGCTCCCCCTAAAGCGTTGTCGTACCCTCACCTGGACCCTAAACCGTCCCCGTCCCCTAACCCTAACCGTAGCCCGAACCCTAACCCTAACACTTCCCCGAAGCCTGACCCTCACCCATCCCCTAATCCTAACCCGTACGCAAACACTGACCCGCGCCCTCACACGTACGCTGCCCCTAAAGCGTTGTCGTACCCTCACCTGGACCCTAAACCCTCCCCTAACCCTAACCCTAGCCCGAACCCTAACCCTAACCCTTCCCCGAAGCCTGACCCTCACCCGTCCCCTCATCCTAACCCGTACGCTAACACTAACCCGCGCCCTCACACGTACGCTCCCCCTAAAGCGTTGTCGTACCCTCACCTGGACCTTAAACCGTCCCCGTCCCCTAACCCTAACCCTAGCCCGAACCCTAACCCTAACCCTTCCCCGAAGCCTGACTCATACCCGTCACCTAATCCTAACCCGTACGCTAACACTAACCCGCGCCCTCACACGTACGCTCCCCCTAAAGCGTTGTCGTACCCTCACCTGGACCCTAAACCCTTCCCGTCCCCTAACCCTAACCCTAGCCCGAAGCCTAACCCTAACCCTTCCCCGAAGCCTGACCCTCACCCGTCCCCTAATCCTAACCCGTACGCTAACACTAACCCGTGCCCTCACACGTACGCACCCCCTAAAGCGTTGTCGTACCCTCACCTGGACCCTAAGCCGTCCCCGTCCCCTAATCCTAACCCTAGCCCGAATCCTAACCCTAACCCTTCCCCGAAGCCTGACCCTCACCTGTCCCCTAATCCTAACCCGTACGCTAACACTAACCCGCGCCCTCACACGTACGCTCCCCCTAAAGCGTTGTCGTACCCTCACCTGGACCCTAAACCGTCCCCGTCCCCTAACCCTAACCCTAGCCCGAACCCTAACCCTAACCCTTCCCCGAAGCCTGACCCTCACCCGTCCCCTAATCCTAACCCGTACGCTAACACTAACCCCCGCCCTCACACGTAAGCTCCCCCTAAAGCGTTGTCGTACCCTCACCTGGACCCTAAACCCTCCCCGTCCCCTAACCCTAACCCTAGCCCGAACCCTAACCCTAACCCTTCCCCGAAGCCTGACCCTCACCCGTCCCCTAATCCTAACCCGTACGCTAACACTAACCCGCGCCCTCACACGTACGCTGCCTGTAAAGCGTTGTCGTACCCTCACCTGGACCCTAAACCCTCCCCTAACACTAACCCTAGCCCGAACCCTAACCCTAACCCTTCCCCGAAGCCTCACCCTCACCCGTCCCCTAATCCTAACCCGTACGCTAACACTAACCCGCGCCCTCATATGTACGCTCCCCCTAAAGCGTTGTCGTACTCTCACCTGGACCCTAAACCCTCCCCGTCCCCTAACCCTAACCCTAGCCCGAACCCTAAGCCTAACCCTTCCCCGAAGCCTGACCCTCACCCGTCCCCTTATCCTAACCCGTACGCTAACACTAACCGCGCCCTCACATGTACGCTCCCCCTAAGGCGTTGTCGTACCCTCACCTGGACGCTAAACCCTCCCCGTCCCCTAACCCTAACCCTAGCCCGAACCCTAACCCTAAACCTTCCCCGAAGCCTGACCCTCACCCGTCCCCTAATCCTAACCCGTACGCTAACACTAACCCGCGCCCTCACACTTACGCTGCCCCTAAAGCGTTGTCGTACCCTCACCTGGACCCTAAACCCTCCCCTAACCCTAACCCTAGCCCGAAAAATAACCCTAACACTTCCCCGAAGCCTGACCCTCACCCGTCCGCTAATCCTAACCCGTACGCTAACACTAACCCGCGCCCTCACACTTACGCTCCCCCTAAAGCGTTGTCGTACCCTCACCTGGACCCTAAACCATCCCTGTCCCCTAACCCAAACCCTAGCCCGAACCCTAACCATAACTCTTCCCCGAAGCCTGACCCGTACCCGTCACCTAATCCTAACCCGTACGCTAACACTAACCCGCGCCCTCACAAGTACGCTCCCCCTAAAGCGTTGTCGTACCCTCACTGGACCCTAAACCATCCCCGTCCCCTAACCCTAACCCTAGCCCGAACCCTAACCCTAACCCTTCCCCGAAGCCTGACCCTCACCCGTCCCCTAATCCTAACCCGTACGCTAACACTAACCCGCGCCCTCACACGTACGCACTCCCTAAAGCGTTGTCGTACCGTCACCTGGACCCTAAACCGTCCCCGTCCCCTAACCCTAACCCTAGCCCGAACCCTATCCCTAACCCTTCCCCGAAGCCTGACCCTCACCCGTCCCCTAATCCTAACCCGTACGCTAACACTAACCCGTGCCCTCACACGTACGCTCCCCCTAAAGCGTTGTCGTACCCTCACCTGGACCCTAAACCGTCCCCGTCCCCTAACCCTAACCCTAGCCCGAACCCTAACCCTTCCCCGAAGCCTGACCCTCACCCGTCCCCTAATCCTAACCCGTACGCTAACACTAACCCGCGCCCTCACACGTACGCTCCCCCTAAAGCGTTGTCATACCCTCACCTGGACCCTAAACCCTCCCCGTCCCCTAACCCTAACCCTAGCCCGAACCCTAACACTAACCCTTCCCCGAAACCTGACCCTCATCCGTCCCCTAATCCTAACCCGTACGCTAACACTAACCCCCGCCCTCACACGTAAGCTCCCCCTAAAGCGTTGTCGTACCCTCACCTGGACCCTAAACCCTCCCCGTCCCCTAACCCTAACCCTAGCCCGAACCCTAACCGTAACCCTTCCCCGAAGCCTGACCCTCACCCATCCCCTAATCCTAACCCGTACGCAAACACTAACCCGCGCCCTCACACGTACGCTGCCCCTAAAGCGTTGTCGTACCCTCACCTGGACCCTAAACCGTCCCCTAACCCTAACCCTAGCCCGAATCCTAACCCTAACCCTTCCCCGAAGCCTGACCCTCACCCGTCCCCTAATCCTAACCCGTACGCTAACACTAACCCGCGCCCTCACACGTACGCTCCCCCTAAGGCGTTGTCGTACCCTCACCTGGACCATAAACAGTCCCCGTCACCTAACCCTAACCCTAGCCCGAACCCTAACCCTAACCCTTCCCCGAAGCCTGACACTCACCCGTCCCCTAATCCTAACCCGTACGCTAACACTAACCCGCGCCCTCACACGTACGCTCCCCCTAAAGCGTTGTCGTACCCTCACCTGGACCCAAAACCGTCCCCGTCCCCTAACCCAAACCCTAGCCCGAACCCTAACCCTAACCCTTCCCCGAAGCCTGAACCGTACCCGTCACCTAATCCTAACCCGTACGCTAACACTAACCTGCGCCCTCACACGTACGCTCCCCCTAAAGCGTTGTCGTACCCTCACCTGGACCCTAAACCATCCTCGTCCCCTAACCCTAACCCTAGCCCGAACCCTAACCCTAACCCTTCCCCGAAGCCTGACCCTCACCCGTCCCCTAATCCTAACCCGTACGCTAACACTAACCCGCGCCCTCACATGTACGCTCCCCCTAAAGCGTTGTCGTACCCTCACCTGGACCCTAAACCGTCCCCGTCCCCTAACCCTAACCCTAGCCCGAACCCTAACCCTAACACTTCCCCGAAGCCTGACCCTCACCCGTCCCCTAATCCTAACCCGTACGCTAACACTAACCCGCGCCCTCACACATACGCTCCCCCTAAAGCGTTGTCGTACCCTCACCTGGACCCTAAACCGTCCCCGTCCCCTAACCCTAACCCTAGCCCGAACCCTAACCCTAACCCTTCCCCGAAGCCTGACCCTCACCCGTCCCCTAATCCTAACCCGTACGCTAACACGAACCCGCGCCCTCACACGTACGCTCCCCCTAAAGCGTTGTCGTACCCTCACCTGGACCCTAAACCCTCCCCTAACCCTAACCCTAGCCCGAACCCTAACCCTAACCCTTCCCCGAAGCCTGACCCTCACCCGTCCCCTCATCCTAACCCGTACGCTAACACTAACCCGCGCCCTCACACGTACGCTCCCCCTAAAGCGTTGTCGTACCCTCACCTGGACCTTAAACCGTCCCCGTCCCCTAACCCTAACCCTAGCCCGAACCCTAACCCTAACCCTTCCCCGAAGCCTGACTCATACCCGTCACCTAATCCTAACCCGTACGCTAACACTAACCCGCGCCCTCACACGTACGCTCCCCCTAAAGCGTTGTCGTACCCTCACCTGGACCCTAAACCCTTCCCGTCCCCTAACCCTAACCCTAGCCCGAAGCCTAACCCTAACCCTTCCCCGAAGCCTGACCCTCACCCGTCCCCTAATCCTAACCCGTACGCTAACACTAACCCGTGCCCTCACACGTACGCACCCCCTAAAGCGTTGTCGTACCCTCACCTGGACCCTAAGCCGTCCCCGTCCCCTAATCCTAACCCTAGCCCGAATCCTAACCCTAACCCTTCCCCGAAGCCTGACCCTCACCTGTCCCCTAATCCTAACCCGTACGCTAACACTAACCCGCGCCATCACACGTACGCTCCCCCTAAAGCGTTGTCGTACCCTCACCTGGACCCTAAACCGTCCCCGTCCCCTAACCCTAACCCTAGCCCGAACCCTAACCCTAACCCTTCCCCGAAGCCTGACCCTCACCCGTCCCCTAATCCTAACCCGTACGCTAACACTAACCCCCGCCCTCACACGTAAGCTCCCCCTAAAGCGTTGTCGTACCCTCACCTGGACCCTAAACCCTCCCCGTCCCCTAACCCTAACCCTAGCCCGAACCCTAACCCTAACCCTTCCCCGAAGCCTGACCCTCACCCGTCCCCTAATCCTAACCCGTACGCTAACACTAACCCGCGCCCTCACACGTACGCTGCCTGTAAAGCGTTGTCGTACCCTCACCTGGACCCTAAACCCTCCCCTAACACTAACCCTAGCCCGAACCCTAACCCTAACCCTTCCCCGAAGCCTCACCCTCACCCGTCCCCTAATCCTAACCCGTACGCTAACACTAACCCGCGCCCTCATATGTACGCTCCCCCTAAAGCGTTGTCGTACTCTCACCTGGACCCTAAACCCTCCCCGTCCCCTAACCCTAACCCTAGCCCGAACCCTAAGCCTAACCCTTCCCCGAAGCCTGACCCTCACCCGTCCCCTTATCCTAACCCGTACGCTAACACTAACCGCGCCCTCACATGTACGCTCCCCCTAAGGCGTTGTCGTACCCTCACCTGGACGCTAAACCCTCCCCGTCCCCTAACCCTAACCCTAGCCCGAACCCTAACCCTAAACCTTCCCCGAAGCCTGACCCTCACCCGTCCCCTAATCCTAACCCGTACGCTAACACTAACCCGCGCCCTCACACGTACGCTGCCCCTAAAGCGTTGTCGTACCCTCACCTGGACCCTAAACCCTCCCCTAACCCTAACCCTAGCCCGAAAAATAACCCTAACACTTCCCCGAAGCCTGACCCTCACCCGTCCGCTAATCCTAACCCGTACGCTAACACTAACCCGCGCCCTCACACTTACGCTCCCCCTAAAGCGTTGTCGTACCCTCACCTGGACCCTAAACCATCCCTGTCCCCTAACCCAAACCCTAGCCCGAACCCTAACCATAACTCTTCCCCGAAGCCTGACCCGTACCCGTCACCTAATCCTAACCCGTACGCTAACACTAACCCGCGCCCTCACAAGTACGCTCCCCCTAAAGCGTTGTCGTACCCTCACTGGACCCTAAACCATCCCCGTCCCCTAACCCTAACCCTAGCCCGAACCCTAACCCTAACCCTTCCCCGAAGCCTGACCCTCACCCGTCCCCTAATCCTAACCCGTACGCTAACACTAACCCGCGCCCTCACACGTACGCACTCCCTAAAGCGTTGTCGTACCGTCACCTGGACCCTAAACCGTCCCCGTCCCCTAACCCTAACCCTAGCCCGAACCCTATCCCTAACCCTTCCCCGAAGCCTGACCCTCACCCGTCCCCTAATCCTAACCCGTACGCTAACACTAACCCGTGCCCTCACACGTACGCTCCCCCTAAAGCGTTGTCGTACCCTCACCTGGACCCTAAACCGTCCCCGTCCCCTAACCCTAACCCTAGCCCGAACCCTAACCCTTCCCCGAAGCCTGACCCTCACCCGTCCCCTAATCCTAACCCGTACGCTAACACTAACCCGCGCCCTCACACGTACGCTCCCCCTAAAGCGTTGTCATACCCTCACCTGGACCCTAAACCCTCCCCGTCCCCTAACCCTAACCCTAGCCCGAACCCTAACACTAACCCTTCCCCGAAACCTGACCCTCATCCGTCCCCTAATCCTAACCCGTACGCTAACACTAACCCCCGCCCTCACACGTAAGCTCCCCCTAAAGCGTTGTCGTACCCTCACCTGGACCCTAAACCCTCCCCGTCCCCTAACCCTAACCCTAGCCCGAACCCTAACCGTAACCCTTCCCCGAAGCCTGACCCTCACCCATCCCCTAATCCTAACCCGTACGCAAACACTAACCCGCGCCCTCACACGTACGCTGCCCCTAAAGCGTTGTCGTACCCTCACCTGGACCCTAAACCGTCCCCTAACCCTAACCCTAGCCCGAATCCTAACCCTAACCCTTCCCCGAAGCCTGACCCTCACCCGTCCCCTAATCCTAACCCGTACGCTAACACTAACCCGCGCCCTCACACGTACGCTCCCCCTAAGGCGTTGTCGTACCCTCACCTGGACCATAAACAGTCCCCGTCACCTAACCCTAACCCTAGCCCGAACCCTAACCCTAACCCTTCCCCGAAGCCTGACACTCACCCGTCCCCTAATCCTAACCCGTACGCTAACACTAACCCGCGCCCTCACACGTACGCTCCCCCTAAAGCGTTGTCGTACCCTCACCTGGACCCAAAACCGTCCCCGTCCCCTAACCCAAACCCTAGCCCGAACCCTAACCCTAACCCTTCCCCGAAGCCTGAACCGTACCCGTCACCTAATCCTAACCCGTACGCTAACACTAACCTGCGCCCTCACACGTACGCTCCCCCTAAAGCGTTGTCGTACCCTCACCTGGACCCTAAACCATCCTCGTCCCCTAACCCTAACCCTAGCCCGAACCCTAACCCTAACCCTTCCCCGAAGCCTGACCCTCACCCGTCCCCTAATCCTAACCCGTACGCTAACACTAACCCGCGCCCTCACATGTACGCTCCCCCTAAAGCGTTGTCGTACCCTCACCTGGACCCTAAACCGTCCCCGTCCCCTAACCCTAACCCTAGCCCGAACCCTAACCCTAACACTTCCCCGAAGCCTGACCCTCACCCGTCCCCTAATCCTAACCCGTACGCTAACACTAACCCGCGCCCTCACACATACGCTCCCCCTAAAGCGTTGTCGTACCCTCACCTGGACCCTAAACCGTCCCCGTCCCCTAACCCTAACCCTAGCCCGAACCCTAACCCTAACCCTTCCCCGAAGCCTGACCCTCACCCGTCCCCTAATCCTAACCCGTACGCTAACACGAACCCGCGCCCTCACACGTACGCTCCCCCTAAAGCGTTGTCGTACCCTCACCTGGACCCTAAACCGTCCCCGTCCCCTAACCCTAACCCTAGCCCGAACCCTAACACTAACCCTTCCCCGAAGCCTGACCCTCACCCGTCCCCTAATCCTAACCCGTACGCTAACACTAACCCGCGCCCTCACACGTACGCTCCCCCTAAAGCGTTGTCGTACCCTCACCTGGACCATAAACATTCCCCGTCACCTAACCCTAAACCTAGCCCGAACCCTAACCCTAACCCTTCCAGGAAGCCTGACCCTCACCCGTCCCCTAATCCTAACCCGTACGTTAACACTAACCCGCGCCCTCACACGTACGCTCCCCCTAAAGCGTTGTCGTACCCTCACCTGGACCCTAAACCGTCCCCGTCCCCTATTCCAAACCCTAGCCCGAACCCTAACCCTAACTCTTCCCCGAAGCCTGACCCGTATCCGTCACCTAATCCTAACCCGTACGCTAACACTAACCCGCGCCCTCACACGTACGCTCCCCCTAAAGCGTTGTCGTACCCTCACCTGGACCCTAAACCGTCCCCGTCCCCTAACCCAAACCCTAGCCCGAACCCTAACCCTAACACTTCCCCGAAGCCTGACCCGTATCCGTCCCCTAATCCTAACCCGTACGCTAACACTAACCCGCGCCCTCACACGTACGCTCCCCCTAAAGCGTTGTCGTACCCTCACCTGGACCCTAAACCATCCCAGTCCCCTAACCCTAACCCTAGCCCGAACCCTAACCCTAACCCTTCCCCGAAGCCTGACCCTCACCCGTCCCCTAATCCTAACCCGTACGCTAACACTAACCCACGCCCTCACATGTACGCTCCCCCTAAAGCGTTGTCGTACCCTCAACTGGACCCTAAACCGTCCCCGTCCCCTAACCCTAACCGTAGCCCGAACCCTAACCCTAACACTTCCCCGAAGCCTGACCCTCACCCATCCCCTAATCCTAACCCGTACGCAAACACTGACCCGCGCCCTCACACGTACGCTGCCCCTAAAGCGTTGTCGTACCCTCACCTGGACCCTAAACCCTCCCCTAACCCTAACCCTAGCCCGAACCCTAACCCTAACCCTTCCCCGAAGCCTGACCCTCACCCGTCCCCTAATCCTAACCCGTACGCTAACACTAACCCGCGCCCTCACACGTACGCTCCCCCTAAAGCGTTGTCGTACCCTCACCTGGACCCTAAACCGTCCCCGTCCCCTAACACAAACCCTAGCCCGAACCCTAACCCTAACCCTTCCCCGAAGCCTGACTCGTACCCGTCACCTAATCCTAACCCGTACGCTAACACTAACCCGCGCCCTCACACGTACGCTCCCCCTAAAGCGTTGTCGTACCCTCACCTGGACCCTAAACCGTCCCCGTCCCCTAACCCTAACCATAGTCCGAACCCTAACCCTAACACATCCCCGAAGCCTGACCCTCACCCGTCCCCTAATCCTAACCCGTACGCTAACCCTAACCCGCGCCCTCACACGTACGCTCCCCCTAAAGCGTTGTCGTACCCTCACCTGGACCCTAAACCGTCCCCGTCCCCTAACCCTAACCCTAGCCCGAACCCTAACCCTAAACCTTCCCCGAAGCCTGACCCTCACCCGTCCCCTAATCCTAACCCGTACGCTAACACGAACCCGCCCCCTCACACGTACGCTCCCCCTAAAGCGTTGTCGTACCCTCACCTGGACCCTAAACCGTCCCCGTCCCCTAACCCTAACCCTAGCCCGAACCCTAACACTAACACTTCCCTGAAGCCTGACCCTCACCCGTCCCCTAATCCTAACCCGTACGCTAACACTAACCCCCACCCTCACACGTAAACTCCCCCTAAAGCGTTGTCGTACCCTCACCTGGACCCTAAAGCCTCCCCATCCCCTAACCCTAACCCTAGCCCGAACCCTAACCCTAACCCTTCCCCGAAGCCTGACCCTCACCCGTCCCCTAATCCTAACCCGTACGCTAACACTAACCCGCGCCCTCACACGTACGCTGCCCCTAAAGCGTTGTCGTACCCTCACCTGGACCCTAAACCCTCCCCTAACCCTAACCCTAGCCCGAAAAATAACCCTAACCCTTCCCCGAAGCCTGACCCTCACCCGTCCGCTAATCCTAAGCCGTACGCTAACACTAACCCGCGCCCTCACACATACGCTCCCCCTAAAGCGTTGTTGTACCCTCACCTGGACCATAAACATTCCCCGTCACCTAACCCTAACCCTAGCCCGAACCCTAACCCTAACCCTTCCCCGAAGCCTGACCCTCACCCGTCCCCTAATCCTAACCCGTACGCTAACACTAACCCGGGCCCTCACACGTACGCTGCCCCGAAAGCGTTGTCGTACCCTCACCTGGACCCTAAACCGTCCCCGTCCCCTAACCCTAACCCTAGCCCGAACCCTAACCCTAACCCTTCCCCGAAGCCTGACCCTCACCCGTCCCCTAATCCTAACCCGTACGCTAACACGAACCCGCGCCCTCACACGTACGCTCCCCCTAAAGCGTTGTCGTACCGTCACCTGGACCCTAAACCGTCCCCGGCCCCAACCCTAACCCTAGCCCGAACCCTAACACTAACCCTTCCCCGAAGCCTGACCCTCACCCGTCCCCTAATCCTAACCTGTACGCTAACACTAACCCCCGCCCTCACACGTAAACTCCCCCTAAAGCGTTGTCGTACCCTCACCTGGACCCTAAACCGTCCCCGGCCCCTAACCCTAACCGTAGCCCGAACCCTAACCCTAACACTTCCCCGAAGCCTGACCCTCATCCGTCCCCTAATCCTAACACGTACGCAAACACTAACCCGCGCCCTCACACGTACGCTGCCCCTAAAGCGTTGTCGTACCCTCACCTGGACCCTAAACCCTCCCCTAACCCTTACCCTAGCCCGAAAAATAACCCTAACCCTTCCCCGAAGCCTGACCCTCACCCGTCCGCTAATCCTAACCCGTACGCTAACACTAACCCGCGCCCTCACACGTACGCACTCCCTAAAGCGTTGTCGTACCCTCACCTGGACCCTAAACCGTCCCCGTCCCCTAACCCTAACCCTAGCCCGAACCCTATCCCTAACCATTCCCCGAAGCCTGACCCTCACCCGTCCCCTAATCCTAACCCGTACGCTAACACTAACCCGTGCCCTCACACGTACGCTCCCCCTAAAGCGTTGTCGTACCCTCACCTGGAGCCTAAACCGTCCCCGTCCCCTAACCCTAACCCTAGCCCGAACCCTAACCCTTCCCCGAAGCCTGACCCTCACCCGTCCCCTAATCCTAACCCATACGCTAACACTAACCCGCGCCCTCACACGTACGCTCCCCCTAAAGCGTTGTCGTACCCTCACCTGGACCCTAAACCCTCCCCGTCCCCTAACCCAAACCCTAGCCCGAACCCTAACCCTAACCCTTCCCCGAAGCCTGACCCTTACCCGTCACCTAATCCTAACCCGTACGCTAACACTAACCCGCGCCCTCACACGTACGCTCCCCCTAAAGCGTTGTCGTACCCTCACCTGGACCCTAAACCATCCCCGTCCCCTAACCCTAACCCTAGCCCGAACCCTAACCCTAACCCTTCCCCGAAGCCTGACCCTCACCCGTCCCCTAATCCTAACCCGTACGCTAACACTAACCCGCGCCCTCACATGTATGCTCCCCCTAAAGCGTTGTCATACCCTCACCTGGACCCTAAACCATCCCCGTCCCCTAACCCTAACCCTAGCCCGAACCCTAACCCTAACACTTCCCCGAAGCCTGACCCTCACCCGTCCCCTAATCCTAACCCGTACGCTAACCCTAACCCGCGCCCTCACACGTACGCTCCCCCTAAAGCGTTGTCGTACCCTCACCTGGACCCTAAACCGTCCCCGTCCCCTAACCCTAACCCTAGCCCGAACCCTAACCCTAAACCTTCCCCGAAGCCTGACCCTCACCCGTCCCCTAATCCTAACCCGTACGCTAACACGAACCCGCGCCCTCACACGTACGCTCCCCCTAAAGCGTTGTCGTACCCTCACCTGGACCCTAAACCGTCCCCGTCCCCTAACCCTAACCCTAGCCCGAACCCTAACACTAACCCTTCCCCGAAGCCTGACCCTCATCCGTCCCCTAATCCTAACCCGTACGCTAACACTAACCCCCGCCCTCACACGTAAACTCCCCCTAAAGCGTTGTCATACCCTCACCTGGACCCTAAACCCTCCCCGTCCCCTAACCCTAACCCTAGCCCGAACCCTAACCCTAACCCTTCCCCGAAGCCTGACCCTCACCCGTCCCCTAATCCTAACCCGTACGCTAACACTAACCCGCGCCCTCACACATACGCTCCCCCTAAAGCGTTGTCGTACCCTCACCTGGACCATAAACATTCCCCGTCACCTAACCCTAACCCTAGCCCGAACCCTAACCCTAACCCTTCCCCGAAGCCTGACCCTCACCCGTCCCCTAATCCTAACCCGTACGCTAACACTAACCCGCGCCCTCACACGTACGCTCCCCCTAAAGCGTTGTCGTACCCTCACCTGGACCCTAAACCGTCCCCGTCCCCTAACCCAAACCCTAGCCCGAACCCTAACCCTAACCCTTCCCCGAAGCCTGACCCGTATCCGTCACCTAATCCTAACCCGTACGCTAACACTAACCCGCGCCCTCACACGTACGCTCCCCCTAAAGCGTTGTCGTACCCTCACCTGGACCCTAAACCATCCCAGTCCCCTAACCCTAACCCTAGCCCGAACCCTAACCCTAACCCTTCCCCGAAGCCTGACCCTCACCCGTCCCCTAATCCTAACCCGTACGCTAACACTAACCCACGCCCTCACATGTACGCTCCCCCTAAAGCGTTGTGGTACCCTCACCTGGACCCTAAACCGTCCCCGTCCCCTAACCCTAACCGTAGCCCGAACCCTAACCCTAACACTTCCCCGAAGCCTGACCCTCACCCATCCCCTAATCCTAACCCGTACGCAAACACTGACCCGCGCCCTCACACGTACGCTGCCCCTAAAGCGTTGTCGTACCCTCACCTGGACCCTAAACCCTCCCCTAACCCTAACCCTAGCCCGAACCCTAACACTTCCCCGAAGCCTGACCCTCACCCGTCCCCAATCCTAACCCGTACGCTAACACTAACCCGCGCCCTCACACGTACGCTCCCCCAAAATCGTTGTCGTACCCTCACCTGGACCCTAAACCGTCCCCGTCCCCTAACCCTAACCCTAGCTCGAACCCTAACCCTAACCCTTCCCCGAAGCCTGACCCTCACCCGTCCCCTAATACTAACCCGTACGCTAACACTAACCCGTGCCCTCACACGTACACTCCCCCTAAAGCGTTGTCGTACCCTCACCTGGACCGTAAACCGTCCCCGTCCCCTAACCCTAACCCTAGCACGAACCCTAACCCTAACCCTTCCCCAAAGCCTGACCCTCACCCGTCCCCTAATCCTAACCCGTACGCTAACACTAACCCGCGCCCTCACTCGTACGCTTCCCCTAAAGCGTTGTCGTACCCTCACCTGGACCCTAAACCGTCCCCGTCCCCTAACCCTAACCCTAGACGGAACCCTAACCCTAAACGTTCCCCGAAGCCTGACCCTCACCCGTCCCCTAATCCTAACCCGTACGCTAACACTAACCCGCGCCCTCACACGTACGCTGCCCCTAAAGCGTTGTCGTACCCTCACCTGGACCCTAAACCCTCCCCTAACCCTAACCCTAGCCCGAACCCTAATCCTAACCCTTCCCCGAAGCCTGACCCTCACCCGTCCCCTAATCCTAACCCGTACGCTAACACTAACCCGCGCCCTCACACGTAAGCTCCCCCTAAAGCGTTGTCGTACCCTCACCTGGACCATAAACAGTCCCCGTCCCCTAACCCTAACCCTAGCCCGAACCCTAACCCTAACCCTTCACCGAAGCCTGACCCTCACCCGTCCCCTAATCCTAACCCGTACACTAACACTAACCCGCGCCCTCACACGTACGCTCCCCCTAAAGCGTTGTCGTACCCTCACCTGGACCCTAAACCGTCCCCGTCCCCTAACACAAACCCTAGCCCGAACCCGAAGCCTGACCCTCACCCGTCCCCTAATCCTAACCCGTACGCTAACACTAACCCATGCCCTCACACGTACGCTCCCCCTAAAGCGTTGTCGTACCCTCAACTGGACCCTAAACCGTCCCCGTCCCCTAACCCTAACCCTAGCCCGAACCCTAACACTAACCTTTCCCCGAAGCCTGACCCTCATCCGTCCCCTAATCCTAACCCGTACGCTAACACTAACCCCCGCCCTCACACGTAAGCACCCCCTAAAGCGTTGTCGTACCCTCACCTGGACCCTAAACCCTCCCCGTCCCCTAACCCTAACGCTAGCCCGAACCCTAACCCTAACCCTTCCCCGAAGCCTGACCCTCACCCGTCCCCTAATCCTAACCCGTACGCTAACACTAACCCGCGCCCTCACACGTACACTGCCCCTAAAGCGTTGTCGTACCCTCACCTGGACCCTAAACCCTCCCCTAACCCTAACCCTAGCCCGAACCCTAACCCTAACACTTCCCCGAAGCCTGACCCTCACCCGTCCCCTAATCCTAACCCGTACGCTAACACTAACCCGCGCCCTCACACGTACGCTCCCCCTAAAGCGTTGTCGTACCCTCACCTGGACCCTAAACCGTCCCCGTCCCCTAACCCTAACCCTAACCCGAACCCTAACCCTAACCCTTCCCCGAAGCCTGACCCTCACCCGTCCCCTAATCCTAACCTGTACGCTAACACTAACCCGCGCCCTCACACGTACGCTCCCCCTAAAGCACTGTCGTACCCTCACCTGGACTCTAAACCGTCCCCGTCCCCTAACCCTAACCCTAGCCCGAACCCTAACCCTAACCCTTCCCCGAAGCCTGACGCTCACCCGTCCCCTAATCCTAACCCCTACGCTAACACTAACCCGTGCCCTCACACGTACGCTCCCCCTAAAGCGTTGTCGTACCCTCACCTGGACCCTAAACCCTCCCCGTCCCCTAAACCTAACCCTAGCCCGAACCCTAACCCTAACACTTCCCCGAAGCCTGACCCTCACCCGTCCCCTAATCCTAAACCGTACGCTAACTCTAACCCGCGCCCTCACACGTACACTCCCCTTAAAGCGTTGTCGTACCCTCATCTGGACCCTAAACCGTCCCTGTCCCCTAAACCTAACCCTAGCCCGAAACCTAACCCTAACCCTTCCCCGAAACCTGACACTCACCCGTCCCCTAATCGTAACCCGTACGCTAACACTAACCCGTGCCCTCACACGTACGCTCCCCCTAAATCGTTGTCGTACCCTCACCTGGACCCTAAACCCTCCCCATCCCCTAACCCTAACCCTAGCCCGAACCCTAACCCTAACCCTTCCCCGAAGCCTGACCCTCACCCGTCCCCTAATCCTAACCCGTACGCTAACACTAACCTGTGCCCTCAAACGTACGCTCCCCCTAAAGCGTTGTCGTACCCTCACCTGGACCCTAAACCCTCCCCGTCCCCTAACCCTAACCCTAGCCCGAACCCTAACCCTAACACTTCCCCGAAGCCTGACCCTCACCCGTCCCCTAATCCTAACCCGTACGCTAACACTAATCCGCGCTCTCACACGTATGCTCCCCCTAAAGCGTTGTCGTACCCTCACCTGGACCCTAAACCCTCCCCATCCCCTAACCCTAACCCTAGCCCGAACCCTAAACCTAACCCTTCCCGGAAGCCTGACCCTCACCCGTCCTATAATCCTAACCCGTACGCTAACACTAACCCGCGCCCTCACACGTACGCGCCCCCTAAAGCATTGGCGTACCGTCACCTGGACCCTAAACCGTCCCTGTCCCCTAACCCTAACCCTAGCCCGAACCCTAACCCTAACACTTCCCCGAAGCCTGACCCTCACCCGTCCCCTAATCCTAACCCGTACGCTAACATTAACCTGCGCCCTCACACGTACGCTCCCCCTAAAGCGTTGTCGTACCCTCACCTGGACCCTAAACCGTCCCCGTCCCCTAACCCTAACCCTAGCCCGAACCCTAACCCTAACCCTTCCCCGAAGCCTGACCCTCACCCGTCCCCTAATCCTAACCCGTACGCTAACACTAACCCGCGCCCTCACTCGTACGCTTCCCCTAAAGCGTTGTCGTACCCTCACCTGGACCCTAAACCCTCCCCGTCCCCTAACCCTAACCCTAGCCCGAACCCTAACCCTAACCCTTCCCCGAAGCCTGACCCTCACCCGTCCCCTAATCCTAACACGTACGCTAACACTAACCCGCGCCCTCACACGTACGCTCCCCCTAAAGCATTGTCGTACCCTCACCTGGACCCTAAACCGTCCCCGTCCCCTAACCCTAACCCTAGACCGAACCCTAACCCTAACCCTTCCCCGAAGCCTGACCCTCACCCGTCCCCTAATCCTAACCCGTACGCTAACACTAACCCGCGCCCTCACACGTACGCTCCCCCTAAAGCGTTGTCGTACCCTCACCTGGACCCTAAACCCTCCCCGTCCCCTAACCCTAAACCTAGCCCGAACCCTAACCCTAACACTTCCCCGAAGCCTGACCCTCACCCGTCCCCTAATCCTAACCCGTACGCTAGCACTAACCCGCGCCCTCACACGTACGCTCCCCCTAAAGCGTTGTCGTACCCTCACCTGGACCCTAAACCCTCCCCGTCCCCTAACCCTAACCCTAGACCGAACCCTAACCCTAACCCTTCCCCGAAGCCTGACCCTCACCCGTCCCCTAATCCTAACCCGTACGCTAACACTAACCCGCGCCCTCACACGTACGCTCCCCCTAAAGCGTTGTCGTACCCTCACCTGGACCCTAAACCCTCCCCGTCCCCTAACCATAACCCTAGCCTGAACCCTAACCCTAACACTTCCCCGAAGCCTGACCCACACCCGTCCCCTAATCCTAACCCGTACGCTAACACTAACCCGCGCCCTCACACGTACGCTCCCCCTAAAGCGTTGTCGTACCCTCACCTGGACCCTAAACCGTCCCCGTCCCCTAACCCTAACCCTAGCCCGAACCCTAACCCTAAACCTTCCCCGAAGCCTGACCCTCACCCGTCCCCTAATCCTAACCCGTACGCTAACACTAACCCGCGCCCTCACACGTACGCTCCCCCTAAAGCGTTGTCGTACCCTCACCTGGACCCTAAACCCTCCCCGTCCCCTAGCCCTAACCCAAGCCCGAACCCTAACCCTAACCCTTCCCCAAAGCCTGACCCTCACCCGTCCCCTAATCCTAACCCGTACGCTAACACTAACCCGCGCCCTCACACGTACGCTCCCCCTAAAGCGTTGTCGTACCCTCACCTGGACCCTAAACCATCCCCGTCCCCTAACCCTAACCCTAGCCCGAACCCTAACCCTAACCCTTCCCCGAAGCCTGACCCTCACCCGTCCCCTAATCCTAACCCGTACGCTAACACTAACCCGCGCCCTCACACGTACGCTCCCCCTAAAGCGTTGTCGTACCCTCACCTGGACCCTAAACCCTCCCCGTCCCCTAACCCTAACCCTAGCCCGAACCCTAACCCTAACCCTTCCCCGAAGCCTGACCCTCACACGTCCCCTAATCCTAACCCGTACGCTAACACTAACCCGTGCCCTCACACGTACGCTCCCCCTAAATCGTTGTCGTACCCTCACCTGGACCCTAAACCCTCCCCGTCCCCTAACCCTAACCCTAGCCAGAACCCTAACCCTAACACTTCACCGAAGCCTGACCCTCACCCGTCCCCTAATCCTAACCCGTACGCTAACACTAACCCGCGCTCTCACACGTATGCTCTCCCTAAAGCGTTGTCGTACCCTCACCTGGACCCTAAACCCTCCCCATCCCCTAACCCTAACCCTAGCCCGAACCCTAACCCTAACCCTTCCCCGAAGCCTGACCCTCACCCGTCCCCTAATCCTAACCCGTACGCTAACACTAACCCGCGCCCTCACTCGTACGGTCCCCCTAAAGCGTTGTCGTGCCCTCACCTGGACCCTAAACCCTCCCCGTCCCCTAACGCTAACCCTAGCCCGAACCCTAACCCTAACCCTTCCCCGAAGACTGACCCTCACCCGTCCCCTAATCCTAACCCGTACGCTAACACTAATCCGCGCCCTCACACGTACGCTCCCCCTAAAGCGTTGTCGTACCCTCACCTGGACCCTAAACCGTCCCCGTCCCCTAACCCTAACCCTAGCCCGAACACTAACCCTAACCCTTCCCCGAAGCCTGACCCTCACCCATCCCCTAATCCTAACCCGTACGCTAACACTAACCCGCGCCCTCACACGTACGCTCCCCCTAAAGCGTTGTCGTACCCTCACCTGGACCCTAAGCCGTCCCCTAACCCTAACCCTAACCCTAGCCCGAACCCAAACCCTAACCCTTCCCCGAAGCCTGAACCTCACCCGTCCCCTAATCCTAACCCGTACGCAAACACTAACCCGCGCCCTCACACGTACGCTCCCCCTAAAGCGTTGTCGTACCCTCACCTGGACCCTAAGCCGTCCCCGTCCCCTAACCCTAACCCTAGCCCGAACCCTAACCCTAACCCTTCCCCGAAGCCTGACCCTCACCCGTCCCATAATCCTAACCCGTACGCTAACAGTAACCCACGTCCTCACATGTACGCTCCCCCTAAAGCTTTGTCGTACCCTCACCTGGACCCTAAATCCTCCTCGTCCCCTAACCGTAACCCTAGCCCGAACCCTAACCGTAACCCTTCCCCGAAGCCTGACCCTCACCCGTCCCCTAATCCTAACCCGTACGCTAACACTAACCCGCGCCCTCACACGTACGCTCCCCCTAAAGCGTTGTCATACCCTCACCTGGACCATAAACCCTCCCCGTCCCCTAACCCTAACCCTAGCCCGAACCCTAACCCTAACACTTCCCCGAAGCCTGACCCTCACCCCTCCCCAAATCCTAACCCGTACGCTAACACTAACCCACGCCCTCACACGTACGCTCCCCATAAAGCGTTGTCGTACCCTCACCTGGACCCTAAACCCTCCCCGTCCCCTAACCCTAACCCTAGCCCGAACCCTAACCCTAACCCTTCCCCGAAGCCTGACCCTCACCCGTCCCCTAATCCTAACCCGTACGCTAACACTAACCCGCTCCCTCACACGTACGCTCCCCCTAAAGCATTGTCGTACCCTCACCTGGACCCTAAACCCTCCCCTAACCCTAGCCCGAACCCTAACCCTAACCCTTCCCCGAAGCCTGACCCTCATCCGTCCCCTAATCCTAACCCGTACGCTAACACTAACCCGCGCCCTCACACGTACGCTCCCCCTAAAGTTTTGTCGTACCCACACCTGGACCCTAAGCCGTCCCCGTCCCCTAACCCTAACCCTACCCCGAACCTTAACCCTAACCCTTCCCCGAAGCCTGACCCTCACCCGTCCCCTAATCCTAACCCGTACGCTAACACTAACCCGCGCCCTCACACGTACGCTCGCCCTAAAGCGTTGTCGTACACTCACCTGGACCCTAAACCGTCCCCGTCCCCTAACCCAAACCCTAGCCCAAACCCTAACCCTAACACTTTCCCGAAGCCTGACCCTCACCCGTCCCCTAATCCTAACCCGTACGCTAACGCTAACCCGTGCCCTCACACGTACGCTCCCCCTAAAGCGTTGTCGTACCCTCACCTGGACCCTAAGCCGTCCCCGTCCCCTAACCCTAAACCTAGCCCGAACCCTAACCCTAACCCTTCCCCGAAGCCTGACCCTCACCCGTCCCTTAATCCTAACCCGTACGCTAACACTAACCCGCGCCCTCACACGTACGCTCCCCCTAAAGCGTTGTCGTACCCTCACCTGGACCCTAAGCCGTCCCCGTCCCCTAACCCTAACCCTAGCCCGAACCCTAACCCTAACCCTTCCCCGAAGCCTGACCCTCACCCGTCCCATAATCCTAACCCGTACGCTAACACTAACCCACGTCCTCACATGTACGCTCCCCCTAAAGCTTTGTCGTACCCTCACCTGGACCCTAAACCCTCCTCGTCCCCTAACCCTAACCCGAGCCCGAACCCTAACCGTAACCCTTCCCCGAAGCCTGACCCTCACCCGTCCCCTAATCCTAACCCGTACGCTAACACTAACCCGCGCCCTCACACGTACGCTCCCCCTAAAGCGTTGTCATACCCTCACCTGGACCATAAACCCTCCCCGTCCCCTAACCCTAACCCTAGCCCTAACCCTAACCCTAACACTTCCCCGAAGCCTGACCCTCACCCCTCCCCAAATCCTAACCCGTACGCTAACACTAACCCACGCCCTCACACGTACGCTCCCCCTAAAGCGTTGTCGTACCCTCACCTGGACCCTAAACCCAACCCGTCCCCTAACCCTAACCCTAACCCTAACCCTTCCCCGAAGCCTGACCCTCACCCGTCCCCTAATCCTAACCCGTACGCTAACACTAACCCGCGCCCTCACACGTACGCTTCCCCTAAAGTGTTGTCGTACCCTCACCTGGACGCTAAGCCGTCCCCGTCCCCTAACCCTAACCCTAGCCCGAACCTTAACCCTAACCCTTCCCCGAAGCCTGACCCTCACCCGTCCCCTAATCCTAACCCGTACGCTAACACTAACCCGCGCCCTCACACGTACGCTCGCCCTAAAGCGTTGTCGTACACTCACCTGGACCCTAAACCGTCCCCGTCCCCTAACCCAAACCCTAGCCCAAACCCTAACCCTAACCCTTCCCCGAAGCCTGACCCGTACCCGTCCCCTAATCCTAACCCGTACGCTAACAGTAACCCGCGCCCTCACACCTACGCTCCCCGTAAAGCGTTGTCGTACCCTCACCTGGACCCTAAACCATCCCCGTCGCCTAACCCTAACCCTAGCCCGAACCCTAACCCTAACCCTTCCCCGAAGCCTGACCCTCACCCGTCCCCTAATCCTAACCCGTACGCTAACACTAACCCGCGCCCTCACATGTACGCTCCCCCAAAAGCGTTGTCGTACCCTCACCAGGACCCTAAACCGTCCCCGTCCCCTAACCCTAACCCTAGCCCGAACCCTAACCCTAACACTTCCCCGAAGCCTGACCCTCACCCGTCCCCTAATCCTAACCCGTACGCTAACACTAACCCGCGCCCTCACACGTACGCTCCCCCTAAAGCGTTGTCGTACCCTCACCTGGACCCTAAACCGTCCCCGTCCCCTAACCCTAACCCTAGCCCGAACCCTAACCCTAACCGTTCCCCGAAGCCTGACCCTCACCCGTCCCCTAATCCTAACCCGTACGCTAACACTAACCCGCGCCCTCAAACGTACGCTCCCCCTAAAGCATTGTCGTACCCTCAACTGGACCCTAAACCCTCCCCGTCCCCTAAACCTAACCCTAGCCCGAACCCTAACCCTAACACTTCCCCGAAGCCTGACCCTCACCCGTCCCCTAATCCTAACCCGTACGCTAACACTAACCCGCGCCCTCACTCGTACGGTCCCCCTAAAGCGTTCTCGTGCCCTCACCTGGACCCTAAACCCTCCCCGTCCCCTAACGCTAACCCTAGCCCGAACCCTAACCCTAACCCTTCCCCGAAGACTGACCCTCACCCGTCCCCTAATCCTAACCCGTACGCTAACACTAACCCGCGCCCTCACACGTACGCTCCCCCTAAAGCGTTGTCGTACCCTCACCTGGACCCTAAACCGTCCCCGGCCCCTAACCCTAACCCTAGCCCGAACCCTAACCCTAATCCTTCCCCGAAGCCTGACCCTCACCCGTCCCCTAATCCTAACCCATACGCTAACACTAACCCGCGCCCTCACACGTACGCTCCCCCTAAAGCGTTGTCGTACCCTCACCTGGACCCTAAACCGTCCCCGGCCCCTAACCCTAAACCTAGCCCGAACCCTAACCCTAACACTTCCCCGAAGCCTGACCCTCACCCGTCCCCTAATCCTAACCCGTACGCTAACACTAACCCGCGCCCTCACACGTACGCTCCCCCTAAAGCGTTGTCGTACCCTCACCTGGACCCTAAACCGTCCCCGTCCCCTAACACTAACCCTAGCCCGAACCCTAACCCTAACCCTTCCCCGAAGCCTGACCCTCACCCGTCCCCTAATCCTAACCCGTACGCTAACACTAACCCGCGCCCTCACATGTACGCTCCCCCTAAAGCGTTGTCGTACCCTCACCTGGACCCTAAACCCTCCCCGTCCCCTAAACCTAACCCTAGCCCGAACCCTAACCCTAACCCTTCCCCGAAGTCTGACCCTCACCCGTCCCCTAATCCTAACCCGTACGCTAACACTAACCCGCGCCCTCACACGTACGCTCCCCCTAAAGCGTTGTCGTACCCTCATCTGGACCCTAAGCCGTCCCCTAACCCTAACCCTAACCCTAGCCCGAACCCAAACCCTAACCCTTCCCCGAAGCCTGAACCTCACCCGTCCCCTAATCCTAACCCGTACGCTAACACTAACCCGCGCCCTCACACGTACACTCGCCCTACAGCGTTGTCGTATACTCACCTGGACCCTAAACCGTCCCCGTCCCCTAACCCAAACCCTAGCCCAAACCCTAACCCTAACCCTTCCCAGAAGCCTGACCCGTAACCGTCCCCTAATCCTAACCCGTACGCTAACACTAACCCGCGCCCTCACACGTACGCTCCCCGTAAAGCGTTGTCGTACCCTCACCTGTACCCTAAGTGGTCCCCGTCCCCTAACCCTAACCCTAGCCCGAACACTAACCCTAACCCTTCCCCGAAGCCTGACCCTCACCCGTCCCCTAATCCTAACCCGTACGCTAACACTAACCCGCGCCCTCACATGTACGCTCCCCCAAAAGCGTTGTCGTACCCTCACCTGGACCCTAAACCCTCCCCGTCCCCTAACCCTAACCCTAGCCCGAAACCTAACCCTAACACTTCCCCGAAGCCTGACCCTCACCCGTCCCCTAATCGTAACCCGTACGCTAACACTAACCCGCGCCCTCACACATACGCTCCGCCTAAAGCGTAGTCGTACCCTCACCTGGACCCTAAACCGACTCCGTCCCCTAACCCTAATCCTAGCCCGAACCCTAACCCTATCGCTTCCCCGAATCCTGACCCTCACCCGTCCCCTAATCCTAACCCGTACGCTAACACTAACCCACGCCCTCACACGTACGCTCCCCCTAAAGCGTTGTCGTACCCTCACCTAGACCCTAAATCGTCCCCGTCCCCTAACCCTAACCCTAGCCCGAACTCTAACCCTAACCCTTCCCCGAAGCCTGACCCTCACCCGTCCCCTAATCCTAACCCGTACGCTAACACTAACCCACGCCCTCACACGTACGCTCCCCCTAAGGCGTTGTCGTACCCTCACCTGGACCCTAAACCCTCCCCGTCCCCTAACACTAACCCTAGCCCGAACCCTAACCCTAACCCTTCCCCGAAGCCTGACCCTCACCCGTCCGCTAATCCTAACCCGTACGCTAACACTAACCCGCGCCCTCACACGTACGCTCCGCCTAAAGCGTAGTCGTACCCTCACCTGGAACCTAAACCGTCCCCGTCCCCTAACCCTAACCCTAGCCCGAACCCTAACCCTAACCCTTCCCCGAAGCCTGACCCTCACCCGTCCCCTAATCCTAACCCGTACGCTAACACTAACCCGCGCCCTCACACGTACGCTCCCCCTAAAGCATTGTCGTACCCTCACCTGGACCCTAAACCCTCCCCGTCCCCTAACCCTAACCCTAGCCCGAACCCTAACACTAAAACTTCCCCGAAGCCTGACCCTCACCCGTCCCCTAATCCTAACCTGTACGCTAACACTAACCCGCGCCCTCACACGTACGCTCCCCCTAAAGCGTTGTCGTACCCTCACCTGGACCCTAAACCGTCCCCGTCCCCTAACCCTAACCCTAGGCAGAACCCTAAACCTAACCCTTCCCCGAAGCCTGACCCTCACCCGTCCCCTAATCGTAACCCGTATGCTAACACTAACCCACGCCCTCACACGTACGCTCCCCCTAAAGCGTTGTCGTACCCTCACCTGGACCCTAAACCCTCCCCGTCCCCTAACACTAACCCTAGCCCGAACCCTAACCCTAACCCTTCCCCGAAGCCTGACCCTCACCCGTCCCCTAATCCTAACCCGTACGCTAACACTAACCCGCGCCCTCACACGTACGCTCCCCCTAAAGCGTTGTCATACCCTCACCTGGACCCTAAGCCGCCCCCGTCCCCTAACCCTAACCCTAGCCCGAACCCGAACCCTAACCCTGCCCCGAAGCCTGACCCTCACCCGGCCCCTAATCCTAACCCGTACGCTAACACTAACCCGCACCCTCACACGTACGCTCCCCCTAAGGCGTTGTCGTACCCTCACCTGGACCCTAAACCCTCCCCGTCCCCTAAACCTAACCCTAGCCCGAAACCTAACCCTAACACTTCCCCGAAGCCTGACCCTCACCCGTCCCCTAATCCTAACCCGTACGCTAACACTAACCCGCGCCCTCACACATACGCTCCACCTAAAGCGTAGTCGTACCCTCACCTGGACCCTAAACCGACTCCGTCCCCTAACCCTAATCCTAGCCCGAACCCTAACCCTATCGCTTCCCCGAATCCTGACCCTCACCCGTCCCCTAATCCTAACCCGTACGCTAACACTAACCCACGCCCTCACACGTACGCTCCCCCTAAAGCGTTGTCGTACCCTCACCTGGACCCTAAATCGTCCCCGTCCCCTAACCCTAACCCTAGCCCGAACCCTAACCCTAACCCTTCCCCGAAGCCTGACCCTCACCCGTCCCCTAATCCTAACCCGTACGCTAACACTAACCCGCGCCCTCACACGTACGCTCCCCCTAAGGCGTTGTCGTACCCTCACCTGGACCCTAAACCCTCCCCGTCCCCTAACACTAACCCTAGCCCGAACCCTAACCCTAACCCTTCCCCGAAGCCTGACCCTCACCCGTCGGCTAATCCTAACCCGTACGCTAACACTAACCCGCGCCCTCACACGTACGCTCCGCCTAAAGCGTAGTCGTACCCTCACCTGGAACCTAAACCGTCCCCGTCCCCTAACCCTAACCCTACCCCGAACCCTAACCCTAACCCTTCCCCGAAGCCTGACCCTCACCCGTCCCCTAATCCTAACCCGTACGCTAACACTAACCCACGCCCTCACACGTACGATCCCCCTAAAGCGTTGTCCTACCCTCACCTGGACCCTAAACCCTCCCCGTCCCCTAACCCTAACCCTAGCCCGAACCCTAACCCTAACCCTTCCCCGAAGCCTGACCCTCACCCGTCCCCTAATCCTAACCCGTACGCTAACACTAACCCGCGCCCTCACACGTACGCTCCCCCTAAATTGTTGTCGTACCCTCACTTAGACCCTAAACCTTCCCCGTCCCCTAACCCTAACCCTAGCCCGAAACCTAACCCTAAAACTTCCCCGAAGTCTGACCCTCACCCGTCCCCTAATCCTAAACCGTACGCTAACACTAACCCGCGCCCTCACACGTACGCTCCCCCTAAAGCGTTGTCGTACCCTCACCTGGACCCTAAACCCTCCCAGTCCCCTAACCCTAACCCTAGCCCGAACCCTAACCCTAACCCTTCCCCGAAGCCTGACCCTCACCCGTCCCCTAATCCTAACCCGTACGCTAACACTAACCCGCACCCTCACACGTACGCTCCCCCTAAAGCGTTGTCGTACCCTCACCTGGACCCTAAACCGTCCCCGTCCCCTAACCCTAACCCTAGCCCGAACCCTAACCCTAACCCTTCCCCGAAGCCTGACCGTCACCCGTCCCCTAATCCTAACACGTACGCTAACACTAACCCGCGCCCTCACACGTACGCTCCCCCTAAGGCGTTTTCGTACCCTCACCTGGACCCTAAAGCCGTCCCTGTCCCCTAACCCTAACCCTAGCCCGAACCCTAACCCTAACCCTTCCCCGAAGCCTGAGCCTCACCCATCCCCTAATCCTAACCCGTACGCTAACACTAACCCGCGCCCTCACACTTACGCTCCCCCTAAATCGTTGTCGTACCCTCAACTGGACCCTAAATCGTCCCCGTCACCTAACCCTAACCCTAGCCCGAACCCTAACCCTAACCCTTCCCCGAAGCCTGACCCTCACCCGTCCCCTAATCCTAACCCGTACGCTATCACTAACACGCGCCCTCACACGTACGCTCCCCCTAAAGCGTTGTCGTACCCTCACCTGGACCCTAAACCGTCCCCGTCCCCTTACCCTAGCCCAAACCCTAACCCTAACCCTTCCCCGAAGCCTGACCCTCACCCGTCCCCTAATCCTAACCCGTACGCTAACACTAACCCGCGCCCTCACACGTACGCTCCCCCTAAAGCGTTGTCGTACCCTCACCTGGACCCTAAGCCGTCCCCGTCCCCTAACCCTAACCCTAGCCCGAACCCTAACCCTAACCCTTCCCCGAAGCCTGACCCTCACCCGTCCCCTAATCCTAACCCGTACGCTAACACTAACCCGCGCCCTCACACGTACGCTCCCCATAAAGCGTTGTCGTACCCTCACCTGAACCCTAAACCGTCCCCATCCCCTAACCCTAACCCTAGCCCGAACCCTAACCTTAACCCTTCCCCGAAGCCTGACCCTCACCCGTCCCCTAATCCTAACCCGTACGCTAACACTAACCCGCGCCCTCACACGTACGCTCCCCCTAAAGCGTTGTCGTACCCTCACCTAGACCCTAAACCGTCCCCGTCCCCTAACCCTAACCCTAGCCCGAACCCTAACCCTAACCCTTCCCCGAAGCCTGACCCTCACCCGTCCCCTAATCCTAACCCGTACGCTAACACTAACCCGCGCCCTCACACGTACGCTCCCCCTAAAGCGTTGTCGTACCCTCACCTGGACCCTAAGCCGTCCCCGTCCCCTAAGCCTAACCCTAGCCTGAACCCTAACCCTAACCCTGCCCCGAAGCCTGACCCTCACCCGTCCCCTAATCCTAACCCGTACGCTAACACTAACCCGCGCCCTCACAGGTACGCTCCCCCTAAAGCGTTGTCGTACCCTCACCTGGACCCTAAGCCGTCCCCGTCCCCTAACCCTAACCCTAGCCGGAACCCTAACTCTAACCCTTCCCCGAAGCCTGACACTCACCTGTCCACTAATCCTAACCCGTACGCTAACACTAACCCGCGCCCTCACACGTACGCTCCCCCTAAAGCGTTGTCGTACCCTCACCTGGACCCTAAGCCTTCCCCGACCCCTAACCCTAACCCTAGCCCGAACCCTAACCCTAAACCTTCCCCGAAGCCTGACCCTCACCCGTCCACTAATCCTAACCCGTGCGCTAACACTAACCCATGCCCTCACACGTACGCTCCCCCTAAAGCGTTGTCGTACCCTCACCTGGACCCTAAACCGTCCCCGTCCCCTAACCCTAACCCTAGCCAGAACCCTAACCCTAACCCTTCCCCGAAGCCTGACCCTCACCCGTCCCCTAATCCTAACCCGTACGCTAACACTAACCCGCGCCCTCACAGGTACGCTCCCCCTAAAGCGTTGTCGTACCCTCACCTGGACCCTAAGCTGTCCCCGTCCCCTAACACTAACCCTAGCCCGAACCCTAACCCTAACAGTTCCCCGAAGCCTGACCCTCACCCGTCCCCTAATCCTAACCCGTACGCTAACACTAACCCGCGCCCTCACAGTACGCTCCCCCTAAAGCGTTGTCGTACCCTCACCTGGACCCTAAGCCGTCCCCGTCCCCTAACCCTAACCCTAGCCCGAACCCTAACCCTAACACTTCCCCGAAGCCTGACCCTCACCCGTCCCCTAATCCTAACACGTACGCTAACACTAACCCGAGCACTCACACGTATGCTCCCCCTAAAGCGTTGTCGTACCCTCACCTGGACCCTAAGCCGTCCCCGTCCCCTAAGCCTAACCCTAGCCCGAACCCTAACCCTAACACTTCCCCGAAGCCTGACCCTCACTCGTCCCCTAATCCTAACCCGTACGCTAACACTAACCCGCGCCCTCACAGGTACGCTCCCCCTAAAGCGTTGTCGTACCCTCACCTGGACCCTAAACCGTCCCCGTCCCCTAACCCTAACCCTACCACGAACCCTAACCCTAACCCTTCCCCGAAGCCTGACCCTCACCCGTCCCCTAATCCTAACCCGTACGCTAACACTAACCCGCGCCCTCACAGGTACGCTCCCCCTAAAGCGTTGTCGTACGCTCCCCTGGACCCTAAGCCGTCCCCATCTCCTAACCCTAACCCTAGCCCGAACCCTAACCGTAACTCTTCCCCAAAGCCTGACCCTCACCCATCCCCTAATCCTAACCCGTACGCTAACACTAACCCGCGCCCTCACACGTACGCTCCCCCTAAAGCGTTGTCGTACCCTCACCTGGACCCTAAACCGTCCCTTTCCCCTAACCCTAACCCTAGCCCGCACCCTAACCCTAACCCTTCCCCGAAGCCTGACCCTCACCCGTCCCATAATCCTAACCCGTACGCTAACACTAACCCGCGCCCTCACACGTACGCTCCCCCTAAAGCGTTGTCGTACCCTCACCTGGACGCTAAGCCGTCCCCGTCCCCTAACACTAACCCTAGCCCGAACCCTAACCCTAACACTTCCCAGAAGCCTGACCCTCACCCGTCCCCTAATCCTAACCCGTACGCTAACACTAACCCGCGCCCTCACACGTATGCTCCCCCTAAAGCGTTGTCGTACCCTCACCTCGACCCTAAACCGTCCCCGTCCCCTAACCCTAACCCTAGCCCAAACCCTAACCCTAACCCTTCCCCGAAGCCTGACCCTCACCCGTCCCCTAATCCTAACCCGTACGCTAACACTAACCCGCGCCCTCACACGTACGCTCCCCCTAAAGCGTTCTCGTACCCTCACCTGGACCCTAAGCCGTCCCCGTCCCCTAAGCCTAACCCTAGCCCGAAACCTAACCCTAACCCTGCCCCGAAGCCTGACCCTCACCCGTCCCCTAATCCTAACCCGTACGCTAACACTAACCCGCGCCCTCACAGGTACGCTCCCCCTAAAGCGTTGTCGTACCCTCACCTGGACCCTAAACCGTCCCCGTCCCCTAACCCTAACCCTACCACGAACCCTAACCCTAACCTTTCCCCGAAGCCTGACCCTCACCCGTCCCCTAATCCTAACCCGTACGCTAACACTAACCCGCGCCCTCACACGTACGCTCCCCCTAAAGCGTTGTCGTACCCTCACCTGGACCCTAAGCCGTCCCCGTCCCCTAACCCTAACCCTAGCCCGAACCCTAACCCTAACCCTTCCCCGAAGCCTGACACTCACCTGTCCACTAATCCTAACCCGTACGCTAACACTAACCCGCGCCCTCACACGTACGCTCCCCCTAAAGCGTTGTCGTACCCTCACCTGGACCCTAAGCCGTCCCCGACCCCTAACCCTAACCCTAGCCCGAACCCTAAACCTAAACCTTCCCCGAAGCCTGACACTCACCCGTCCACTAATCCTAACCCGTGCGCTAACACTAACCCGTGCCCTCACACGTACGCTCCCCCTAAAGCGTTGTCGTACCCTCACCTGGACCCTAAACCATCCCCGTCCCCTAACCCTAACCCTAGCCAGAACCCTAACCCTAACCCTTCCCCGAAGCCTGACCCTCACCCGTCCCCTAATCCTAACCCGTACGCTAACACTAACCCGCGCCCTCACACGTACGCTCCCCCTAAAGCGTTGTCGTACCCTCACCTGGACCCTAAGCCGTCCCCGTCCCCTAACCCTAACCCTAGCCCGAACCCTAACCCTAACACTTCCCCGAAGCCTGACCCTCACCCGTCCCCTAATCCTAACCCGTACGCTAACACTAACCCGCGCCCTCACACGTACGCTCCCCCTAAAGCGTTGTCGTACCCTCACCTGGACCCTAAGCCGTCCCGGTCCCCTAACCCTAACCCTAGCCCGAACCCTAACCCTAACCCTTCCCCGAAGCCTGACACTCAACCGTCCCCTAATCTTAACCCGTACGCTAACACTAACCCGCCCCCTCACACGTACGCTCCCCCTAAAGCGTTGTCGTACCCTCACCTGGACCCTAAGCCGTCCCCGTCCCCTAACCCTAACCCTAGCCCGAACCCTAACCCTAACCCTTCCCCGAAGCCTGACCCTCACCCGTCCCCTAATCCTAACCCGTACGCTAACACTAACCCACGCCCTCACACGTACGCTCCCCATAAAGCGTTGTCGTACCCTCACCTGGACCCTAAACCGTCCCCATCCCCTAACCCTAACCCTAGCCCGAACCCTAACCCTAACCCTTCCCCGAAGCCTGACCCTCACCCGTCCCCTAATCCTAACATGTACGCTAACACTAACCCGTGCCCTCACACGTACCCTCCCCCTAAAGCGTTGTCGTACACTCATATGGACACTAAACCGTCCCCGTCCCCTAACCCTAACCCTAGCCCGAACCCTAACCCTAACCCTTCCCCGAAGCCTGACCCTCACCTGTCCCCTAATCCTAACCCGTACGCTAACACTAACCCGCGCCCTCACACGTACGCTCCCCCTAAAGAGTTGTCGTACCCTCACCTGGACCCTAAACCGTCCCCGTCCCCTAACCCTAACCCTAGCCCGAACCCTAACCCTAAACCTTCCCCGAGGCCTGACCCTCACCCGTCCCCTAATCCTAACCCGTACGCTAACACTAACCCGCGCCCTCACACGTACGGTCCCCCTAAAGCGTTGTCGTACCCTCACCTGGACCCTAAACCATCCCCGTCCCCTAACCCTAACCCTAGCCGGAACCCTAACCCTAACCCTTCCCCGAAGCCTGACCCTCACCCGTCCCCTAATCCTAACCCGTACGCTAACACTAACCCGCGCCCTCACACGTACCCTCCCCCTAAAGCGTTGTCGTACCCTCACCTGGACCCTAAGCCGTCCCCGTCCCCTAACCCTAACCGTAGCCCGAACCCTAACTCTAACCCTTCCCCGAAGCCTGACCCTCACCCGTCCCCAATCCTAAACCGTACGCTAACACTAACCCGCGCCCTCACACGTACGCTCCCCCTAAAGCGTTGTCGTACCCTCACCTGGACCCTAAACCGTCCCCATCCCCTAACCCTAGACCGAACCCTAACCCTAACCCTTCCCCGAAGCCTGACCCTCACCCGTCCCCTAATCCTAACCCATACGCTAACACTAACCCGCGCCCTCACACGTACACTCCCCCTAAAGCGTTGTCGTACCCTCACCTGGACCCTAAACCATCCCCGTCCCCTAACCCTAACCCTAGCCCGAACCCTAACCCTAACCCTTCCCTGAAGCCTGACCCTCACCCATCCCCTAATCCTAACCCGTACGCTAACACTAAACCGCGCCCTCACACGTACGCTCCCCCTAAAGCGTTGTCGTACCATCACCTGGACCCTAAGCCGTCCCCGTCCACTAACCCTAACCCTAGCCCGAACCCTAACCCTAACCCTTCTCCGAAGCCTGACCCTCACCCGTCCCCTAATCCTAAGCCGTACGCTAACACTAACCCGCGCCCTCACACGTACGCTCCCCCTAAAGCGTTGTCGTACCCTCACCTGGACCCTAAGCCGTCCCCGTCCCCTAACCCTAACCCTAGCCTGAACCCTAACCCTAAAACTTCCCCGAAGCCTGACCCTCACCCGTCCCCTAATCCTAACCCGTACGCTAACACTAAACCGCGCCCTCACACGTACGCTCCCCCTAAAGCGTTGTCGTACCCTCACCTGGACCCTAAACCGTCCCCGTCCCCTAACCCTAACCCTAGCCCGAAACCTAACCCTAACCCTTCCCCGAAGCCTGACCCTCAGCCGTCCCCTAATCCTAACACGTACGCTAACACTAACCCGCGCCCTCACACGTACGCTCCCCGTAAAGCGTTGTCATACCCTCACCTGCACCCTAAGCCGTCCCCGTCCCCTAACCCTAACCCTAGCCGGAACCCTAACTCTAACCCTTCCCCGAAGCCTGACACTCACCTGTCCACTAATCCTAACCCGTACGCTAACACTAACCCGCGACCTCACACGTACGCTCCCCCTAAAGCGTTGTCGTACCCTCACCTGGACCCTAAGCCTTCCCCGACCCCTAACCCTAACCCTAGCCCGAACCCTAACCCTAAACCTTCCCCGAAGCCTGACCCTCACCCGTCCACTAATCCTAACCCGTGCGCTAACACTAACCCATGCCCTCACACGTACGCTCCCCCTAAAGCGTTGTCGTACCCTCACCTGGACCCTAAACCGTCCCCGTCCCCTAACCCTAACCCTAGCCAGAACCCTAACCCTAACCCTTCCCCGAAGCCTGACCCTCACCCGTCCCCTAATCCTAACCCGTACGCTAACACTAACCCGCGCCCTCACACGTACGCTCCCCCTAAAGCGTTGTCGTACCCTCACCTGGACCCTAAGCCGTCCCCGTCCCCTAACCCTAACCCTAGCCCGAACCCTAACCCTAACACTTCCCCGAAGCCTGACCCTCACCCGTCCCCTAATCCTAACCCGTACGCTAACACTAACCCGCGCCCTCACAGTACGCTCCCCCTAAAGCGTTGTCGTACCCTCACCTGGACCCTAAGCCGTCCCCGTCCCCTAACCCTAACCCTAGCCCGAACCCTAACCCTAACACTTCCCCGAAGCCTGACCCTCACCCGTCCCCTAATCCTAACACGTACGCTAACACTAACCCGAGCACTCACACGTATGCTCCCCCTAAAGCGTTGTCGTACCCTCACCTGGACCCTAAGCCGTCCCCGTCCCCTAAGCCTAACCCTAGCCCGAACCCTAACCCTAACCCTTCCCCGAAGCCTGACCCTCACCCGTCCCCTAATCCTAACCCGTACGCTAACACTAACCCGCGCCCTCACAGGTACGCTCCCCCTAAAGCGTTGTCGTACCCTCACCTGGACCCTAAACCGTCCCCGTCCCCTAACCCTAACCCTACCACGAACCCTAACCCTAACCCTTCCCCGAAGCCTGACCCTCACCCGTCCCCTAATCCTAACCCTTACGCTAACACTAACCCGCGCCCTCACACGTACGCTCCCCCTAAAGCGTTGTCGTACCCTCACCTAGACCCTAAACCGTCCCCGTCCCCTAACCCTAACCCTAGCCCAAACCCTAACCCTAACCCTTCCCCGAAGCCTGACCCTCACCCGTCCCCTAATCCTAACCTGTACGCTAACACTAACCCGCGCCCTCACACGTACGCTCCCCCTAAAGCGTTGTCGTACCCTCACCTGGACCCTAAGCCGTCCCCGTCCCCTAAGCCTAACCCTAGCCCGAACCCTAACCCTAACCCTGCCCCGAAGCCTGACCCTCACCCGTCCCCTAATCCTAACCCGTACGCTAACACTAACCCGCGCCCTCACAGGTACGCTCCCCCTAAAGCGTTGTCGTACGCTCCCCTGGACCCTAAGCCGTCCCCATCTCCTAACCCTAACCCTAGCCCGAACCCTAACCGTAACTCTTCCCCGAAGCCTGACCCTCACCCATCCCCTAATCCTAACCCGTACGCTAACACTAACCCGCGCCCTCACACGTACGCTCCCCCTAAAGCGTTGTCGTACCCTCACCTGGACCCTAAACCGTCCCTGTCCCCTAACCCTAACCCTAGCCCTCACCCTTCCCCGAAGCCTGACCCTCACCCGTCCCATAATCCTAACCCGTACGCTAACACTAACCCGCGCCCTCACACGTACGCTCCCCCTAAAGCGTTGTCGTACCCTCACCTGGACGCTAAGCCGTCCCCGTCCCCTAACACTAACCCTAGCCCGAACCCTAACCCTAACACGTCCCAGAAGCCTGACCCTCACCCGTTCCCTAATCCTAACCCGTACGCTAACACTAACCCGCGCCCTCACACGTATGCTCCCCCTAAAGCGTTGTCGTACCCTCACCTAGACCCTAAGCCGTCCCCGTCCCCTAACCCTAACCCTAGCCCGAACCCTAACCCTAACCCTTCCCCGAAGCCTGACCCTCACCTGTCCCCTAATCCTAACCCGTACGCTAACACTAACCCGCGCCCTCACACCTACGCTCCCCCTAAAGAGTTGTCGTACCCTCACCTGGACCCTAAACCGTCCCCGTCCCCTAACCCTAACCCTAGCCCGAACCCTAACCCTAAACCTTCCCCGAGGCCTGACCCTCACCCGTCCCCTAATCCTAACCCGTACGCTAACACTAACCCGCGCCCTCACACGTACGGTCCCCCTAAAGCGTTGTCGTACCCTCACCTGGACCCTAAACCATCCCCGTCCCCTAACCCTAACCCTAGCCCGAACCCTAACCCTAACCCTTCCCCGAAGCCTGACCCTCACCCGTCCCCTAATCCTAACCCGTACGCTAACACTAACCCGCGCCCTCACACGTACCCTCCCCCTAAAGCGTTGTCGTACCCTCACCTGGACCCTAAGCCGTCCCCGTCCCCTAACCCTAACCGTAGCCCGAACCCTAACTCTAACCCTTCCCCGAAGCCTGACCCTCACCCGTCCCCAATCCTAAACCGTACGCTAACACTAACCCGCGCCCTCACACGTACGCTCCCCCTAAAGCGTTGTCGTACCCTCACCTGGACCCTAAACCGTCCCCGTCCCCTAACCCTAGACCGAACCCTAACCCTAACCCTTCCCCGAAGCCTGACCCTCACCCGTCCCCTAATCCTAACCCATACGCTAACACTAACCCGCGCCCTCACACGTACGCTCCCCCTAAAGCGTTGTCGTACCCTCACCTGGACCCTAAACCATCCCCGTCCCCTAACCCTAACCCTAGCCCGAACCCTAACCCTAACCCTTCCCTGAAGCCTGACCCTCACCCATCCCCTAATCCTAACCCGTACGCTAACACTAAACCGCGCCCTCACACGTACGCTCCCCCTAAAGCGTTGTCGTACCATCACCTGGACCCTAAACCGTCCCCGTCCACTAACCCTAACCCTAGCCCGAACCCTAACCCTAACCCTTCCCCGAAGCCTGACCCTCACCCGTCCCCTAATCCTAAGCCGTACGCTAACACTAACCCGCGCCCTCACACGTACGCTCCCCCTAAAGCGTTGTCGTACCCTCACCTGGACCCTAAGCCGTCCCCGTCCCCTAACCCTAACCCTAGCCCGAACCCTAACCCTAACCCTGCCCCGAAGCCTGACCCTCACCCGTCCCCTAATCCTAACACGTACGCTAACACTAACCCGCGCCCTCACACGTACCCTCCCCCTAAAGCGTTGTCGTACAGTCACATGGACACTAAACCGTCCCCGTCCCCTAACCCTAACCCTAGCCCGAACCCTAACCCTAACCCTTCCCCGAAGCCTGACCCTCACCTGTCCCCTAATCCTAACCCGTACGCTAACACTAACCCGCGCCCTCACACGTACGCTCCCCCTAAAGCGTTGTCGTACCCTCACCTGGACCCTAAACCGTCCCCGTCCCCTAACCCTAACCCTAGCCCGAACCCTAACCCTAACCCTTCCCCGAGGCCTGACCCTCACCCGTCCCCTAATCCTAACCCGTACGCTAACACTAACCCGCGCCCTCACACGTACGGTCCCCCTAAAGCGTTGTCGTACCCTCACCTGGACCCTAAACCGTCCCCGTCCCCTAACCCTAACCCTAGCCGGAACCCTAACCCTAACCCTTCCCCGAAGCCTGACCCTCACCCGTCCCCAATCCTAAACCGTACGCTAACACTAACCCGCGCCCTCACACGTACGCTCCCCCTAAAGCGTTGTCGTACCCTCACCTAGTCCCTAAACCGTCCCCGTCCCCTAACCCTAGCCCGAACCCTAACCCTAACCCTTCCCCGAAGCCTGACCCTCACCCGTCCCCTAATCCTAACCCGTACGCTAACACTAACCCGCGCCCTCACACGTACGCTCCCCCTAAAGCGTTGTCGTACCCTCACCTGGACCCTAAACCATCCCCGTCCCCTAACCCTAACCCTAGCCCGAACCCTAACCCTAACCCTTCACTGAAGCCTGACCCTCACCCATCCCCTAATCCTAACCCGTACGCTAACACTAAACCGCGCCCTCACACGTACGCTCCCCCTAAAGCGTTGTCGTACCCTCACCTGGACGCTAAGCCGTCCCCGTCCCCTAACACTAACCCTAGCCCGAACCCTAACCCTAACACGTCCCAGAAGCCTGACCCTCACCCGTCCCCTAATCCTAACCCGTACGCTAACACTAACCCGCGCCCTCACACGTATGCTCCCCCTAAAGCGTTGTCGTACCCTCACCTAGACCCTAAAGCGTCCCAGTCCCCTAACCCTAACCCTAGCCCGAACCCTAACCCTAACCCTTCCCCGAAGCCTGACCCTCACCCGTCCCCTAATCCTAACCCGTACGCTAACACTAACCCGCGCCCTCACACGTACGCTCCCCCTAAAGCGTTGTCGTACCCTCACCTGGACCCTAAGCCGTCCCCGTCCCCTAAGCCTAACCCTAGCCCGAACCCTAACCCTAACCCTGCCCCGAAGCCTGACCCTCACCCGTCCCCTAATCCTAACCCGTACGCTAACACTAACCCGCGCCCTCACAGGTACGCTCCCCCTAAAGCGTTGTCGTACCCTCACCTGGACCCTAAACCGTCCCCGTCCCCTAACCCTAACCCTACCACGAACCCTAACCCTAACCCTTCCCCGAAGCCTGACCCTCACCCGTCCCCTAATCCTAACCCGTACGCTAACACTAACCCGCGCCCTCACACGTACGCTCCCCCTAAAGCGTTGTCGTACCCTCACCTGGACCCTAAGCCGTCCCCGTCCCCTAACCCTAACCCTAGCCCGAACCCTAACCCTAACCCTTCCCCGAAGCCTGACACTCACCTGTCCACTAATCCTAACCCGTACGCTAACACTAACCCGCGCCCTCACACGTACGCTCCCCCTAAAGCGTTGTCGTACCCTCACCTGGACCCTAAGCCGTCCCCGACCCCTAACCCTAACCCTAGCCCGAACCCTAAACCTAAACCTTCCCCGAAGCCTGACACTCACCCGTCCACTAATCCTAACCCGTGCGCTAACACTAACCTGTGCCCTCACACGTACGCTCCCCCTAAAGCGTTGTCGTACCCTCACCTGGACCCTAAACCGTCCCCGTCCCCTAACCCTAACCCTAGCCAGAACCCTAACCCTAACCCTTCCCCGAAGCCTGACCCTCACCCGTCCCCTAATCCTAACCCGTACGCTAACACTAACCCGCGCCCTCACACGTACGCTCCCCCTAAAGCGTTGTCGTACCCTCACCTGGACCCTAAGCCGTCCCCGTCCCCTAACCCTAACCCTAGCCCGAACCCTAACCCTAACACTTCCCCGAAGCCTGACCCTCACCCGTCCCCTAATCCTAACCCGTACGCTAACACTAACCCGCGCCCTCACACGTACGCTCCCCCTAAAGCGTTGTCGTACCCTCACCTGGACCCTAAGCCGTCCCGGTCCCCTAACCCTAACCCTAGCCCGAACCCTAACCCTAACCCTTCCCCGAAGCCTGACACTCAACCGTCCCCTAATCTTAACCCGTACGCTAACACTAACCCGCCCCCTCACACGTACGCTCCCCCTAAAGCGTTGTCGTACCCTCACCTGGACCCTAAGCCGTCCCCGTCCCCTAACCCTAACCCTAGCCCGAACCCTAACCCTAACCCTTCCCCGAAGCCTGACCCTCACCCGTCCCCTAATCCTAACCCGTACGCTAACACTAACCCGCGCCCTCACACGTACGCTCCCCATAAAGCGTTGTCGTACCCTCACCTGGACCCTAAACCGTCCCCATCCCCTAACCCTAACCCTAGCCCGAACCCTAACCCTAACCCTTCCCCGAAGCCTGACCCTCACCCTTCCCCTAATCCTAACACGTACGCTAACACTAACCCGTGCCCTCACACGTACCCTCCCCCTAAAGCGTTGTCGTACACTCATATGGACACTAAACCGTCCCCGTCCCCTAACCCTAACCCTAGCCCGAACCCTAACCCTAACCCTTCCCCGAAGCCTGACCCTCACCTGTCCCCTAATCCTAACCCGTACGCTAACACTAACCCGCGCCCTCACACGTACGCTCCCCCTAAAGAGTTGTCGTACCCTCACCTGGACCCTAAACCGTCCCCGTCCCCTAACCCTAACCCTAGCCCGAACCCTAACCCTAAACCTTCCCCGAGGCCTGACCCTCACCCGTCCCCTAATCCTAACCCGTACGCTAACACTAACCCGCGCCCTCACACGTACGGTCCCCCTAAAGCGTTGTCGTACCCTCACCTGGACCCTAAACCATCCCCGTCCCCTAACCCTAACCCTAGCCGGAACCCTAACCCTAACCCTTCCCCGAAGCCTGACCCTCACCCGTCCCCTAATCCTAACCCGTACGCTAACACTAACCCGCGCCCTCACACGTACCCTCCCCCTAAAGCGTTGTCGTACCCTCACCTGGACCCTAAGCCGTCCCCGTCCCCTAACCCTAACCGTAGCCCGAACCCTAACTCTAACCCTTCCCCGAAGCCTGACCCTCACCCGTCCCCAATCCTAAACCGTACGCTAACACTAACCCGCGCCCTCACACGTACGCTCCCCCTAAAGCGTTGTCGTACACTCACCTGGACCCTAAACCGTCCCCGTCCCCTAACCCTAGACCGAACCCTAACCCTAACCCTTCCCCGAAGCCTGACCCTCACCCGTCCCCTAATCCTAACCCATACGCTAACACTAACCCGCGCCCTCACACGTACGGTCCCCCTAAAGCGTTGTCGTACCCTCACCTGGACCCTAAACCATCCCCGTCCCCTAACCCTAACCCTAGCCCGAACCCTAACCCTAACCCTTCCCTGAAGCCTGACCCTCACCCATCCCCTAATCCTAAGCCGTACGCTAACACTAACCCGCGCCCTCACACGTACGCTCCCCCTAAAGCGTTGTCGTACCCTCACCTGGACCCTAAGCCGTCCCTGTCCCCTAACCCTAACCCTAGCCCGGACCCTAACCCTAACACTTCCCCGAAGCCTGACCCTCACCCGTCCCCTAATCCTAACCCGTATGCTAACACTAACCCGCGCCCTCACACGTACGCTCCCCCTAAAGCGTTGTCGTACCCTCACCTGGACCCTAAGCCGTCCCCGTCCCCTAACCCTAACCCTAGCCCGAACCCTAACCCTAAAACTTCCCGGAAGCCTGACCCTCACCCGTCCCCTAATCCTAACTCGTACGCTAACACTAATCGGCGCCCTCATACGTACGCTCCCCCTAACGCGTTTTCGTACCCTCACCTAGACCCTAAACCGTCCCCGTCCCATAACCCTAACCCTAGCCCGAACCCTAAGCCTAACCCTTCCCCGAAGCCTGACCCTCACCCGTCCCATAATCCTAAACCGTATGCTAACACTAACCCGCGCCCTCACACGTACGCTCCCCCTAAAGCGTTGTCGTACCCTCACCTGGACCCTAAGCCGTCCCCGTCCCCTAACCCTAACCCTAGCCCGAACCCTAACCCTAACCCTGCCCCGAAGCCTGACCCTCACTCGTCCCCTAATCCTAACACGTACGCTAACACTAACCCGCGCCCTCACACGTACCCTCCCCCTAAAGCGTTGTCGTACAGTCACATGGACACTAAACCGTCCCCGTCCCCTAACCCTAACCCTAGCCCGAACCCTAACCCTAACCCTTCCCCGAAGCCTGACCCTCACCTGTCCCCTAATCATAACCCGTACGCTAACACTAACCCGCGCCCTCACACGTACGCTCCCCCTAAAGCGTTGTCGTACCCTCACCTGGACCCTAAACCGTCCCCGTCCCCTAACCCTAACCCTAGCCCGAACCCTAACCCTAACCCTTCCCCGAGGCCTGACCCTCACCCGTCCCCTAATCCTAACCCGTACGCTAACACTAACCCGCGCCCTCACACGTACGGTCCCCCTAAAGTGTTGTCGTACCCTCACCTGGACCCTAAACCGTCCCCGTCCCCTAACCCTAACCCTAGCCGGAACCCTAACCCTAACCCTTCCCCGAAGCCTGACCCTCACCCGTCCCCAATCCTAAACCGTACGCTAACACTAACCCGCGCCCTCACACGTACGCTCCCCCTAAAGCGTTGTCGTACCCTCACCTAGTCCCTAAACCGTCCCCGTCCCCTAACCCTAGCCCGAACCCTAACCCTAACCCTTCCCCGAAGCCTGACCCTCACCCGTCCCCTAATCCTAACCCGTACGCTAACACTAACCCGCGCCCTCACACGTACGCTCCCCCTAAAGCATTGTCGTACCCTCACCTGGACCCTAAACCATCCCCGTCCCCTAACCCTAACCCTAGCCCGAACCCTAACCCTAACCCTTCACTGAAGCCTGACCCTCACCCATCCCCTAATCCTAACCCGTACGCTAACACTAAACCGCGCCCTCACACGTACGCTCCCCCTAAAGCGTTGTCGTACCATCACCTGGACCCTAAGCCATCCCCGTCCACTAACCCTAACCCTAGCCCGAACCCCAACCCTAACCCTTCTCCGAAGCCTGACCCTCACTCGTCCCCTAATCCTAAGCCGTGCGCTAACACTAACCCGCGCCCTCACACGTACGCTCCCCCTAAAGCGTTGTCGTACCCTCACATGGACCCTAAGCCGTCCCCGTCCCCTAACCCTAACCCTAGCCTGAACCCTAACCCTAAACCTTCCCCGAAGCCTGACCCTCACCCGTCCCCTAATCCTAACCCGTACGCTAACACTAACCCGCGCCCTCACACGTACGCTCCCCCTAAAGCGTTGTCGTACCCTCACCTGGACCCTAAACCGTCCCCGTCCCCTAACCCTAACCCTAGCCCGAAACCTAACCCTAACCCTTCCCCGAAGCCTGACCCTCAGCCGTCCCCTAATCCTAACACGTACACTAACACTAACCCGCGCCCTCACACGTACCCTCCCGCTAAAGCGTTGTCGTACCCTCACCTGGACCCTAAACCGTCCCCGTCCCCTAACCCTAACCCTAGCCCGAACCCTAACCCTAAACCTTCCCCGAAGCCTGACACTCACCCATCCCCTAATCCTAACCCGTACGCTAACACTAACCCGCGCCCTCACACGTACGGTCCCCCTAAAGCGTTGTCGTACCCTCACCTGGACCCTAAGCCGTCCCTGTCCCCTAACCCTAACCCTAGCCCGGACCCTAACCCTAACACTTCCCCGAAGCCTGACCCTCACCCGTCCCCTTATCCTAACCCGTACGCTAACACTAACCCACGCCCTCACACGTACGCTCCCCCTAAAGCGTTGTCGTACCCTCACCTGGACCCTAAGCCGTCCCCGTCCCCTAACCCTAACCCTAACCCTAACACTTCCCCGAAGCCTGACCCTCACCCGTCCCCTAATCCTAACTCGTACGCTAACACTAATCGGCGCCCTCATACGTACGCTCCCCCTAAAGCGTTGTCGTACCCTCACCTAGACCCTAAACCGTCCCAGTCCCATAACACTAACCCTAGCCCGAACCCTAACCCTAACCCTTCCCCGAAGCCTGACCCTCACCCGTCACTTAATCCTAACCCGTACGCTAACACTAACCCGCGCCCTCACACGTACGCTCCCCCTAAAGCGTTGTCGTACCCTCACCTGGACCCTAAGCCGTCCCCGTCCCCTAAACCTAACCCTAGCCCGAACCCTAACCCTAAACCTTCCCCGAAGCCTGACCCTCACCCGTCCCCTAATCCTAACCCGTACGCTAACACTAACCTGCGCCCTCACACGTACGCTCCCCCTAAAGTGTTGTCGTACCCTCACATGGACCCTAAACCGTCCCCGTCCCCTAACCCTAACCCTACCCCGAACCCTAACCCTAACCCTTCCCCGAAGCCTGACCCTCACCCGTCCCCTAATCCTAACCCGTACGCTAACACTAACCCGCGCCCTCACACGTACGCTCCCACTAAAGCGTTGTCGTACCCTCACCTGGACCCTAAGCCGTCCCCGTCCCCTAACCCTAACCCTAGCCCGAACCCTAACCCTAACCCTTCCCCGAAGCCTGACCCTCACCCGTCCCCTAATCCTAACCCGTACGCTAACACTAACCCGCGCCCTCACACGTACGCTCCCCCTAAAGCGTTGTCGTACCCACACCTGGACCCTAACCCGTCCCCGACACCTAACCCTAACCCTAGCCCGAACCCTAAACCTATCCTTCCCCGAAGCCTGACCCTCACTCGTCCCCTAATCCTAACCCGTACGCTAAAACTAACCCGGGCCCTCACACGTACGCTCCCCCTAAAGCGTTGTCTTACCCTCACATGGACCCTAAGCCGTCCCCGTCCCCTAACCCTAACCCTAGCCCAAACCCTAACCCTAACCCTTCCCCGAAGCCTGACCCTCACCCGTCCCCTAATCCTAACCCGTACGCTAACACTAACCCGCGCCCTCACACCTACGCTCCCCCTAAAGTGTTGTCTTACCCTCACCTGGACCCTAAGCCGTCCCCGTCACCTAACCCTAACCCTAGCCCGAACCCTAACCCTAACACTTCCCCGAAGCCTGACCCTAACCCGTACCCTAATCCTAACCCGTATGCTAACACTAACCCGCGCCCTCACACGTACGCTCCCCCTAAAGCGTTTTCGTACCCTCAGCTGGACCCTAAACCGTCCCCGTCCCCTAACCCTAACCATAGCCCGAACCCTAACTCTAAACCTTCCCCGAAGCCTGACCTTCACCCGTCCCCTAATCCTAACACGTACGCTAACACTAACCCGCGCCCTAACACGTACGCTCCCCCTAAAGCGTTGTCGTACCCTCACCTGGACCCTAAGTGGTCCCCGTCCCCTAACCCTAACCCTAGCCCGAACCCTAACCCTATCCTTCCCCGAAGCCTGACCCTCACCCGTCCCCTAATCCTAACCCGTACGCTAACACTAACCCGCGCCCTCACACGTACGCTCCCCCTAAAGCGTTGTCGTACCCTCACCTGGACCCTAAGCCATCCCCGTCCCCTAACACTAACCCTAGCCCGAACCCTAACCCTAACCCTTCCCCGAAGCCTGACCCTCACCCGTCCCCTAATCCTAACCCGTACGCTAACACTAACCCGCGCCCTCACACGTACGCTCCCCCTAAAGCGTTGTCGTACCCTCACGGGGACCCTAAACCGACCCCGTCCCCTAACCCTAACCCGAACCCTAACCTTAACCCTTCCCCGAAGCCTGACCATCACCCGTCCCCTAATCCTAACCCTTACGCTAACACTAACCCGCGCCCTCACACGTACGCTCCCCCTAAAGCGTTGTCGTACCCTCACCTGGACCCTAAACCGTCCCCGTCCCCTAACCCTAACCCTAGCCCGAACCCTAACCCTAACCCTTCCCCGAAGCCTGACCCTCACCCGTCCCCTAATTCTAACCCGTACGCTAACACTAACCCGCGCCCTCACACGTACGCTCACCCTAAACCGCTGTCGTACACTCACCTGGACGCTAAACCGTTCCCGTCCCCTAACCCTAACCCTAGCCTGAACCCTAACCCTTACCCTTCCCCGAAGCCTTACCCTCACCTTTCCCCTAATGCTAACCCGTACGCTGACACTAACCCGTGCCCTCACACCTACGCTCACCCTAAACCATTGTCCACCCTCACCTGGACCCTAAACCGTCCCCGTCCCCTAACCCTAACCCTAGCCCGAACCCTAACCCTAACCCTTCCCTGAAGCCTTACCCTCACCCATCCCCTAATGTTAACCCGTACGCTGACACTAACCCATGCCCTCACACGTACGCTCACTCTAAACAGTTGTCATACCCTCACCTGGACCCTAAACTGTCCCCGTCCCCTAACCCTAACCCTAGCCCGAACCCTAACCCTAAAACTTCCCCGAAGCCTTACCTCACCCATCACCTAATGCTAACAGATACGCTGACACTAACCCGTGCCCTCACACGTACGCTCACCCTAAACCGTTGTCGTACACTCACCTGGACGCTAAACCGTTCCCGTCCCCTAACCCTAACCCTTCCGCGAAGCCTTCCCCTTACCCGTCCCTAATGCTAACCCGTACGCTGACACTGACCCGTGCCCTCACACGTGTGCTCACCCGAAATCATTGTCCTACCCTCACCTGAACCCTAAACCGTCCCCGTCCCCTAACACTAAACTTGGCCCAAACTCTAAACCTAACCCTTCCCCGAAGCCTTACCCGCACATGTCCCCTGATGCTAATCCGTACGCTGACACTAACCCGTGCCCTCACACCTTCGCTCACCCTAAACCGTTCTCCTACCCTCACCTGGAACCTAAACCGTCCCCGTCCCCCAAACCTAACCCTAGCCCGAACCCTAAACCTAACACTTCCCCGAAGCCTTCCCGTCAGCCGTCCACTAATGCTAACCCGTACGCTGACACTAACCCATGCCCTCACACGTACGCTCACCCTAAACCGTTGTCGTACCCTCACCTGGACGCTAAACTGTCCCCGTCCCCTAACCCTAACCCTATCCTGAACCCTAACCCTAAACCTTCCCAGAAGCCTTACCCTAACCCGTCCCCTAATGCTAACCCGTACGCTGACACTAACCCGTGCTCTCACACGTACGCTCACACTGAACCGTTGTCGTACCCTCACCTGGACCCTAAACCGTCCCCGTACCGTAACCCTAACCCTAGCCCGAACCCTAACCCTAACCCTTTCCCGAAGCCTTCCCCTCACCCGTCCCCTAATCCTAACCCGTACGCTGACACTAACACGAGCCCTCAGACATACGCTCACCCTAAACCGTTGTTGTTCCCTCACCTGGACCCTAAACCGTCCACGTCCCCTAACCCTAACTCTAGCCCGAAACCTAACCTGAAGCCTTCCCCTCACCCGTCCCCTAATGCTAACCCCTACGCTGACACTAACCCGTGCCCTCACATGTACGCTCATCCTAAACCGTTGTCGTACCCTCACATGGACCCTAAACCGTCCCCGTCCCCTAACCCTAACCCTAGCCCGAACCCTAACCCTAACCCTTCCCCGAACCCTTCCCCTCACCCGTCCCCTAATGCTAACCCATACGCTGACACTAACCCGTACCCTCACACGTACGCTCACCGTAAACCGTAGTCCTACCCTCACCTGGACCCTAAACCGTCCCCGTCCCCTAACCCTAACCCTAGCCCGAACCCTAACCCTAACACTTGCCCGATGCCTTCCCCTCACCCGTCCCCTAATGCTAACCCGAACGCTGACACTATCCCGTGTCCTGAGACGTACGCTCACCGTAAACCGTTGTCGTACCCTCACCTGGACCTTAAACCGTCCACCTCCCCTAACCCTAACTTTAGCCTGAACCCGAACCATAACCCTTCACCGAAGCCTTCCCCTCACCCGTCCCCAAATGCTAACCCGTATGCTGACACTAACCCGTGCCCTCACAAGTACGCTCACCCTAAACCGTTGTCGTACCCTCACCTGGACCCTAAACCGGCCCCGTCCCCTAACCCTAACCCTAGCCCGAATCCTAACCCTAACCCTGCCCCGAAGCCTTACCCTAACCCAGCCCCTAATGCTAATCCGTACGCTGACACTAACCCGTGCCCTCACACGTACGCTCACCCTAAACCGTTCTCCTACCCTCAACTGGACCCTAAACCGTCCCCGTCCCCTAACCCTAACCCTAGTCTGAACCCTAATCCTAACCCTTCCCCTAAGCCTGACCCTCACCCCTCCCCTAATGCGAACCTGTACGCTGACAATAACCCGAACCCTCATACGTACGCTCACCCTAAACCGTTGTCGTACCCTCACCTGGACCCTAAACCGTCCACGTCCCCTAACCCTAACCCTAGCCCGAACCCTAACCCTAACCCTTCCCCGAAACCTTACCCTAACCCAGCCCCTAATGCTAATCCGTACGCTGACACTAACCCGTGCCCTCACATGTACGCTCACCCTAAACCGTTGTCATACCCTCAACTGGACCCTAAACCGTCCCCGTCCCCTAACCCTAACCCTAGTCCGAACCCTAATCCTAACCCTTCCCCGAAGCCTTACCCTCACCCGTCCCTAAATGCTAACCCATACGCTGACACTAACCAGTGCCCTCACCCGTACGCTCACCCTAAACCATTGTCGTACCCTCACATGGACCCTAAACCGTCCCCGACCCCTAACCCTAACCCTAGCCCGAACCCGAACTCTAACCCTTCCCCGAAGCCTTCACCTCACCCGTCCCCTAATGCTAACCAGTACGCTGACACTAACCCATGCCCTCACACGTACGCTCACCCTAAACTGTTGTCGTACCCTCATCTGGACCCTAAACCTTCCCCATCCCCCAACCCTAACCCTAGCCCGAACCCTAACCCTAACTTTCCCCGAAGCCTTCCACTCACCCGTCCCGTGACGCTAACCCGTACGCTGACTCTAACCCGTGCCCTCACACGTACGCTCACCCTAAACTGCTGTCGTACACTCACCTGGACGCTAAACCGTTCCCGTCCCCTAACCCTAACCCTAGGCTGAACCCTAACCCTTACCCTTCCCCGAAGCCTTCCCCTCACCTGTCCCCTAATGCTAACCCGTACGCTGACACTAACCCGTGCCCTCACACCTACGCTCACCCTAAACCATTGTCCACCCTCACCTGGACCCTAAACCGTCCCCGTCCCCTAACCCTAACACTATCCCGAACCCTAACCCTAATGCTTCCCCGAAGCGTTCCCATCATCCGTCCCCTAATGCTAACCCGTACGCTGACACTAAACCATGCCCTCACATGTACGCTCACCCTAAACCGTTGTCGTATCCTCACCTGGACGCTAAGCCGTCCCAGTCCCCTAACCCTAACCCTATCCCGAACCCTAACCCTAACCCTTCCCCGAAGCCTTCCCCTCACCCGTCCCCTAATGCTAACCCGTACGCTGACACTAACCCGTGCCCTCACACCTACGCTCACCCTAAACCGTTGTCGTACTCTGACCTGGACCCTAAACCATCCCCGTCCCCTAACCCTAACCCTAACCCTAACCCTAAACAGTTGTCGTACCCTCACATGGACCCTAAACCGTCCACGTCCCCTAACCCTAACCCTAGCCAGAACCCTAAACCTAACACTTACCCGAAGCCTTACCCTCACCCGTCCCCTAATGCTAAGTCGTACGCTGACACTAACCCGTGCCCTCACACGTACGCTCACTCTAAACCGTTGTCCTACCCTCACCTGCACCCTAAACCTTCCCCGTCCCCTAATCCTAACCCTAGCCCGAACCCTAACCCTAAAACTTCCCCGAAGCCTTACCTCACCCATCACCTAATGCTAACAGATACGCTGACACTAACCCGTGCCCTCACACGTACGCTCACCCTAAACCGTTGTCGTACACTCACCTGGACGCTAAACCGTTCCCGTCCCCTAACCCTAACCCTAGCCGGAAACCTAACCCTAACCCTTCCGCGAAGCCTTCCCCTTACCCGTCCCTAATGCTAACCCGTACGCTGACACTCACCCGTGTCCTCACACGTGTGCTCACCCGAAACCGTTGTCCTACCCTCACCTGAACCCTAAACCGTCCCCGTCCCCTAACACTAAACTTGGCCCAAACTCTAACCCTAACCCTTCCCCGAAGCCTTACCCGCACATGTCCCCTGATGCTAATCCATACGCTGACACTAACCCGTGCCCTCACACCTTCGCTCACCCTAAACCGTTGTCCTACCCTCACCTGGAACCTAAACCGTCCCCGTCCCCCAACCCTAACCCTAGCCCGAACCCTAAACCTAACACTTCCCCGAAGCCTTCCCGTCAGCCGTCCACTAATGCTAACCCGTACGCTGACACTAACCCGTGCCCTCACACGTACGCTCACCCTAAACCGTTGTCGTACCCTCACCTGGACGCTAAACTGTCCCCGTCCCCTAACCCTAACCCTACCCTGAACCCTAACCCTAACCCTTCCCAGAAGCCTTACCCTAACCCGTCCCCTAATCGTAACCCGTACGCTGACACTAACCCATGCCCTCACACGTACGCTCACACTGAACCGTTGTCGTACCCTCACCTGGACCCTAAACCGTCCCCGTACCGTAACCCTAACCCTAGCCCGAACCCTAACCCTAACCCTTTCCCGAAGCCTTCCCCTCACCCGTCCCCTAATCCTAACCCGTACGCTGACACTAACACGAGCCCTCAGACATACGCTCACCCTAAACCGTTGTTGTTCCCTCACCTGGACCCTAAACCATCCACGTCCCCTAAACCTAACTCTAGCCCGAACCCTAACCCTAACCCTTCCCCGAAGCCTTCCCCTCACCCGTCCCCTAATGCTAACCCCTACGCTGACACTAACCCGTGCCCTCACACGTACGCTCATCCTAAACCATTGTTGTACCCTTACCAGGACCCTAAACCGTCCCCGTCCCCTAACCCTAACCCTAGCCCGAACCCTAACCCTAACCCTTCCCCGAAGCCTTACCCTCACCCGTCCCCTAATGCCAACCCGTGCGCTGACACTAACCTGTGCCCTCACATGTATGCTCATCCTAAACCGTTGTCGTACCCTCACATGGACCCTAAACCGTCCCCGTCCCCTAACCCTAACCCTAGCCCGAACCCTAACCCAAACACTTGCCCGAAGCCTTCCCCTCACACGTCCCCTAATGCTAACCCGTACGGTGACACTAACCCGTGCCCTCAGACGTACGCTCACCCTAAACCGTTGTCGTACCCTCACCAGGACCCTAAACCGTCCCCGTCCCCTAACCCTAACCCTATCCCGAACCCTAACCCTAACCCTTACCCGAAGCCTTCCCGTAACCCGTCCCCTAATACTAACCCATACGTTAACAATGACCCGTACCCTAAACGTATGCTCACCCTAAATCATTATCATACCTTAACGTGTATCCTTAACCGTCCCCATCCCCGTCCCCTAACCCTAACCCTAACACTTACCTGAAGCCTTACCCTAACCCATACCCTAATCCTAACCCGTACGCTAACACTAACCCATACCCTAACACGTATGCTCACCCTAAACCATTTTCGTACCCTAACCTGTACACTTAACTGTCCCTGTCCCAGTCCCCTAACCCTAACTCTAACCCTAAACCATACCCGAAGCCTTACCCGAACCCGTCCCCTAATGCTAACCCATACGCTAACACTAACCGCTAACATAACACTTATGCTCACCCTAAACAGTTGTGGTACCCTAACCTGTAACCTAAACCGTCCCCGTCCTCTAACCCTAACCCTAACCCTTACCCGCTGCCTTACCCTAACCCGTCCCGTAACACTAACCCGTACGCTAACGCTAACCCGTATGCTAACACGTTCGCTCACCCTGAAACATTGTCTTACCCTAACCCGTACCCTAAACCGTCCCCTAAGCCTAACCCTAACCCTAACCTTAACCCTAGCCCATACCCGAAGCCTTACCCTAACCTGTCCCCTAATCCTAACCAGTACTCTATGACTACACCATACCCTAACACGTACACTCTACCTAAACCGTTGTCGTACCCTAACCTGTAACCTAAACCGTCCCCATCCCCTTACCCTATCCCTAACACTAACCCTTAACCGAAGCCTTACCCTAACCCGTCCCCTAATCCTAACCAGTTCGCTAACACTAAACCATACACTAACACGTACGCTCACCCTAAACCATCCCCATTCCCTAACCCTAACCCTAAACCTAGCCGTAAACCTAACCCTTACCCGAAGCCTTGATCTAACCCGTCACCTAATCCTAAACCGTACACTAACAATACCCCGTACCCTAACACGTACGCTCACCCTAAACCGTTGACGTACCCTAAACTGTACCCTAAACTGTCCCCATCACCATCCCCTCACCCTAAAACTAATCCTATCTCTAACCCTTACCCGAAGCCTTACACTAACCCGTCCCCTAATCCTAACCCGTACGCTAACCCTAACATGTACCCTCACACGTACGCTCACCCTAAAACATTGTCGTACCCTAACTTGTACCCTAAGCCATCCCCGTTGACAAACCCAAACCCTAACCTTAACCCTGACCCTTACCAGAAGCCTTACCCTAACCCGTTCCCTAATCCTAACCCATACACTAATATTAACCCGTACCCTAAAACGTATGCTCACCCTAAAACTTTGTCATACCCTAACCTGTACCCTTAACCGTCCCCATCCCCTAAACCTAACCCTAATACTAACCCTAACCCTTACCCAAAGCCTTACCCTAAACCGTCCCCTAATGCTAACCCGTACGCTAAAACTAAACCATACCCTAAACGTACGCTCACCCTAAACCGTTATCATACACTAACATGTACCCTAAGCCATCCCCGTCACCTAAACCTAACCCTATCCCTAACCCTAACCCTAACCCTTACCCGAAGCCTTACAGTAACCCGTCCCCTAATCCTAACCCGTACGCTAACACTAACCCGTACCCTTACATGTACGCTCTCCTTAACCGTTGTCGTATGCTAAACTGTACCCTAACCCGTCCCCTAATCCTTACCCGTACGCTAACACTAACGCGTATCCTAGCACGTATGCTCACCCTAAACAGTTGTCGTACCCTATCCTGTACCCTAAACCGTCCCCATCCCCTGACCCTATCCCTAACCCTAACCCTTACCCGAAGCCTTACCCTAACCACTCCCCTAATCCTAAGCAGTACGCTAACACTAATACGTACCCTAACACGTACGCTCAACCTAAACCGTTTTTGTACCCTATCCTGTACCCTAAACCGTCCCCTTCCCCTAACCTTAACCCAAATCTTAACCCTAACCCTTACCCGAAGCCTTACCCTAACCAGTCCCCTAATCCTAAGCCGTACGCTAACACTAAACCGTACCCTAACACGTACGCTCACACTAAACCGTGTTCGTACCCTAAACTGTACTCTAAAACATCCCTGTCCCCTAACCCTAACCCTAACACTAAACCTAACACTTACCCGAAGCCTTACACTATCCCATCCCCTAATCCTAAACCGTATGCTAACATTAACCCGTACCCTACATGTACGGTCACCCTAATACGTAGCCGTACCCTAACCTGTATACTAAACCTTCCCCGACCCCTAAACCTAACCCTAACCCTAACACTTACCCGAAGCCTTAACCTAACCCATTGCCTAATCCTTACCCGTACGCTAACACTAACAAGTACCCTAACACGTACGCTCACCCTAAACCGTTGTCGTACCCTAACCTGTACCCTAAATCGTCCCCGTCCCCTAAACCTAACACTAATCCTAACCCTTATCCGAAGCCTTACTTTAACCCATCCCCTAATCCTATCCGTACACTAAACTAACCTGTACCCTAACACGTACACTCACCCTAAACAGTTGTCGTACCCTAACCTATAATCTAAACCGTCCCCGTCCCCTAACTCTAACCCTAACACTAACCCTAACCCTTACCCCAAGTCTTACCCTAACCCTTCCCCTAATCCTAACACATACGCTAACACTAAACCGTACCCTAACACGTACGCTCACCCTAATCCTTTGTCATACAGTAACCTGTACCCTAAACCGTCCCCATCCCATAACCCAAACCCTAAACTTAACCCTAACCCTAACGCTTACCCGAAGCCTTACACTACCCGTCCCCTAATCCTAACCCATACGCTAACTCTAACCTGTGCCCTCACACGTACGCTCACCCTAAACTGTTGTCGTACCCTAACTTGTCCCCTAAACCGTCCCCATGCCCTAACCCTAACCCTAACCCTTACCCTTACCCGAAGCCTTACCCTAACCTGTCCCCTAATCCTAACCCTTATGCTAAGACTACCCTGTACCCTAACACGTAAGCTCACCCTAATTCGTTTTCGTACCCTAACCTGTACACTAAACCGTTCCCGACCCCTAATCCTAATCCTAACCCTAACCCTAACCCTAACCCGTCCCCGTCCCCTAACCGTAACCCAAAACCTAACAATTACCCGAAGACTCATCCTAACCCGTCCCCTAATCCTAAACCGTGCATTAGCACTTACCCATACCCTATCACGTACGCTCACATAAAACGTTGTCGTACCCTAACCTGTACCCTAAAGCATCCCCGTCCCAAAACCCTAAACCTAACGCTTACCCGAAGCGTTACCATAATCCATCCCCTAATCCTACCCGTACCCTAACACTAACCCGTACCCTAAAGCATCCCCGTCCCCAAACCCTAACCCTAACGTTTACCCGAAACATTACCATAACCCGTCCCCTAATCCTACCCGTACTCTAACACTAACATGTACCCTAACACGTATGCTCACCCTAAATCTTTTTCGTACCCTAACCTGTACCCTAAACTCTCCCTGTCCCAGTCCCCTAACCCTAACCCTAAACCATACCCGAAGCCTTACCCGAACCCGTCCCCTAATGCTAACCCATACGCTAACACTAACCGGTAACATAACACTTATGCTCACCCTAAACAGTTGTGGTACCCTAACCTGTAACCTAAACCATTCCTGTCCCCTAACCCTAACCCTAACCCTTACCCGAAGCCTTACCCTAACCCGTCACCTAACACTAACCCGTACGCTAACACTAACCCGTACCCTAAAACGTACGCTCACACTGAAACATTGTCGTACCCTAACCAGTACCCTAAACCGTCCCCTAACCCTAAACTTAACCTTAAACCATACCCAAAGCCTTACCCTAACCTGTCCCCTAATCCTAACCCATACTCTATCACTACACCATACCCTAACACGTACACTCAACCTAAACCATTGTCGTACCCTAACCTGTAACCTAAACCATCCCCATCCCCTTACCCTATCCCTAACACTAACCCTGAACCGAAGCCTTACTCTAACCCGTCCCCTAATTCTAACCAGTTCGCTAACACTAACCCATACACTGACACGTACGCTCACCTTAAACCATTATCGTACTCTAACGTGTACCCTAAACCATCCCCGTCCCCTAACCCTAACCCTAACCATAACCTTTACCTTTACTTGAAGCCTTACACTTACCTGTCTCCTAATTCTAACCCGTACGCTAACACTAACCCGTACCCTAACACGTACGCTCTCCCTAAACCATTGTCATACCCTAACCTGTACCCTAAGCCGTCCCCGTCTCCAAACCCTAACCCTAACCCTGACCCTTACCCGAAGCCTTACACTAACCCGTCCCCTAATCCTAACCCATACGCTAACACTAACCCGTGCCCTCACACGTACGCTCACCCTAAACCGTTGTCATACCCTAAACTGTACCCTAATCCATCCCCGTTCCCTAACCCTAACCCTATCCCTAAACCTAACCCTATCACAAAGCCTTAACCTATCCCGTCCCCTAATCCTAACCCGTACACTAACTCTAACCTGTACCGTAACACCTACACTAACACTAAACTGTTGTCGTACTCTAACCTCTTGGTATGGACACCAAGAGGCTAAAGCCGTGGAGTGTTGGGTGGGAGGAGTTGGGAGATTGGGATTGACATGTATACATTTATATCTATAAGATAGATAACCAATAAGAACCTGCTGTATAAAAAAGTAAATAAAATTTAAAAATTAAAAAAATAAATAAAATTTAAAGAAACAGAAAAAAGTTATTCCCTTCACATACATGTATTTATAGGAATGAATTATTTCCATGCTTATATCTATAAATACAAAAAAGAGGAATAAAATCTATCTATCTTGAACCAAAAAAGAAAAAAAAAAAAAAAAGAACCCACCAGTAATACAGAGGAAAACCCTATCAGGGTACTTGTTCCAGTGGTTAAACAATGCTGAAGTTGGTCAGAGGTAGTGAATCATCTCCCATGCAGCCAGCAGCCCCCCACCCAGCAAGGAGCATCCTCATTGCAAAGCTGGGGGACCGTACTGAGACATCTGTGAGTAAACGTGAGCTGAGCCCCAGGCCAGCTGCTGCTGAACTGTTCCCAGCCTTCCCAGGTAAAACACCTGAATATGTTCAAGGACTTGAAAGCCTAGAGGAAGGGCCGTGGAGCCACACCAGTGACAGCACTCCTGCCGACTTGGTGCCTGCAGGCCAGCCAGGATTGTCCTGGCCCCGGGTGCTCTTCTGGAAGCTTTCCATTTCCCTGCCTGAGATACCCCTCCTGTCCAGACCCCCACTGCTTTTTTCCTTCCTCACCTCTGCCCAGGGAGAAATTCCAGCGGCAGTTACGGATGACACATCCTCTTCTTTAGCAGGTGGCAGCTTGGCAACTCCTGCAGAGAGTCCAGCAGAACCCCACTCACACTGGGTCACCTACAAAGGCGTAGCCCCTCACTCCCACCCACCAGCCCAGCCCCACCACTGTTGACAGTGCAGAGAATATGGTGTCAGGCACAGCTGCAGGAGCTCTTGCTGCCTGGAGCGGTGTTTATATTGCCCTCAACCCAGGCACACCTTGGGAGGGCTGGCCCGCACGGTCAGGCTGCCCAGGTCAGCCAATCCTCACCCCTCAGGGGTTCACAGTTGCAGAAAATGGACCTTGCTGAACCAGCCAGGTCCCAGGAAGAGGTGTGGGCTCCTGAGAGTCAGGATACACAAGGGCTGCAGCTCTGGCTTGTTTTCTAATCATTTTATCTGGCCCATGAGTGGGAGACAACTTCAAGAAGACCCTCTCCTAATGAGGAACCCAGGAGTCAAGGAGAGGAGGGGTGGTGGGTGGAGACAGAGGCCTGGTGTCCCAGCAGCACTGGAAATCTCTGGAAGGCCAGGTGGAGGGTGGCCGCACAGAGTGATGCCCAGGGTCACAGACCTGTCGCAGCTGCTGTTTGTTAGTTCAAGTCCTGCTCTGAGGTGCTCTGTGTCACCTCTGAGTGACAGGTGAGCTGGAGGTTCTCTGCATTCAGGGCTATGTGCACGGTTCCTGTGTGCCCAGCCCTGCCAGGGTACATGCCCTGGGGAGCTCTGTATCATGGGAGGGCTCTGACCATGAGAGCCTCATGGGCTGCTGGCGACCTGCCCAGGTGAGCTCCATATCCTGGGAGTGGCGTGACCACGAGAGCCCAGTTGGCTGCTGGGGACCTAAGAAGATGAGCTCCATATCCTGGGATTGGCCTGACCACGAGAGCCCTGTGGGCTGCTGGGGACCTGGTAAAGGATGTCAGGACAGTTAGTGAAGCCACCAAGGATATACATCCAGTTGTTCCTAATTCCTACACCCTGCTGGTCATTCTACCATCCACCAGGACATGGTATTCTGTATTAGACTTCAATGATGCCTTCTTCTGTATTCCATTAGTCCCAGAGTCACAAGAAATTTTGGCTTGTGAGTGGCAGGACTCAACATACAACAGAAACAATAGTGCTCGGCCGTCCTGCCCCAAGGGTTCAAAAATTTCCACACCATCTTTGGGGAAACGTTAGCTAAACACCTAAAAGTTCTACCTCTGCAAACGGGAACCCTCCTTCAATATGCAGACGACATTCTGATCGCCAACCCTACTAAGGAGGCCTCTGAACTACCTAGCCAATAAAGGATAGAGGGTGTCAAAGCAAAAGGCTCAAATATCACAGACTAAGGTGACCTACCTGGGCTTCATTCTCACAGAAGGTCGGAGAAGCCCATCTCAGGAAAGGGAAAAAGCCCATTTGCAGCCTTACCCCTTCTAAAACTTGAAGACAGCTTAGGGGTTCCTGGGGAGGCCGGAGATTGCTGCATCTGGATCCCTAACTACAATCTAATAGCTGGGCCTCTATATGAAACACTGAAAGGAAAAGATGATGATCCTTTCGAATAGAATCCAGAAGCGGCCTTTCAAGAATGGAAAGAGCAGTCAATTCAGACCCTTGCCCTGGAACTCCCTAATTTAGCTAAACCCTTTGAACTTTACATCCCCATAGAATGTGAATCGCCCTTGGAGTATTAGTGCAAAAACTGGGACCACTTGAAATGGAACAACGCAAGAATACTCTCCAGGTAGGACAAACTACGGTCACCAATGGCTTGGCCTGCCACCCCATCCGGCCAGGGTACTGGGGGTATCTAAGAACCTGGAAATCAGCAGCCCGCAAATCCAGCTCCCTCCTAAGGAAAAAGGACCCCACGTGGTGATCCTAACCACCCACTATACCCTGAAGTTGCAGGGGTCGCTCCGTGGGCACGCTGACCTCGAGTGTGGACGCCCTCCAACTCCAACCTCCAGAGAGACAACCGGGGGCAACGGGCCCCCATGACGACTCGTGTGACCATCACATGACCTGGAGCTTCTCTCAGAAAACAACAAGTCTGTGCCCCAAAAGAGCAGACTACTGCATGCAGGACTTACTGCACCCAGAGTGGAGCTAATAAGCTTGGCAGGGGAACCGTATATCATGCTGTCACCATAGAAAAGCCTACAGACACCGCGGTGATGGTGGCCAATGAGACCAGCTGGACTCCTGGTTACTTCAAAAGGCCGTTGATTCAGTGGTCGTCATGGTCGTGGATCACCACCGGGCCTGGACTGTCTGGGAGTTGAGTGGGCAGGGCTCTGACATCTGGTGCTGTTTGTACGTTAATTTAGGGGTCTAATTGAAGAAAGCAAAGACTACTGGTCAGAGCATCTAGGCTGGCAGAAACCGTCAGCCTAAGGTGGCCAAACAAATGTGGGGTGGGTTAAAACCTGCCCCCCAGCGTCTCTGCACATCTCTTTCTTGCACACTTAAAGGTCATTAGAATCTATAACACTTCCAATGCTGGCGCTCAGGCGGACGAGCAGTGAGGCAGGAGGCCTGGGGACAATCAACCTCACCTGGAGGCTGCTGGGGAGAAGTTCTGTCTGCCCCTCCCCACGAGTATGAGGACTCCCAACTCAGCACGAAGCAGTTACAGAAGAGGGGTCTGCACCCACAGCGCCCCAGGAATGAGGAATGGGACAAAAGGCAGAGGAGGGGTTTGTCACCGCCAAAGCCCATGAAAAATTCCTGGGATATAAAAATAGAATCTGGGCAATAAACTAAAGTCTAACCCTTTTTTCCTCTGTGCTTTGTCTAATTTCACGTGCTCCTAGGGTTCCGCACACAGAGGTCCCACACCCGGCACTTCAGACCCGATTTCCTAATGCAGAATGGCTGGGTCGACATTTCAGCTCCCGGGGCCCTATGCAGACTCCGCGACATAGAGCCTGAGCTGCAGCCAACCAGCCCCTTGAGAGCTCCGCCCCTCTGTCCCGCTGATGCTGCTGGGATCCCTACACAGCAGCCCAGCCCACAGCCCGCGGGGTAGTGCATGCTCTCATCTCTCAATTCTCTGAAGAAAATATAAAGTTTCCCTTGCTGCTGGACCAAACTCAGTCTCGATCTGCTGGCTCCAATGACACTGGGCAAGGGGAGCCTTGTTGCGGTCCACTCTGGTGGATCAGTAAAAGAAATTGACAACCTTGTAACTTCAATGAACAGATGTGTGAGCAAAACTGTAATTAACATATAGCAGTGTATAAGCCTCGGGTAAAATAAGATGTCTCTAACACTTCCATTGGATTTTCCCATCACTTTATATGGAGCACAGGGGCATGGCAATTCACCCGTTCCTTAACGCTAACCCTAACCCTAACCCTCACCCTAACCCGAACTCTTATCCTAACCCTTACACTACACGGTACCCTAATTCTAACCCATACAATAACAATAATGCATAACCTAACACGTACCCTAACACTAACCCGTTGTCATACACTAAACTGAACACTGAAACGTACCCATTCCCTAACCGTAACCCTAACTCTAACCTAGAACATAATCCTAAATCTAAACCTAATCCTAACCCGTACACTAACACTAATGCATATCCTAAAACGTACTCTCCCCTAAACCGTTGTCGAACCCTAACCTGTACACTAAACCATACCAGATACCTAAACCTAATCCTAAGCCTAACCCTAACCCTTACCCGAAGCCTTACCCTAACCCGGGCCCTAATCCTAACCCGTACACTAACACAAACCCATACACTAACATGTACGCTAAACATAAAACGATATCGTACCCTAAACCATACCCATTCCCTAACCCTAACACTAACACTAACCCTTAACTGAAGCCGTACTTTAACACGACCCCTAATCCTAAACAATACATTGAAAATAACCCATACACTAACACGTACGCTAACTCTAAACCGTTAACTTACCCTAACCTGTAAACTAAACCGTCTCTGTTCCCTAACCCTAACACTAAACCTAACCCTAAACCTAAACCTAACCCTAACCCGAAGCCATACCCTAACGCGTCTCCTAATCTTAACCCATACACTAACACTAACCCATACCCTAACACGTACGCTAACCCTAAACCGTTGTCGTATCCTAACCTGTACCCTAAACAGTCCCCGTCCCCAACTCTAACCCTATCCCTAACCCTAAACTTCACCCTTACCCGAAGCCTTACCCTAACCAGTGCCCTAATCCTAACACGTAAGCTAACACTATCCCATACCCTAAAATGTACGCTAACCCTAAACTGTTGTTGTACCCTAACCTGTACCCTAAACCGTCCCCGTCCCAGTCCCCTAACCATAAACCTAACTCTAACACTTACCCGAAGCCTTACACTAACCCGTCCCCTAATCCTAACCCGTACGCTAATAGTAAGCTGTACCCTAACACGTACACTCACCCTAAACAGTAGTCGTACACTGACCTGTACCCTAAACCGTCCCCGTCCCCGTCCCCTAACCCTAACCCTTAGACAAAGCCTTACACTAACCCGTCCCCTAATCCTAACCCATACGCTAACACTAAACCATACCTTATCACGTACGCTCACACTAAATCCTTGTCATACTCTAACCTGTACCCTAAACCGTCCCCTAACCCTAACACTTACCCTAACCCTAACCCTTAACCGAAGTCTTACCCTAACTTGTCCCGTAAACCTAAACCGTACACTAACACTAACCATTACCCTAACACATATGCTAACCCTAAACCATTGTCGTACCCTAATGTGTACCCTAAACTGTCCCCATCCCATAACCTTAAACCTAAACCTAACCCTAAGCCTAACCCTTACCCGAAGCCTTACACTAAATCGTCCCCTAATCCTAAAACGTACGCTAACTCTAACCCGTACACTAACACATACACTCAACCTAATCCGTTTTCGTACCCTAACCTGTACCCTAAACCGTCCCCATCCACATCCCTGTCCCCTAACGCTAACCCTAACCCTTAACCGTAGCCTTACCCTAACCCGTCCCTTATTCCTACCCCGTACGCTAACATTAACCTGTACCCTAACACGTATGCTCACCCTATACTGTTATTGTATACTAACCTGTACCCTAAACCGTCCGCGTCCCCGTCCCGTAACCCTAAAGCTAACCCTTACCCAAAGCCTTACACTAATATGTGGCCTAATCCTAAACCGTACGCTAACACTAACTGTACCCTAACACGTATGCTGAACCAAAACCGTTTTCATACCCTAAACTGTACCCTAAATTGTTCCCATTCCCTAACCCTAACCCTAAGCCTAACCCTTACCTGAAGCATTACCCTAACCCGTCCCCTAATCCTAACCTGTACAGTAACACTAACCCATACCCTAACACGTACGCTCACCCTAAACCATTGTCATACCCTAATCTTTACACTAAACCATACCCTAATACTAACCCGTAAGCTAACACTAACAAATACGCTCACCCTAAACCGTTGTCGTACCCTACCTTGTTCCCTAAACCATCCCTGTCCCTTAGCCCTAATCCAAACCCTTACCCGAAGACTTACCGTAACCCGTCCCCTAATCCTAACCCGAACGCTAACACTAACCCGTACCCTCACACGTACGCTCCCCCTAAACAGTTTTCGTTCCCTAACCTGTAACCTAAACCATCCCAGTCCCCTAATCCTAACCCTAACACTTACCCTAAGCCTTACCCTAACAGTAACCTAATCCTAACCCTTATGCCAACAATAACAAGTACCCTAATACGTACACTCACACTAAACCATTGTTCTACCATAACTGTACCCTAAACCGTGCCCGTCTCCTAATCTTAACCCCAAAACTAACACTTACTCGAAGGCTTACCCTAACCCATCCGCTACTACTAAACCGTACGCTAACATTAACACATACCCTAACACGTACACTCAACCTAAACCGTTGTTGTACCCTAATCTGTACCCTAAACCGTCCCCATCCCCATTCCCTAACCCTAAACCTAACCCTAACCCTAACCATAACCCTTACCCGAAGCTTTACACTAACTCCTCCCTTAATCCTAACACGTACGCTAACACTAACTCATACCCTAACACGTATGCTGAACCTAAATCATTGTCGTACCCAGACCTGTATGCTACAGCATCCCCGTCCCCTAACCCTGACCCTAACCCTAACCCTTACCCGAAGCCTTACCCTAAACAGTCCCCTAAACCTAAACCGTATGCTAACATTAACATGTAGCCTAACACGTACGCTCACCCTAATCTGTTGTCATACCCTATACTGTACCCTAAACCGTCACCATCACCTAACCCTAACCTTAAACCTTACCCAAAGCCTTACCCTAACCATTCCCTAATTTTAACCCATACGCTAACACTAACACACACCGTAACACGTACGCTCATCCTAAACTGTTGTCGTACACTAACCTGTACCCTAATCCCACCCCGTCCCCTAACCCTAACCCTAAACTTAACCCTTACCTGAAGCCTTACCCTAACCCATTCCCTAATCCTAACCCGTACACTAACACTAACCCATAAACTAACACGTACGCTCAACCTAAACCATTGTCGTACATTAACCTGTACCCTAAACGGTCCCAGTCCCATAACTGTAACCCTAAACCTAACCCTAGCCCATACCCGAAGCCTTACCCTAACACGTCCCCTAATCCTAACCCGTACACTAACACTAACACGTACTCTAACATATATAGTCACCCTAAACCACTGTCATGCCTTAACCTGTACTCTAAGCCGTTCCCGTCCCCTAACCCAAACCCTATCCCTAACCCTTACCTGAAGCGTTACATAAAGCCTTAACCTATTCCGTCCCCTAATCCTAGCCCGTATGCAAAAACTAACATGTACGCTCAATTAAACCGTTGTTGTACCCAAACATTTACCCTAAACTGTCCCCGTCTCCTAACCCTAACCCTAAAACTAACACTTACTGACAACCTTACCCTAACCCGTCCCCTAATCCTAAAACGTACGCTAACAATAACACTTACCCTAACACGTACGCTCACCCTAAATCATTGTCATACCCTAACTTGTACCCTAAAACCTCCGTCCCCTAACCCTTACCCTAACCCTAAACCTAACGATAACCCTTGCCTGAAACCTTAACCTAACTCGTCACCTAATCCTAACCCGTACACTAACACTTACCTGTAAACTAACACGTACGCTCACCCTAAACTGTTGTCGTACCCTAACCTGTACCCTAAAGAGTCCTCATCACCTAATCCTAACCCTAACTCTTACCTGAAACCTTGCACGAAGCCTTAACCTAGCCCGTCCCCTAATCCTTACCCAGAAGCTAACACAACCCGGTACCCTGAAATACACTCTCACCCAAAACATTTGTCATACCCTAAACTGTACCCTAAATCTTCCGGTCCACAAACCCTAACCCTAACCCTAATCCTATGCCTAACCCTTATCCAAAGCCTTACCCTAACCTGTCACCTAATCCTAACTTGTACAGTAACATTAAACCATACACTAACATGCACGCTCACCCTAAACCATTGTCGTATCAAAACCTGTACCCTAAGCCGTCCCCTAACCCTAACCCTAACCCTAACCTGAAGCCTTATCCTAACCCGTCCCATAATCCTAAACCGTACGCTAAAACTAACCAATACCCTAACATGTACACTCACCCTAAACCGTTGTCATACCCTAAGCTGTACCCTAAACTGTCCCCACCCCCTAACCCTAACCGTAACCCTAAACCTAAACCTAACTGTTACCCAAAGCCTTACCCTAAGCCGTCCCGTAATCCTAACCCGTACGCTAAGAGTAACTCATATCCTCACACGTACATTCACTCTAAACCGTTGTCGTACCCTAACCTGTACCCTAAACTATCCCTGTCCCCTAACCCGAACCCTAAACCTCACCCTACCCCGAAAACTTACTTGAAGCCTTACCCTAACCTGTCCCCTAATCCTAACCCGTATGCTTACACTAAAGTGTACCCTAATGTGTACACTCACCGTAAACCGTTTTCGTACCCCAACCTGTACCCTATACCATTCCCGTCACCTAAACCTAACCCTCACCCTACCCCTAAGCCTTACCCGAAGCCTTACCCTAACCCATCCCCTCATCCTAACCTGTACACTAACACTAAACTGTACCCTAAAACATAAGCCCAGCCTAAACCATTGTTGTAACTTAACCTGTACCCAAAACCGTCACCGTCCCCTAACCCTAACGCTAACCCTAAACCTAACACTAACACTACTCAAAGCCTTACACTAACCCGTCCCCTAATCCTAACCCGTACACTAACACTAACACATACCCTAACACGCATGCTCAACCTAAACCTTTCTCCTCCCCTAACCTGTACCCTAAAAAGTGCCCATCACTTAACCCTAACCCTAACCGTGAACCTACCTGAATCCTTACGCAAAGCCTTAATCTAAACCGTCTCCCAAACCTAATCCTTATGCAAACACTAACACATACCCTAACACGTACGCTCACCCTAAACCGTTTTCGTACCCTAACCTATACCCTAAACCATCCCCCTCCCCTAACCCTAACCCTACACCTAAACCTTACCCAAAGCCTTACATTAACTTGTCCCCAAAATCTAACCCATACGTGAACACTAACACGTACCCTAACACGTAAACTCACCATAAAACATTGTAGTACCGTAACGTGTACCCTAAACCGTCCCTGTCCTCTATCCCTAATCCTAACCCTACACCAAACCCTAACTCTTATGAGAAGCCTTACCCTAACTCGTCCCCTAATCCTAACACATACGCTAACACTAACCCATACCTTAACACGTACACTCATCCTAAACCGTTGTCATACCCAAACCTATATCCTAAACTGTTTCTGTCCCCGAACCCTAACCCTAACTCTAACCCCAAGCCTTACCCTAACTCGTCCCCTTATTCTAAACTGTATGCTAACACTAACCCCCCGTACCCTCACATGTACGCTCACCCTAAACCGTTTTCATACCCTAACCTGTACCCTAAACCATCCCCGTTCCCTAACCCTAAGCCTAACACTAACCCTAAACCTAACCCTTACCTGATGCCATACCCTAACCCGTCCCTTAATCCTAACCCATACGCTAACACTAACCCATACCCTAACATGTACACTCACCCTAAACCGTGGTCATACCCTATCCTCTACCCTAAACTGTCTGGGTCAACTAACCCTAACCCTAAACCTAACCCTTACCATTACCCGAAACCTTACCCTAACCTGTCACCTAATCCTAACCTGTATGCTAACACTAACCCGTATGCTCACCATAAACCGTTGTCGTACCCTAACCTGTACCCTAAACCGTCCCCGTCCACTAAACCTAAACCTAACCCGAAACCTTACCCTAACTCGTCCCATAATCCTAACCCGTACGCTAACACTAACCCATCCCCTAATATGTACGATCAACCTAAACCGTTGTCGTACACTAACCTGTATGCTATACTGTCGCCGTCACCTAAACCTAACCCTAACCTTAACCCTTACCTAAAACCTTACGCGAAACCTTAACCTAACCCTTCCCCTAATCCTATCCCGTACGCTAAATTAACCTATACCCTAAAACTAACCCATACCCTAACACGCACGTTCGCCCTAAAACTTGTCGTACATTAACCTGTACACTTAATGGTAAACGTCTCCTAACCCTAACCCTAACTCTAACACTTACCCGAAGCCTTACCCTAACCCGTTCCGTTATCCTAACCCGAACAATAACACTAATCCATACCATAATACGTACGCTCACCCTAAACCATTGTCATACCCTAACCTGTACCCTAAACTGTCCCCATCCCCTAAGCCTAACTCTAAGCCTTACCGTAACCCTAACCATAAGCCTTACCCGAAGCCTTACCCTAAACCGTCCACTAATCCTAACACGGACGCTAACATTAACACATACCCTAACACATACGCTCAACCAAAATCTTTGTTGGACACTAACCTGTACCCTAAACCATCCCCATCCGCTAACCCTAACCCTAACCCGAAGCCTTACCGTAACTCGTCCCCTAATCCTAACCTGTACGCTAACACTAACATGTACGTTCACCCTAAACCGTTGTCGTACCCTAACCTGTACCCTAAACCGTCCCTTCACCTAACCCTAACGCTAACCCTAACCCTTACCTGAAGCCTTACGTGAAGCTTAACCTAACCCGTCCCCTTATCCTAACCCGTATGCTAAAACTAACCCATACACTAACACGTACATTCACCCTAAACCGTTGTCATACCCTAACCTGTTCCCTAAACCGTCCCCTTCTCCGAAACTTAACCCTAACCCTAACACTTACCCAAAGCCTTACCCTAACCCGTCCCCTAATCCTAACCCATATGCTAACACTAACCCGTGCCCTCACACGTACGCTCACCCTAAACCTTTGTTGTACCCTAACCTGTACCCTAAACCGTCCCCATCCCCGTCCCCTAACCCTAACCCTAACCCTAACACTTACCCAAAGCCTTACCCTAACCCGTCCCTTAATCCTAACCCATACATTAACACTAACACATAATGTAACACGTACACTCACCCTAAACAGTTTTCGTAACCTAACCTGTAACCTCAACCGCCCTCATCACCTAACCCTAACCATAACACTAACATTTACTTGAAGTCTTACGTGAAACCTTAACCTAACCTGTCCACTAATACTAACCCGTACACTAACACTAACACATATCCTAACACGTACGCTCACCCTAAACAGTTGTCGTACCCTAAACTGTACCCTAAACCGTTCCCATCCCCTACCCCAAACCCTACGCCTAACACTAACCCTTACCCGAAGCCTTCACAAAACCCGTCCCCAAATCCTAACCCGTATGCTAACACTAACCCGTACCCTCACACGTATGCTCACCCTAAACATTTTTCGTACACTAACTTGTACCCTAAACCGTCCCTGTCCCCTAACCCTATTCCTAACCCTAAACCTAACCCTTACCGTTACCCGTAGCCTTACCATAACACGTCCCCTAAACCTAACCCGTACGCTAATACTAAGCTCTACCCTCCCACGTACGCTCACCCTTAACTGTTATCGTACACTAACCTGTACCCTAAACCATCCCCATGCCCGTCCCCTAACCCTAACCCTAATCCTAAACCTTATCCGAAGCCTTTAACTAACCTGTCACCTAATCCTAACACGTATGCTAACACTAACCCATACACTAACACCTACACTCAACCTAAATCGTTGTCGTAACCTAACCTGTACCCTAATCCGTCCCAGTCTCCATCCCCAAACCATAACCCTTAACCGACTCCTTACCCTAACATGTACCCTAATCCTAACCCGGACGCTAACACTAACCCGCACCCTAACATGTAAGCTCAAACTAAACGGTTGTCCTATCCTAAACTGTACCTTAAACCGTCCCCAAACACTAACCCTAACCTTTACCCTAACCCTAACCCTAACCCTTACCTGAAGCCTTACCCTAACCCCTCCCCTAATCCTAAACCTTACACTAACACTGACCCATACCCTAACACGTACGCGCACCCGAAACCATTGTTGTACCCTAACCTGTACCCTAAACTGCACCCGTCACCTATGCCTAAACCTAACCCTTACACGATGCCTTACACGAAGGATTAACCTAACCCGTCCCCAATACTAACCCGTTTGCTAACACTAACTCGTACCCTAACACGTATGCTCACCCTAAACCATTGTCATACCCTAACCTGTACCCTAAAGCATCCCCTTCCCAATCCCCTAACCGTAACCCTAACCCTTCCACGAAGCCTTACACTAACCCGTCCGTTTATCCTAACCCGTACGTTAACATTAACCTGTAACCTAACACGCTCACCCTAAATCGTTGCCATACACTAACTTGTATCCTAAGCCAACCCCTTCTCCTAACCCTACTCCTAACCCTACTCCTAACCCTAACCCTTACCCGAAGCCTTACCCTAACCCGTCCCCTAATCCTAACCCGTACGCGAACACTAACCCATACGCTAACACATACGCTCACCCTAAACAGTTGTCGTACACTAACCTGTACCCTAAACTGTCCTCGTCCCCAACCCTAACCCTAACCCTAACCATTACCCAAAACCTTACCCTAACCCGTCCCCTAATCCTAACCCGTATGCTAACACTAACACTAACCACTACCCTCACACATATGCTCACACTAAATTGTTGTCGTACCCTAAACTGTACCCTAAACTGCCCTGGTCCCCTAACCCTAACCCTTACCCAAAGCCTTACCCTAACCTGTCCCCTAATCCTAACCCATACGTTAACACTAACCCACACCCTAATAGTATGCTAACCCTAAACATTTCTCGTACCCTAACCTGTATCCTAACCTGTCCCTGTCCCCAACAACTAACACTAACCCTAATACTTACCTGAAGCCTTACTCTAACCCGTCCCCTAATCCTCACCCGTATGCTAACACTAACCCCTACCCCAACACGTACTCTAAACTTAAACCATTGTCATACCCTAACCTGTACCCTAAACCATCCCCTTCCCCAAATTCTAACACTAACCCTAAACCTATCCCTTACCCGAAGCCTTACCCTAACCCGTGCCCTAATCTTAACCCGTACGATAACACTAACCCATACCTTACACATACTCTAGCCCTAAACCGTTGTTGTACTCTGACCTGTAACCTAAACCGTCCCTGTCCCCTAACCCTAACCCTATCCCTATCCCTACCCCTTACCCTAAGCCTTACCCTAACCAGTCCCCTAATCCTAAGTCGTATGCGAACACTAACTGTACCCTAACACGTTCTCGAAACCTAAACCACTGTCGTAGGCTCACCTCTTCCTTAAACGGTCTCTGTCCCCGTCCCCGTCCCCTAATCCTAACCTTAATCCTTTCCCGAAGCCTTACCCTAAACCGTCCCCTAATCCTAACCTGTACGCTAACAATAACCCATACCCTAACACGTACACTAAGCCTAAAACTTTGTGGTACCCTAACTTGTAACCGAAACCGTCCCCATCCCTTAACCCTAACCCTAACACTTACCCAAAGCTTTACCCAAACCTGTGCCCTAATCCTAATGCATACGCTAACACTAATCCATACCCTAACACGTACTGTAACACTAAACCATTGTCGTACTCTAACTTGTACCCTAAACCATCCCCGTACACTAACCCTAACCCTAACCCTACTGTTACCCAAAGACTTACCCTAACCCATCCCATAATCCTAACCCATAGGCTAACACTAATACGTACCCTAAAACTTACGCTAGCCCTAAACCGTTGTCGTACCCTAACCTGTACCCTAAACCGTCCCCGTCCCCTAAGCATAACCCTAACCGCAACCCTAACCCTAAAGCTTCGCCGAACCCTTACCCTATACCGTCCCCTAATCATAACCCATACGCTAACACTAACCCATTCCCTAATATGTACGCTAATGCTAAACTGTTGTCGTACCCTAAACTGTGCCCTAAACCGTCCCTGTCCCCTAACCCGAAACTTAATCCTTACCCGAAGCCTTACCCTAAACCATCCCCTAATCTTAACCCGTACAATAACAATAACCCATATCCTAATGCGTACTCTCACACTAAACCGTTGTCGTACAATACCCTGAATCCTAAACTGTCCCTGTCCCCTAACCCTAACTATAACCCTTACCGTAACCCTAACATATTCCCATAGCCTTACCCTAACCCGTCCCATAATACAAAACCATACGCTAACACTAAACAGTACCCTAACAAGTACACTAAACCTAAACCGTTGTTATACACTAACCTATACCCTAATCCATCCCCATACCCGTCCCCTAACCCTAACCCTAACCCTTTCCCAAATCCTTACACAAACCCGTCCCCAAATCCTAACCCATTCACTAACACTAACATGTACCCTAACATGTACGCTAACCCTAAACCATTGTCATACTCTAACTGCTCCCCTAAACCATCCCAGTCCCCGTCCCTTTCCCCTAACCCAAACCCTAACCCTTACCCGAAGCCTTACACTAACCCATCCCCTAATTCTAAGCCGTACCCTAACACGTACGCTCACCCTCAAACGTTGACGTACAATAACCTGTACCCTAAACCGTCCCCAAATCCTAACCCCAACCCTAAACCTTACCCTTACCTGAAGCCTTACCCTAATCCGTCCTGTAATCCTAACCCATATGCTAACACTAACCCGTACCCTTACACGTAAGCTCACACTAAACCATTGTCGTACACTAACCAGTACCCTAAACCGTCCCAGTCTCCTAAACCTAACACTAACCCTAACAATAACCCTAACCCTTACCCGAAGCCTTACCCTAACCGTCCCCAATCCTAACATGTACGCTAACACTAACCCATACTCTAACACGTACGCTAAAGCTAAACCATTGTCATACCCTAACCAGTACCCTAAACCGTCCCCATCACCTAACACTAATCAGAACCCTTACACTAAGCCTTACCCTATCCCATCCCCTAATCCTAACCCATACGTTAACACAACCTGCACCCTAACACGTACGCTAACCTTAAAGATTTCTCGTACCCTTACCTGTACCCTAAACCGTCCCCATCCCCGTCCACTAACACTAAAGCTAACCCTAACCCTAACCCTAACGTATGCTAACACTAACCCGTACCCTAAAATGTACACTAAACCTAAACCGTTGTCGTACCCTAACCTGTACCCGAAACCGTCCCCGTCCCCTCTCCCTAACCCTAACCCTAAACATAACCGTTACCCGAAGCCTTACCCTAACCCATCACCTAATCTTATCCCGTACGCTAACACTAAATGATACCCTAGAACATACGCTAACCCTAAACCATTGTCGTACCCTAACCTGTACCCTAAACCGTCCCCGTCCCCTAACCCTTATCATAACCCTAACCCTAACACTAACACTTACCCGAAGCCTTACCGTAACCCGTCCTTTAATCCTAACCCATACACTAACAATAACACGTACCCTAACACGTACGATAACCATAAAACGTTGTCGTACACTAACTTCTACCCTAAACCATCCCCATCCCCTAACCCTTACCATAACCCTAACCCTAACACTAACCCTTACCCGAAGACTTACCCTAACTCATCCCCTAATCCTAACCCGTACGATAAAAATAACCCGTACCCTAACACGTACGCTCACCCTAAACCGTTGTCGTACCATAACCTGTACCCTAAACCGTTCCCGTCCCCTAACCCTAACATTTACACAAAGCCTTACCCTAACCTGTCCCATGATCCAAACCCGTACGCTAACACTAACACGTACCCTAACACGTACACTAACCCTAAACTCTTGTTGCACACTAACCAAACCCTAATCCATCCCCGTACCCGTCCCCTAACCCTAACCCTTACCCAAATCTTTACACAAACCCGTCCCCAAATCCTAACCCGTACGGTAAAAGTAACATGTACCCTAACACGTATGCTAACCCTAATCCGCTGTCATACCGTAACCTGTACCTTAATGAGTCCCTGTCCACGTTACCATCCCCTAACCTTAACCCTAACCCTTATCTGCAGCCTTACCCTAACACGTCCCCTAATGCTTAACCGTGCACGAACACTACCCTAACCCTAACACATACACTAACACTAAACCGTTGTCATATGCTGATCTGTACTCTAAATCGTCCCCATCCCCTAATCCGAACCATAACCCTAAAACTAACACTTACCCGAAGACTTACCCTAACCCGTCCCCTAATCCTAACCCGTACGCTAACACTAACACATACCCTAACACGTACGCTAAATCTAAACCGTTGTCATACACTAAACTGTACTCTAAACAGTCCACATCCCCTAACCCTAACCCCAACCCTTACCCAAAGCCTTACCCTAACCATCCCCTAATCCTAACCCGTATTCTAACACTAACACATACCCTAACACGTACGCTAACCCTAAACGGTTGTCGTACCCTAACCAGTACCCTAAACTGTCCCCATCCCCAAACCATAAACCGAACCCTAACCCTTACCTGAAGCCTTACCCTAACCCGTCCCCTATTCCTAATCCATACGCTAACACTAACCCGTACCCTAACACGTACTCTAAATTTAAACCATTGTCGTACTCTAATCTGTACCCTAAACTGTCCCTGTCCCCATCCTCTAAACCTAACCCTAACCCAAACCATAACCCTTACCCAAAACCTTACCCTTACCCGTCCCCTAATCCTAACCCATACGCTAACACTAACTCATACCCTAACACGTACTCTGAACCTAAACCATTGTCATATGTTAAACTGTACCCTAAACAGTCCCCATCCCTGACACCTCACCGTAACCCTAACACTTACCCAAAAGCTTACCCTAACCATTCCCCTAATCCTAACCCATTCGCTAACACTAACCCATACCCTAACACGAATGCTAATCCTAAACCGTTGTCGTACCCTAACCTATACCCTAAACTGTCCCCGTCCCCTAACCCTAACCCTTACCCGAAGCCTTACCCTAACCCGTCCCCTAATCCTAACCCGTACGTTAACACTAACCCGCACCCTAAAACGTATGCTCACTCTAAACTGTTGTCGTACACTAACCTGTACCCTAAACCATCCCTGTCCCCTAACCCTAACCCTAACCATAAACCTAACCCTAACACTTGCCAGAAGCCTTACCCTAACCTGTCCCCTAATCCTAACTCATATGCTAACACTAACCTGTACCCTAACATGTACGCTAACCCTAAACAGTTGTCGTACCCTATCCTGTACCCTAAACCGCCCCTGTCCCCTAACCCTAACCCAAACCCTAACTCTTACCTGAAGCCTTACCCTAACCCATCCCCTAATCCTAAACTGTACGCTAACACTAACCAGTACCCTAAAACGTACGCTAACAATAAAATTTTGTCGTACCCTAACCTGTACCCTAAACCGTCCCTGTCCCCTAACACTAACCCTAAACCTAACCGTTACCCGAAGCCTTACCCTAACCCGTCCCTTAATCCTAACCTGTAGGCTAACACTAACCCATACGCTAACATGTACTCTAAACCTAAACAGTTTTCATACTCTAACCTGTATTCTAAACCATCCCCGTCTCCTAAACCTAACCCTAACCCTAAACGTAATCCTTATCAGAAACCTTACTTTAGCCCGTCCCCTATTCCTAACCAGTACACTAACACTAAACCATACCCTAACACGTACGCTTCCCCTAAACCGTTGTCATACCCTAAACTGTACCCTAAACCGTCCCCTTCCCCTTCATCTAACCCTAAGCCTAAACCTTATCCGAAGCCTTACCCTATCCCATCCCCTAAACCTAAACCGTACGCTAACACTAACCCGTACCCGAACACGTTCGCTAAACCTGAACGGTTGTCGTGCCCTAACTTCTACCCTAAACCATCCCTGTCCCCTTCCCCTAACTCCAACCCTAACCCTAACATTAGCCCGAAACCATACCGGAAGTCTTACCCTAACCAGTCTCCTAACACTAACCTGTTCACTAACACTAATGCGTACACTAACAAGTACACTAACCCTAAACCATTGTCGTACCCTAACTTGTACCGTAAACTGTCCCCATTCGGAAACCCTAACCCTAACTCTAATGCTATCCCTAACCCTTACCTGAAGCCTTACCCTAACCCGTCCCCTAATCCTAACATGTACGCTAACACTAACCCATACACTAACACATACGCTAAACCTAAACCGCTGTCGTACGCTAAATTGTACACTAAACCATTACCGTCCTCGTCCCCTAACCCTAACCCTAACCATAACCATAAACATAACCCTAAACCTTACCCATAGCCTTACCCTAACCCGTCACCTAATCCTAACCCATACAATGACACTAATCAATACCCTAATACATAGGCTATCCCTTAACCGTTGTCGTACCCTCACCTGTACCTTAACTGTTCACATACTCTAACCCTAACACTAACCCTAACCCAAAGCCTTACACTAACCCGTTCCCTAATCCTAAACCATACACTGACACTAACCCGTATGCTCACACGTACGCTAACCCTAAAATTTTGCCATACCCTAACCTGTAGCCTAAACCGTCCCCATCCCCTAACACTAACCTTAACCCTAACTCCTTCCCGAAGCCTTACCCTAACCTGTCCCCTAATCATAACCCGTACGCTAACACTAACCCATACCCTAACATGTACGCTCAACCTAAACCATTGTCGTACCCTCACCTGTACCCTAAACCTTCCACATACCCTAAACCTAACCCTAACCTTAACACTAACCCTAACCCGAAGCCTTACCCTAACCACTCCCCTAATCCTAACCCGTACACTAACACTAATCCATTCCCTAACACGTACGCTAACCTTAAACTGTTGTTGTACAATAACCTGTACCCTAAACCGTCCCTGTGCCCTAACCCTAACCATAACCATAATCATAACACTTACCCGAGGCCTTACCCTAACCCGTCCCCTAATCCTAACCCATACACTAACACTAAAATGTACCCTAACACATACGATAACGCTAAACTGTTGTCGAGCCTAACTTCTACCCAAAAGTGTCCCCGTCCCCTAATCCAAACCCTAACCCAACCCTACCCCTAACCATTACCCAAAGTCTTACTCTAACCAGTCCCCTAATCCTAACCCGTACACTAACACTAACCCATACCCTAACATGTACGCTGCCCATATATCGTTATCGTACCCTAAACTGTACCCTAAACTGTCCCCATTCCCTAACCCTAACCCTCACCCAAACCTAACCCTCACCCTTACCCGAAGTCTTACCCTAACCTGTCCCCTAATCCTAAACCATACACTAACCGTAACCTGTACCCTAACACATACACTAACCCTAGACCGTTGTCGTACACTAACCTGTACCCTAAACTGTCCCCGTCCCCTAACGCTAACCCTAACCCTAACCCTTACCCGAAGCCTTACCATAACCCATCCCTTAATCCTAACCTGTACAATAACCCTAAGCTGTACCCTAACACGTAAGCTAACCCTAAATGTTTGTCGTACACTAACCTGTACCCTAAACCGTCCCCGTTCCATAACCCTAAACCTAACTCTATCCCTAACCTTAAGCCTTACCCAAAGTCTTACCCTAACAATTCCCTAATCCTAACCTGTACACTAACACTAACCCATACCCTAACACGTAGGCTACCCCTAAAATGTTGTCGTACACTAACATGTACCCTAAAGGGTCCCCTTTCCCTAACCCTAACCCTAACGCGTAAACTAACCCTAACCCGTACCCTAACATATATGCTAACTCTAAACCGTTGTCATACCCTACTCTGTACCCTAAACCATCCCTGTTCCCTAACCCTAACCCTAACTCTAACCCTTAACCGAAGCCTTACCCTAACCCGTCCCCTCATCCTAACCGATATACTAAACCTAAACTGTACCATAACACGTACGCTATCCCTAAACCATTGTTGTACACTAAACTGTACCCTAAACCGTCCCCATTACCTAATCCTAATCCTAACCCTTACCCGAAGACTTACCCTAACACGTCCCTTAATGCTAACTCGCACAAAACCCTAGTCCATACCCTAACAAGTACACCAACACTAAACCACTGTCATACACTAAACTTTACACTATACCGTCCCCGTTCCCTGACCCTAACCCTAACCCTAACACTTACCAGAAGCCTTACACTAACCCGTCCCCTAATCCTAACCTGTACACTAACACTAACCTGTACCCTAACAGATACGCTAACCCTAAATCATTGTCTAACCTTAACCTGTACCATAAAACGTCCCCATTCCCTAACCCTAACAATAATGCTAACGCTAACCCTAACCCTTACCCGAAGCCTTACCCTAACCCGTCCCCTAATCCTAACCACTACTCTAACCCTAAAACGTACCCTAACACATACACAAGCCCTAAACTGTTATCGTACCCTAACCTGTACCATAAACCGTCCCCGTTCCCTAACACTGACCCTAAACATAACCCTAACCCTTACCCAAAGCCTTACCCTAACCCGTCCCCGAATCCTAACCCGTACGCTAACAGTAACCCTTACCCTAACACGTATGCTCACCCTAAACCGTTGTCATACCCTGACCTGTACCCTAAACCGTCCCCGTCCCCTAACCCTAACCATAACCTTAACCCTAACCCTTACCCGAAACCTTACTCTAACCTGTCCCCTAATCCTAAACCGTACGCTAACACTAACCCGTACCCTAACACGTACGCTGACACTAAACCGTTGTCGTATTCTTACCTGTACCCTAAACCGTCCCTGTCCCCTTACCCTAACCCTAACCTTTACCCGAAGCCTTACCCTAACCCGTCCCCTAATCCTAACCTGTACACTAAAACTAATGCATACGCTAACATGTACGCTAACACTAAAATTTTTCGTTCCCAAACCTGTATCCTAAACCGTCCCCGTTCCCTAACCCTAAACCTAAACCTAACCGTTACACTAACCCTTACCCAAAGCCTTACACTAACCCGTCCCCTAATCCTAACACGTACACTAACCCTAACCCATACCCTAACATGTATGCTAAACCTAAAACTGTGTTGCACCCTAATCTGTACCCTAAACCATCCCCGTTCCTTAACCCTAACCCTAACCCTTACCTGAAGCGTTACCCTAACCCGTGCCCTAATCCTAAACCGTACACTAACAATATCCCATACTCTAACACATACACTAACCCTAAACAGTTCTCGTACACTAAACTTTACCCTAAACCGTCCCCATTCCCTAACACTAAACCATACCCGAAACCTTACCCTAACCCATCCCCTAAGCCTAACCCGTACCCTAACACTAACCCGTACCCTAACATATATTCTAACCCTAAACCATTGTTGTACCCTAACCTGTACCCATAACCGTCCCTGTTCCCTAACCCTAATCATAAACCTAACCCTAACCCTTACCCGAAGCCTTACCCTAACCCGTCCCCTAATCTTAACCAGTACACTAACCTTAAACCATACCCTAATACGTACACTAACCCTTAACTCTTATTGTACCCTAACCTGTACCATAAACCATCCCCATTCCCTAAAATTGACCCTAACCATAACCCTAATTCTAACCCTCACCTGAAGCCTTACCCTAACCCGTCCCCGAATCCTAACCCCTACATTATCCCTAACCCGTAATCTAACACCTATGCTAACTCTAAACCATTGTTGTACCCTAAACTGTGCCCTAAATCGTCCTCGTTCCCTAACCCTCACCCTAAACCTAACCCTTACGTGAAACCATTACCTAAACAGTCCCCTAATGCTAACCCGTACACTAACAGTAATCCAAACCCTAACATGTACGCTAACCCTAAACCTTTGTCATACCCTAACCTGTACCCTAACCCATCCGCGTTCCATAAACCTAACCCTAAACCTATCCCAAACTCTAAATCTTACCCTTAACTGAAGCCTTACCCTAACCCGTTCTGTAATCCTAAACTGTACACTAACACTAACCCATACCTTAATAGGTACACTAACCCAAAACCGTTGTCATACCATAACCTGTACCCTAAGACGTCCCCATTCCCTAACCCTAACCCTAACCCTTACCCTAACCCATCCCCTAATCCTAACCCGTACACTAACCCTAACCCTTACCCTAACACGTACGCTAACCCTAAACTGTTGTCGTACACTAACCTGTACCCTAATCCGTCCCCATTCCCTAACCCTAACCCTAAACCTAACACTTACCCAAAGCCTTACTGTAACCCGTCCCCTAATCCTAACCGATACACTAACACTAACCCATGCCCTCACACGTACGCTCACCCTAAACCGTTGTCGTACCCTAACCTGTATGCTAAACCATCCCCGTTCCATAACCCTAACCCTAACCCGAAGCCTTACCCTAAACTGTACCCTAATCCTAACCCCTACACTAACACTTACCCTAACACACACGCTAACCCTAATCCGTTGTCGTATCCTATCCTGTACCCTAAGACGTCCCCGTTCCCTAACACTAACCCTAACCCTAACACTTACCCGAAGCCTTACCCAAACCCGTGCTATAATCCTAACACATACACTAACACTAACCCATATCCTAACATGTACGCTAACCGTAAACCTTTGTCGTACACTAACCTGTACCCTAAACCATCCCTGTCCACTAACCCTAACCCTTAGCCTAAACCTAAACCGTCCCCGTTCCCTAACAATATCCCTAACCCTAACCCTTACCCTAAACCTTACCCTAACCTGTACCCTAATCCTAACCCATACACTAACACTAACACATACCCTAACACGTACCCTAACATTAACCAGCTGTCGTACTCTAAACTTTACCCTAAAGCGTACCCATTCCCTAACCCTAAACCAAACCTAAGCCCAACTCTAACACTCTAAGCCTTACCCTAACCTGGACCCTAATTCTAACCCATACACTACTACTAACCCATACCCTAACACGTACCCTAACCCCAACTTTTTGTCATATCATAACCTGTACCCGAAGCCATAACTGTTCCCTAACCCTAACCCTAACCATAAACCTAACCATAACCATTACCCTTACCCGTACCCTAATCCTAACCCATACACTAACACTAACCCATACCCCAACACGTACCCTAACCCTAACACATTGTCGTACCCTAATCTCTACCCTAAAGCATACCCATTCCCTAACCCTAACCCTATCCCGAAACATAAGCCTTACCCTAAGCCAACATCACTAATTATTAGAGAATTGCAAATCAAAACTACAATGAGGTATCACCTCACACCTGTTAGAATGGACATCATCAGGAAATCTACAATAACAAATGCTGGAGAGGGTGTGGAGAAAAGGAACCCTCTTCCACTATTGGTGGGAATGTCAATTAATACAGTCACTATGGAGAAGTTTATGGAGGTTCCTTAAAAAACTAAAAATAGAATTACCTTATGATCCAACAATCCCACTACTGGACATATACCCAGAGAAATCCATAAATCAAAAAGGCACATTCACCACAATATTCTTCGCAGCACTATTTACAACAGCCAGGTAATGGAAGGAAACTAAATGCCCAGAGACAGACGAATGGATACAGATGTAGTACATATATAAAATCGAATATTACTCAGCCATAAAAAGCAATGAAATTGGGTCATTTGTAGAGACGTCGATGGATCTATTGACTGTCCTACATAGTGAAGTAAGTCAGAAAGAGAAAAACAAATATTGTATATTAATGCATATATGTGGAACCTAAAAACTGGTACAGATGAACCGCTTTGCAGGGCAGAAATAGAGACACAGATATAGAGAACAAACGTATGGACACCGAGAGGGTAAAGCCGTGGGGTGTTGGGTGGGAGGAGTTGGGAGATTGGGATTGACATGTATACATTTATATCTATAAAATAGATAACCAATAAGAACCTGCTGTATAAAAAAGTAAATAAAAATAAAAATTAAAAAAATAAATAAAGTTTAAAGAAACAGAAAAAAGTTATTCCCTTCACATACATGTATTTATAGGAATGAATTATTTCCATGCTTATATCTATAAATACAAAAAGGAGGAATAAAATCTAGCTGGAGCCAAAAAAGAAAAAAGAAACAAAAAGAACCTACCAGTTATACAGAGGAAAACCCCATCAGGGCACTTGCTCCAGTGGTAAACAATTCTGAAGTTGGTCAGAGATGGGGAATCGTCTCCCATGCAGCCAGCAGCACCCCCGCAAGGAGCATCCTCATTGCAAAGCTAGGGGACCGTGCCGAGGCGTCTGTGAGTAAACGTGAGCTGAGCCCCAGGCCAGCTGCTGCTGAACTGTTCCCACCCTTCCCAGGTAAAACACCTGAATATGTACAAGGACTTAAAAGCCTAGAGGAAGGGCCGTGGAGCCACACCAGCAACAGCACGCCAGCTGACTTGGTGCCTGCAGGCCAGCCAGGATTGTCCTGGCCCCGGGTGCTCTTCTGGAAGCTTTCCATTTCCCTGCCTGAGATACCCCTCCTGTCCAGGCCCCCACTGCTTTTTTCCTTCCTCACCTCTGCCCAGGGAGAAATTCCAGTGGCAGTTACGGGTGACACATCCTCTTCTTTAACAGGTAGCAACTTGGCAACTCCTGGAGAAAGTCCAGCAGAGCCCCACTCACACCAGGCCACCAACAAAGCCGTAGCCCCTCACTCCCACCCACCAGCCCGGCCCCGACACTGCTGACGGGGCAGAGAATATGGCGTCAGGCACAGCTGCAGGGGCTCTTGCTGCCTGCAACAGTGATTATATTGACCTCAACCCAGGCACACCTGGGGAGGGCTGGCCCGCATGGTCAGGCTGCCCAGTTCAGCCAATCCTCACCCCTCAGGGGCTCACAGTTGCAGGAAATGGACCTTGCTGAACTGGCTAAGTCCAAGGAACAGGTGTGGCTCCTGAGAGTCAGGATAGACAAGAGGCTGCAGCTCTGGTTTGTCTTGTAATCATTTTATCTGGCCCATGAGTGGGAGACAACTTCAAGAAGACCCTCTCCTAATGAGAGGAACCCAGGAGTCAGGGAGAGGAGGGGTGGTGGGTGGAGACAGAGGCCTGGTGCCCCAGCTGCATTGGAAGTCTCTGGAAGGCCAGGCGGAGGGAGGCCACACAGAGGGATGCCCAGGGTTACAGACCTGTCAGAGCTGCTGTTTGTTAGTTCAAGTCCTGCTCTGAGGTGTTCTGTGTCAGCCCTGAGTGACAGGTGAGCTGGGGTTGCTCTGCAATCAGGGCTATGTTCACGGTTCCTGTGTGCCCAGCCCTGCTGGGGTACCTTCCCAGGGGAGCTCTGTATCCTGGGAGGGGCATGACCACGAGAGCCTCATGGGCTGCTGGGTAGCTGCACAGGTGAGCTCCATATCCTGAGAGAGGCCTGACCACGAGAGCCCCGTGGGCTGCTGGCAACCTGCCACGGTGAGCTCCCTATCCTTGGAGGGGCGTGACCACGAGATCCCTGTTGGCTGCTGGGGACCTGCCAAGATGAGCTCCATATCCTGGGATTGGCCTGACCACGAGAGCCCTGTGGGCTGCTGGGGACCTGGTAAAGGATGTCAGAACAGTCAGTGAAGCCACCAAGTATACACATCCAGTAGTTCCTAATTCCTACACCCTGCTGGTCATTCTACCATCCACCAGGACATGGTATTCTGTATTAGACTTCAATGATGCCTTCTGTATTCCATTAGTCCCAGAGTCACAAGAAATTTTGGCTTGTGAGTGGCAGGACTCAACATACAACAAAAACAATACTGCTGGGCCGTCCTGCCCCAAGGGTTCAAAAACTCCCACAGCATCTTTGGGGAAACTTTAGCTAAACACCTAAAAGTTCTACCTCTGGAAAAGGGAACCCTCCTTCAATATGCAGATGACATTCTTATTGCCAGCCCTACTAAGGAGGCCTCTGAACTACCTAGCCAATAAAGGATAGAAGGTGTCCAAGAAAAAGTCTCAAATATCACAGACTAAGGTGACCTGCCTGGGCTTCATTCTCACAGAAGGTCAGAGAAGCCCATCCCAGGAAAGGGAAGAAGCCATTTGCAGCCTTACCCCTTCTAAAACTAGAAGACAACTTAGGGGTTACTGGGGAGGCCAGGGTTTGCTGCATCTGGATCCCTAACTACAGTCTAATAGCTGGGCCTCTATATGAAACACTGAAAGGAAAAGATGATGATCCTTTTGAATAGAAGCCAGAAGCGGCCTTTCAAGAATGGAAAGAGCAGTCAATTCAGTCCCTTGCCCTGGAACTCCCTAATTTAGCTAAACCCTTTGACCTTTACATCCGCATAGAAGGTGAATCACCCTTGGAGTATTAGTGCAAAAACTGGGACCACTTGAAATGGAACAACGCAAGAATGCCCTCCAGGTAGGATAAACTATGGTCACCAAGGGCTTGGCCCACTGCCCCATCCGGCCAGGGTACTGGGGGTATCTAAAAACCTGGAAATCAGCAGCCCACAAGGCCAGCTCCCTCCTAAGGGAAAAGGACCCAACGTGGTGATCCTAACCACCCACCATGCCCTGAAGTTGCAGGGGTCGCTCCCTGGGCACACTGACCTCGAGTGAGGAGGCCCTCCAGCTCCAACCTCCAGAGAGACAACCGGGGGCAACGGGCCCCCATGACGACTCGTGTGACCATCACATGACCTGGAGCTTCTCTCAGAAAACAACAAGAGTGTGCCCCAAAAGAGCAGACTACTGCTTGCAGGACTTACTGCACCCAGAGGGGAGCTAATAAGCTTGGCGGAGGAACCGTATACCACACTGTCACCATAGAAAAGCCTACAGACACCGCAGTGACGGCAGTCAATGAGACCAGCTGGACACCTGGTTACTTCAAAAGGCCGTTGATTCAGTGGCCGTCATGGTCGTGGATCACCACCGGGCCTGGACTGTCTGGGAGTTGAGTGGGCAGGGCTCTGACATCTGGTGCTGTTTGTACGTTAATTTAGGGGCCTAATTGATGAAAGCACAGACTACTGGTCAGAGCATCTAGGCTGGCAGAAACCGTCAGCCTAAGGTGGCCGAACAAATGTGGGGTGGGGTAAAACCGGCCCCCACAGCGTCTCTGCGCATCTCTTTCCTGCACCCTTCAAGGTCATTAGAATCTATAACACTTCCAATGCTGGCGCTCAGGCGGACGAGCAGTGAGGCAGGAGGCCTGGGGACAATCAACCTCACCCGGAGGCTGCTGGGGAGAAGTTCTGCCCCTCCCCACGAGTATGAGGACTCCCAACTCAGCACGAAGCAGTTACAGAAGAGGGGTCTGCACCCACAGCGCACCAAGAATTAGGAATGGGACAAAAGGCAGAGGAGGGGTTTGTCACCGCCAAAGCCCATGAAAAATTCCTGGGAGATAAAAATAGAATCTGGGCAATAAACTAAAGTCTAACCTTTTTTTCCTTTGTGCTTTGTCTAGTTTCACGTGCTCCTAGGGTTCCGCACGCAGAGGTCCCACACCCGGCACTTCAGACCCGATTTCCTAGTGCAGAATGACTGGGTCGACACTTCAGCTCCCGGGGCTCCATGCACACTCCGCGACATAGAGCCTCAGCTGCAGCCAACCCAGCCCTCGAGAGCTCCTCCCCCTCCCTCCCGCTGACGCTGCTGCGATCCCTAAACAGCAGCTCAGCCCACAGCACGCGTGGGAGCGCACGCTCTCATCTCTCCATTCTCTGATCAAAATATAAAGTTTCCCTTGCTTCTGAACCAAACTCAGTCTCGATCTGTTGGCTCCAATGACACTGGGCAAGGGGAGCCTTGTTGGGGCCCACTCTAGAGGATCAGTAAGAGAAATTGAGAACATTGTAACTTCAATGAACAGATGTGTGAGCCACACTGTAATTAATATATAGCAGTGTATAAGGCTCGGGTGAAATAAGATGTTTCTAACACTTCCATTGGATATTTCCATCACTTTATATGGAGCACAGGGGCACTGCAATTCACCTGTTCCCTAACCCTAACCCTAACCCTAACTCTAACCCTAACCCTAACCCTTACCTGAAGCCTTACCCTAACCCATACCCTAATCCTAACCCGTACACTAACACTAACACATACCCTAACACATACGCTAACCCGAAACCGTTGTCGTACCCTAACATGTACCGTACCCATTCCCTAACCCTAACTGTAACCCTAACCCTAACACTAACACTAAACCGTACCCATTCCCTAACCCTAAACCAAACCTAAGCCCAACTCTAACACTTACTCTAAGCCTTACCCTAACCTGGACCCTAATTCTAACCCATACACTACTACTAACCCATACCCTAACACGTACCCTAACCCCAACTTTTTGTCATACCATAACCTGTACCCGAAGCCATAACTGTTCCCTAACCCTAACCCTAACCATAAACCTAACCATAACCATTACCCTTACCCGTACCCTAATCCTAACCCATACACTAACACTAACCCATACCCCAACACGTACCCTAACCCTAACACATTGTCGTACCCTAATCTCTACCCTAAAGCATACCCATTCCCTAACCCTAACCCTATCCCGAAACATAAGCCTTACCCTAAGCCAACATCACTAATTATTAGAGAATTGCAAATCAAAACTACAATGAGGTATCACCTCACACCTGTTAGAATGGACATCATCAGGAAATCTACAATAACAAATGCTGGAGAGGGTGTGGAGAAAAGGAACCCTCTTCCACTATTGGTGGGAATGTCAATTAATACAGTCACTATGGAGAAGTTTATGGAGGTTCCTTAAAAAACTAAAAATAGAATTACCTTATGATCCAACAATCCCACTACTGGACATATACCCAGAGAAATCCATAAATCAAAAAGGCACATTCACCACAATATTCTTCGCAGCACTATTTACAACAGCCAGGTAATGGAAGGAAACTAAATGCCCAGAGACAGACGAATGGATACAGATGTAGTACATATATAAAATCGAATATTACTCAGCCATAAAAAGCAATGAAATTGGGTCATTTGTAGAGACGTCGATGGATCTATTGACTGTCCTACATAGTGAAGTAAGTCAGAAAGAGAAAAACAAATATTGTATATTAATGCATATATGTGGAACCTAAAAACTGGTACAGATGAACCGCTTTGCAGGGCAGAAATAGAGACACAGATATAGAGAACAAACGTATGGACACCGAGAGGGTAAAGCCGTGGGGTGTTGGGTGGGAGGAGTTGGGAGATTGGGATTGACATGTATACATTTATATCTATAAAATAGATAACCAATAAGAACCTGCTGTATAAAAAAGTAAATAAAAATAAAAATTAAAAAAATAAATAAAGTTTAAAGAAACAGAAAAAAGTTATTCCCTTCACATACATGTATTTATAGGAATGAATTATTTCCATGCTTATATCTATAAATACAAAAAGGAGGAATAAAATCTAGCTGGAGCCAAAAAAGAAAAAAGAAACAAAAAGAACCTACCAGTTATACAGAGGAAAACCCCATCAGGGCACTTGCTCCAGTGGTAAACAATTCTGAAGTTGGTCAGAGATGGGGAATCGTCTCCCATGCAGCCAGCAGCACCCCCGCAAGGAGCATCCTCATTGCAAAGCTAGGGGACCGTGCCGAGGCGTCTGTGAGTAAACGTGAGCTGAGCCCCAGGCCAGCTGCTGCTGAACTGTTCCCACCCTTCCCAGGTAAAACACCTGAATATGTACAAGGACTTAAAAGCCTAGAGGAAGGGCCGTGGAGCCACACCAGCGACAGCACGCCAGCTGACTTGGTGCCTGCAGGCCAGCCAGGATTGTCCTGGCCCCGGGTGCTCTTCTGGAAGCTTTCCATTTCCCTGCCTGAGATACCCCTCCTGTCCAGGCCCCCACTGCTTTTTTCCTTCCTCACCTCTGCCCAGGGAGAAATTCCAGTGGCAGTTACGGGTGACACATCCTCTTCTTTAACAGGTAGCAACTTGGCAACTCCTGGAGAAAGTCCAGCAGAGCCCCACTCACACCAGGCCACCAACAAAGCCGTAGCCCCTCACTCCCACCCACCAGCCCGGCCCCGACACTGCTGACGGGGCAGAGAATATGGCGTCAGGCACAGCTGCAGGGGCTCTTGCTGCCTGCAACAGTGATTATATTGACCTCAACCCAGGCACACCTGGGGAGGGCTGGCCCGCATGGTCAGGCTGCCCAGTTCAGCCAATCCTCACCCCTCAGGGGCTCACAGTTGCAGGAAATGGACCTTGCTGAACTGGCTAAGTCCAAGGAACAGGTGTGGCTCCTGAGAGTCAGGATAGACAAGAGGCTGCAGCTCTGGTTTGTCTTGTAATCATTTTATCTGGCCCATGAGTGGGAGACAACTTCAAGAAGACCCTCTCCTAATGAGAGGAACCCAGGAGTCAGGGAGAGGAGGGGTGGTGGGTGGAGACAGAGGCCTGGTGCCCCAGCTGCATTGGAAGTCTCTGGAAGGCCAGGCGGAGGGAGGCCACACAGAGGGATGCCCAGGGTTACAGACCTGTCAGAGCTGCTGTTTGTTAGTTCAAGTCCTGCTCTGAGGTGTTCTGTGTCAGCCCTGAGTGACAGGTGAGCTGGGGTTGCTCTGCAATCAGGGCTATGTTCACGGTTCCTGTGTGCCCAGCCCTGCTGGGGTACCTTCCCAGGGGAGCTCTGTATCCTGGGAGGGGCATGACCACGAGAGCCTCATGGGCTGCTGGGTAGCTGCACAGGTGAGCTCCATATCCTGAGAGAGGCCTGACCACGAGAGCCCCGTGGGCTGCTGGCAACCTGCCACGGTGAGCTCCCTATCCTTGGAGGGGCGTGACCACGAGATCCCTGTTGGCTGCTGGGGACCTGCCAAGATGAGCTCCATATCCTGGGATTGGCCTGACCACGAGAGCCCCGTGGGCTGCTGGGGACCTGGTAAAGGATGTCAGAACAGTCAGTGAAGCCACCAAGTATACACATCCAGTAGTTCCTAATTCCTACACCCTGCTGGTCATTCTACCATCCACCAGGACATGGTATTCTGTATTAGACTTCAATGATGCCTTCTGTATTCCATTAGTCCCAGAGTCACAAGAAATTTTGGCTTGTGAGTGGCAGGACTCAACATACAACAAAAACAATACTGCTGGGCCGTCCTGCCCCAAGGGTTCAAAAACTCCCACAGCATCTTTGGGGAAACTTTAGCTAAACACCTAAAAGTTCTACCTCTGGAAAAGGGAACCCTCCTTCAATATGCAGATGACATTCTTATTGCCAGCCCTACTAAGGAGGCCTCTGAACTACCTAGCCAATAAAGGATAGAAGGTGTCCAAGAAAAAGTCTCAAATATCACAGACTAAGGTGACCTGCCTGGGCTTCATTCTCACAGAAGGTCAGAGAAGCCCATCCCAGGAAAGGGAAGAAGCCATTTGCAGCCTTACCCCTTCTAAAACTAGAAGACAACTTAGGGGTTACTGGGGAGGCCAGGGTTTGCTGCATCTGGATCCCTAACTACAGTCTAATAGCTGGGCCTCTATATGAAACACTGAAAGGAAAAGATGATGATCCTTTTGAATAGAAGCCAGAAGCGGCCTTTCAAGAATGGAAAGAGCAGTCAATTCAGTCCCTTGCCCTGGAACTCCCTAATTTAGCTAAACCCTTTGACCTTTACATCCGCATAGAAGGTGAATCACCCTTGGAGTATTAGTGCAAAAACTGGGACCACTTGAAATGGAACAATGCAAGAATGCCCTCCAGGTAGGATAAACTATGGTCACCAAGGGCTTGGCCCACTGCCCCATCCGGCCAGGGTACTGGGGGTATCTAAAAACCTGGAAATCAGCAGCCCACAAGGCCAGCTCCCTCCTAAGGGAAAAGGACCCAACGTGGTGATCCTAACCACCCACCATGCCCTGAAGTTGCAGGGGTCGCTCCCTGGGCACACTGACCTCGAGTGAGGAGGCCCTCCAGCTCCAACCTCCAGAGAGACAACCGGGGGCAACGGGCCCCCATGACGACTCGTGTGACCATCACATGACCTGGAGCTTCTCTCAGAAAACAACAAGAGTGTGCCCCAAAAGAGCAGACTACTGCTTGCAGGACTTACTGCACCCAGAGGGGAGCTAATAAGCTTGGCGGAGGAACCGTATACCACACTGTCACCATAGAAAAGCCTACAGACACCGCAGTGACGGCAGTCAATGAGACCAGCTGGACACCTGGTTACTTCAAAAGGCCGTTGATTCAGTGGCCGTCATGGTCGTGGATCACCACCGGGCCTGGACTGTCTGGGAGTTGAGTGGGCAGGGCTCTGACATCTGGTGCTGTTTGTACGTTAATTTAGGGGCCTAATTGATGAAAGCACAGACTACTGGTCAGAGCATCTAGGCTGGCAGAAACCGTCAGCCTAAGGTGGCCGAACAAATGTGGGGTGGGGTAAAACCGGCCCCCACAGCGTCTCTGCGCATCTCTTTCCTGCACCCTTCAAGGTCATTAGAATCTATAACACTTCCAATGCTGGCGCTCAGGCGGACGAGCAGTGAGGCAGGAGGCCTGGGGACAATCAACCTCACCCGGAGGCTGCTGGGGAGAAGTTCTGCCCCTCCCCACGAGTATGAGGACTCCCAACTCAGCACGAAGCAGTTACAGAAGAGGGGTCTGCACCCACAGCGCACCAAGAATTAGGAATGGGACAAAAGGCAGAGGAGGGGTTTGTCACCGCCAAAGCCCATGAAAAATTCCTGGGAGATAAAAATAGAATCTGGGCAATAAACTAAAGTCTAACCTTTTTTTCCTTTGTGCTTTGTCTAGTTTCACGTGCTCCTAGCGTTCCGCACGCAGAGGTCCCACACCCGGCACTTCAGACCCGATTTCCTAGTGCAGAATGACTGGGTCGACACTTCAGCTCCCGGGGCTCCATGCACACTCCGCGACATAGAGCCTCAGCTGCAGCCAACCCAGCCCTCGAGAGCTCCTCCCCCTCCCTCCCGCTGACGCTGCTGCGATCCCTAAACAGCAGCTCAGCCCACAGCACGCGTGGGAGCGCACGCTCTCATCTCTCCATTCTCTGATCAAAATATAAAGTTTCCCTTGCTTCTGAACCAAACTCAGTCTCGATCTGTTGGCTCCAATGACACTGGGCAAGGGGAGCCTTGTTGGGGCCCACTCTAGAGGATCAGTAAGAGAAATTGAGAACATTGTAACTTCAATGAACAGATGTGTGAGCCACACTGTAATTAATATATAGCAGTGTATAAGGCTCGGGTGAAATAAGATGTTTCTAACACTTCCATTGGATATTTCCATCACTTTATATGGAGCACAGGGGCACTGCAATTCACCTGTTCCCTAACCCTAACCCTAACCCTAACTCTAACCCTAACCCTAACCCTTACCTGAAGCCTTACCCTAACCCATACCCTAATCCTAACCCGTACACTAACACTAACACATACCCTAACACATACGCTAACCCGAAACCGTTGTCGTACCCTAACATGTACCGTACCCATTCCCTAACCCTAACTGTAACCCTAACCCTAACACTAACACTAAACCGTACCCATTCCCTAACCCTAAACCAAACCTAAGCCCAACTCTAACACTTACTCTAAGCCTTACCCTAACCTGGACCCTAATTCTAACCCATACACTACTACTAACCCATACCCTAACACGTACCCTAACCCCAACTTTTTGTCATACCATAACCTGTACCCGAAGCCATAACTGTTCCCTAACCCTAACCCTAACCATAAACCTAACCATAACCATTACCCTTACCCGTACCCTAATCCTAACCCATACACTAACACTAACCCATACCCCAACACGTACCCTAACCCTAACACATTGTCGTACCCTAATCTCTACCCTAAAGCATACCCATTCCCTAACCCTAACCCTATCCCGAAACATAAGCCTTACCCTAAGCCAACATCACTAATTATTAGAGAATTGCAAATCAAAACTACAATGAGGTATCACCTCACACCTGTTAGAATGGACATCATCAGGAAATCTACAATAACAAATGCTGGAGAGGGTGTGGAGAAAAGGAACCCTCTTCCACTATTGGTGGGAATGTCAATTAATACAGTCACTATGGAGAAGTTTATGGAGGTTCCTTAAAAAACTAAAAATAGAATTACCTTATGATCCAACAATCCCACTACTGGACATATACCCAGAGAAATCCATAAATCAAAAAGGCACATTCACCACAATATTCTTCGCAGCACTATTTACAACAGCCAGGTAATGGAAGGAAACTAAATGCCCAGAGACAGACGAATGGATACAGATGTAGTACATATATAAAATCGAATATTACTCAGCCATAAAAAGCAATGAAATTGGGTCATTTGTAGAGACGTCGATGGATCTATTGACTGTCCTACATAGTGAAGTAAGTCAGAAAGAGAAAAACAAATATTGTATATTAATGCATATATGTGGAACCTAAAAACTGGTACAGATGAACCGCTTTGCAGGGCAGAAATAGAGACACAGATATAGAGAACAAACGTATGGACACCGAGAGGGTAAAGCCGTGGGGTGTTGGGTGGGAGGAGTTGGGAGATTGGGATTGACATGTATACATTTATATCTATAAAATAGATAACCAATAAGAACCTGCTGTATAAAAAAGTAAATAAAAATAAAAATTAAAAAAATAAATAAAGTTTAAAGAAACAGAAAAAAGTTATTCCCTTCACATACATGTATTTATAGGAATGAATTATTTCCATGCTTATATCTATAAATACAAAAAGGAGGAATAAAATCTAGCTGGAGCCAAAAAAGAAAAAAGAAACAAAAAGAACCTACCAGTTATACAGAGGAAAACCCCATCAGGGCACTTGCTCCAGTGGTAAACAATTCTGAAGTTGGTCAGAGATGGGGAATCGTCTCCCATGCAGCCAGCAGCACCCCCGCAAGGAGCATCCTCATTGCAAAGCTAGGGGACCGTGCCGAGGCGTCTGTGAGTAAACGTGAGCTGAGCCCCAGGCCAGCTGCTGCTGAACTGTTCCCACCCTTCCCAGGTAAAACACCTGAATATGTACAAGGACTTAAAAGCCTAGAGGAAGGGCCGTGGAGCCACACCAGCGACAGCACGCCAGCTGACTTGGTGCCTGCAGGCCAGCCAGGATTGTCCTGGCCCCGGGTGCTCTTCTGGAAGCTTTCCATTTCCCTGCCTGAGATACCCCTCCTGTCCAGGCCCCCACTGCTTTTTTCCTTCCTCACCTCTGCCCAGGGAGAAATTCCAGTGGCAGTTACGGGTGACACATCCTCTTCTTTAACAGGTAGCAACTTGGCAACTCCTGGAGAAAGTCCAGCAGAGCCCCACTCACACCAGGCCACCAACAAAGCCGTAGCCCCTCACTCCCACCCACCAGCCCGGCCCCGACACTGCTGACGGGGCAGAGAATATGGCGTCAGGCACAGCTGCAGGGGCTCTTGCTGCCTGCAACAGTGATTATATTGACCTCAACCCAGGCACACCTGGGGAGGGCTGGCCCGCATGGTCAGGCTGCCCAGTTCAGCCAATCCTCACCCCTCAGGGGCTCACAGTTGCAGGAAATGGACCTTGCTGAACTGGCTAAGTCCAAGGAACAGGTGTGGCTCCTGAGAGTCAGGATAGACAAGAGGCTGCAGCTCTGGTTTGTCTTGTAATCATTTTATCTGGCCCATGAGTGGGAGACAACTTCAAGAAGACCCTCTCCTAATGAGAGGAACCCAGGAGTCAGGGAGAGGAGGGGTGGTGGGTGGAGACAGAGGCCTGGTGCCCCAGCTGCATTGGAAGTCTCTGGAAGGCCAGGCGGAGGGAGGCCACACAGAGGGATGCCCAGGGTTACAGACCTGTCAGAGCTGCTGTTTGTTAGTTCAAGTCCTGCTCTGAGGTGTTCTGTGTCAGCCCTGAGTGACAGGTGAGCTGGGGTTGCTCTGCAATCAGGGCTATGTTCACGGTTCCTGTGTGCCCAGCCCTGCTGGGGTACCTTCCCAGGGGAGCTCTGTATCCTGGGAGGGGCATGACCACGAGAGCCTCATGGGCTGCTGGGTAGCTGCACAGGTGAGCTCCATATCCTGAGAGAGGCCTGACCACGAGAGCCCCGTGGGCTGCTGGCAACCTGCCACGGTGAGCTCCCTATCCTTGGAGGGGCGTGACCACGAGATCCCTGTTGGCTGCTGGGGACCTGCCAAGATGAGCTCCATATCCTGGGATTGGCCTGACCACGAGAGCCCCGTGGGCTGCTGGGGACCTGGTAAAGGATGTCAGAACAGTCAGTGAAGCCACCAAGTATACACATCCAGTAGTTCCTAATTCCTACACCCTGCTGGTCATTCTACCATCCACCAGGACATGGTATTCTGTATTAGACTTCAATGATGCCTTCTGTATTCCATTAGTCCCAGAGTCACAAGAAATTTTGGCTTGTGAGTGGCAGGACTCAACATACAACAAAAACAATACTGCTGGGCCGTCCTGCCCCAAGGGTTCAAAAACTCCCACAGCATCTTTGGGGAAACTTTAGCTAAACACCTAAAAGTTCTACCTCTGGAAAAGGGAACCCTCCTTCAATATGCAGATGACATTCTTATTGCCAGCCCTACTAAGGAGGCCTCTGAACTACCTAGCCAATAAAGGATAGAAGGTGTCCAAGAAAAAGTCTCAAATATCACAGACTAAGGTGACCTGCCTGGGCTTCATTCTCACAGAAGGTCAGAGAAGCCCATCCCAGGAAAGGGAAGAAGCCATTTGCAGCCTTACCCCTTCTAAAACTAGAAGACAACTTAGGGGTTACTGGGGAGGCCAGGGTTTGCTGCATCTGGATCCCTAACTACAGTCTAATAGCTGGGCCTCTATATGAAACACTGAAAGGAAAAGATGATGATCCTTTTGAATAGAAGCCAGAAGCGGCCTTTCAAGAATGGAAAGAGCAGTCAATTCAGTCCCTTGCCCTGGAACTCCCTAATTTAGCTAAACCCTTTGACCTTTACATCCGCATAGAAGGTGAATCACCCTTGGAGTATTAGTGCAAAAACTGGGACCACTTGAAATGGAACAATGCAAGAATGCCCTCCAGGTAGGATAAACTATGGTCACCAAGGGCTTGGCCCACTGCCCCATCCGGCCAGGGTACTGGGGGTATCTAAAAACCTGGAAATCAGCAGCCCACAAGGCCAGCTCCCTCCTAAGGGAAAAGGACCCAACGTGGTGATCCTAACCACCCACCATGCCCTGAAGTTGCAGGGGTCGCTCCCTGGGCACACTGACCTCGAGTGAGGAGGCCCTCCAGCTCCAACCTCCAGAGAGACAACCGGGGGCAACGGGCCCCCATGACGACTCGTGTGACCATCACATGACCTGGAGCTTCTCTCAGAAAACAACAAGAGTGTGCCCCAAAAGAGCAGACTACTGCTTGCAGGACTTACTGCACCCAGAGGGGAGCTAATAAGCTTGGCGGAGGAACCGTATACCACACTGTCACCATAGAAAAGCCTACAGACACCGCAGTGACGGCAGTCAATGAGACCAGCTGGACACCTGGTTACTTCAAAAGGCCGTTGATTCAGTGGCCGTCATGGTCGTGGATCACCACCGGGCCTGGACTGTCTGGGAGTTGAGTGGGCAGGGCTCTGACATCTGGTGCTGTTTGTACGTTAATTTAGGGGCCTAATTGATGAAAGCACAGACTACTGGTCAGAGCATCTAGGCTGGCAGAAACCGTCAGCCTAAGGTGGCCGAACAAATGTGGGGTGGGGTAAAACCGGCCCCCACAGCGTCTCTGCGCATCTCTTTCCTGCACCCTTCAAGGTCATTAGAATCTATAACACTTCCAATGCTGGCGCTCAGGCGGACGAGCAGTGAGGCAGGAGGCCTGGGGACAATCAACCTCACCCGGAGGCTGCTGGGGAGAAGTTCTGCCCCTCCCCACGAGTATGAGGACTCCCAACTCAGCACGAAGCAGTTACAGAAGAGGGGTCTGCACCCACAGCGCACCAAGAATTAGGAATGGGACAAAAGGCAGAGGAGGGGTTTGTCACCGCCAAAGCCCATGAAAAATTCCTGGGAGATAAAAATAGAATCTGGGCAATAAACTAAAGTCTAACCTTTTTTTCCTTTGTGCTTTGTCTAGTTTCACGTGCTCCTAGGGTTCCGCACGCAGAGGTCCCACACCCGGCACTTCAGACCCGATTTCCTAGTGCAGAATGACTGGGTCGACACTTCAGCTCCCGGGGCTCCATGCACACTCCGCGACATAGAGCCTCAGCTGCAGCCAACCCAGCCCTCGAGAGCTCCTCCCCCTCCCTCCCGCTGACGCTGCTGCGATCCCTAAACAGCAGCTCAGCCCACAGCACGCGTGGGAGCGCACGCTCTCATCTCTCCATTCTCTGATCAAAATATAAAGTTTCCCTTGCTTCTGAACCAAACTCAGTCTCGATCTGTTGGCTCCAATGACACTGGGCAAGGGGAGCCTTGTTGGGGCCCACTCTAGAGGATCAGTAAGAGAAATTGAGAACATTGTAACTTCAATGAACAGATGTGTGAGCCACACTGTAATTAATATATAGCAGTGTATAAGGCTCGGGTGAAATAAGATGTTTCTAACACTTCCATTGGATATTTCCATCACTTTATATGGAGCACAGGGGCACTGCAATTCACCTGTTCCCTAACCCTAACCCTAACCCTAACTCTAACCCTAACCCTAACCCTTACCTGAAGCCTTACCCTAACCCATACCCTAATCCTAACCCGTACACTAACACTAACACATACCCTAACACATACGCTAACCCGAAACCGTTGTCGTACCCTAACATGTACCGTACCCATTCCCTAACCCTAACTGTAACCCTAACCCTAACACTAACACTAAACCGTACCCATTCCCTAACCCTAAACCAAACCTAAGCCCAACTCTAACACTTACTCTAAGCCTTACCCTAACCTGGACCCTAATTCTAACCCATACACTACTACTAACCCATACCCTAACACGTACCCTAACCCCAACTTTTTGTCATACCATAACCTGTACCCGAAGCCATAACTGTTCCCTAACCCTAACCCTAACCATAAACCTAACCATAACCATTACCCTTACCCGTACCCTAATCCTAACCCATACACTAACACTAACCCATACCCCAACACGTACCCTAACCCTAACACATTGTCGTACCCTAATCTCTACCCTAAAGCATACCCATTCCCTAACCCTAACCCTAACCCTATCCCGAAACATAAGCCTTACCCTAAGCCAACATCACTAATTATTAGAGAATTGCAAATCAAAACTACAATGAGGTATCACCTCACACCTGTTAGAATGGACATCATCAGGAAATCTACAATAACAAATGCTGGAGAGGGTGTGGAGAAAAGGAACCCTCTTCCACTATTGGTGGGAATGTCAATTAATACAGTCACTATGGAGAAGTTTATGGAGGTTCCTTAAAAAACTAAAAATAGAATTACCTTATGATCCAACAATCCCACTACTGGACATATACCCAGAGAAATCCATAAATCAAAAAGGCACATTCACCACAATATTCTTCGCAGCACTATTTACAACAGCCAGGTAATGGAAGGAAACTAAATGCCCAGAGACAGACGAATGGATACAGATGTAGTACATATATAAAATCGAATATTACTCAGCCATAAAAAGCAATGAAATTGGGTCATTTGTAGAGACGTCGATGGATCTATTGACTGTCCTACATAGTGAAGTAAGTCAGAAAGAGAAAAACAAATATTGTATATTAATGCATATATGTGGAACCTAAAAACTGGTACAGATGAACCGCTTTGCAGGGCAGAAATAGAGACACAGATATAGAGAACAAACGTATGGACACCGAGAGGGTAAAGCCGTGGGGTGTTGGGTGGGAGGAGTTGGGAGATTGGGATTGACATGTATACATTTATATCTATAAAATAGATAACCAATAAGAACCTGCTGTATAAAAAAGTAAATAAAAATAAAAATTAAAAAAATAAATAAAGTTTAAAGAAACAGAAAAAAGTTATTCCCTTCACATACATGTATTTATAGGAATGAATTATTTCCATGCTTATATCTATAAATACAAAAAGGAGGAATAAAATCTAGCTGGAGCCAAAAAAGAAAAAAGAAACAAAAAGAACCTACCAGTTATACAGAGGAAAACCCCATCAGGGCACTTGCTCCAGTGGTAAACAATTCTGAAGTTGGTCAGAGATGGGGAATCGTCTCCCATGCAGCCAGCAGCACCCCCGCAAGGAGCATCCTCATTGCAAAGCTAGGGGACCGTGCCGAGGCGTCTGTGAGTAAACGTGAGCTGAGCCCCAGGCCAGCTGCTGCTGAACTGTTCCCACCCTTCCCAGGTAAAACACCTGAATATGTACAAGGACTTAAAAGCCTAGAGGAAGGGCCGTGGAGCCACACCAGCGACAGCACGCCAGCTGACTTGGTGCCTGCAGGCCAGCCAGGATTGTCCTGGCCCCGGGTGCTCTTCTGGAAGCTTTCCATTTCCCTGCCTGAGATACCCCTCCTGTCCAGGCCCCCACTGCTTTTTTCCTTCCTCACCTCTGCCCAGGGAGAAATTCCAGTGGCAGTTACGGGTGACACATCCTCTTCTTTAACAGGTAGCAACTTGGCAACTCCTGGAGAAAGTCCAGCAGAGCCCCACTCACACCAGGCCACCAACAAAGCCGTAGCCCCTCACTCCCACCCACCAGCCCGGCCCCGACACTGCTGACGGGGCAGAGAATATGGCGTCAGGCACAGCTGCAGGGGCTCTTGCTGCCTGCAACAGTGATTATATTGACCTCAACCCAGGCACACCTGGGGAGGGCTGGCCCGCATGGTCAGGCTGCCCAGTTCAGCCAATCCTCACCCCTCAGGGGCTCACAGTTGCAGGAAATGGACCTTGCTGAACTGGCTAAGTCCAAGGAACAGGTGTGGCTCCTGAGAGTCAGGATAGACAAGAGGCTGCAGCTCTGGTTTGTCTTGTAATCATTTTATCTGGCCCATGAGTGGGAGACAACTTCAAGAAGACCCTCTCCTAATGAGAGGAACCCAGGAGTCAGGGAGAGGAGGGGTGGTGGGTGGAGACAGAGGCCTGGTGCCCCAGCTGCATTGGAAGTCTCTGGAAGGCCAGGCGGAGGGAGGCCACACAGAGGGATGCCCAGGGTTACAGACCTGTCAGAGCTGCTGTTTGTTAGTTCAAGTCCTGCTCTGAGGTGTTCTGTGTCAGCCCTGAGTGACAGGTGAGCTGGGGTTGCTCTGCAATCAGGGCTATGTTCACGGTTCCTGTGTGCCCAGCCCTGCTGGGGTACCTTCCCAGGGGAGCTCTGTATCCTGGGAGGGGCATGACCACGAGAGCCTCATGGGCTGCTGGGTAGCTGCACAGGTGAGCTCCATATCCTGAGAGAGGCCTGACCACGAGAGCCCCGTGGGCTGCTGGCAACCTGCCACGGTGAGCTCCCTATCCTTGGAGGGGCGTGACCACGAGATCCCTGTTGGCTGCTGGGGACCTGCCAAGATGAGCTCCATATCCTGGGATTGGCCTGACCACGAGAGCCCCGTGGGCTGCTGGGGACCTGGTAAAGGATGTCAGAACAGTCAGTGAAGCCACCAAGTATACACATCCAGTAGTTCCTAATTCCTACACCCTGCTGGTCATTCTACCATCCACCAGGACATGGTATTCTGTATTAGACTTCAATGATGCCTTCTGTATTCCATTAGTCCCAGAGTCACAAGAAATTTTGGCTTGTGAGTGGCAGGACTCAACATACAACAAAAACAATACTGCTGGGCCGTCCTGCCCCAAGGGTTCAAAAACTCCCACAGCATCTTTGGGGAAACTTTAGCTAAACACCTAAAAGTTCTACCTCTGGAAAAGGGAACCCTCCTTCAATATGCAGATGACATTCTTATTGCCAGCCCTACTAAGGAGGCCTCTGAACTACCTAGCCAATAAAGGATAGAAGGTGTCCAAGAAAAAGTCTCAAATATCACAGACTAAGGTGACCTGCCTGGGCTTCATTCTCACAGAAGGTCAGAGAAGCCCATCCCAGGAAAGGGAAGAAGCCATTTGCAGCCTTACCCCTTCTAAAACTAGAAGACAACTTAGGGGTTACTGGGGAGGCCAGGGTTTGCTGCATCTGGATCCCTAACTACAGTCTAATAGCTGGGCCTCTATATGAAACACTGAAAGGAAAAGATGATGATCCTTTTGAATAGAAGCCAGAAGCGGCCTTTCAAGAATGGAAAGAGCAGTCAATTCAGTCCCTTGCCCTGGAACTCCCTAATTTAGCTAAACCCTTTGACCTTTACATCCGCATAGAAGGTGAATCACCCTTGGAGTATTAGTGCAAAAACTGGGACCACTTGAAATGGAACAATGCAAGAATGCCCTCCAGGTAGGATAAACTATGGTCACCAAGGGCTTGGCCCACTGCCCCATCCGGCCAGGGTACTGGGGGTATCTAAAAACCTGGAAATCAGCAGCCCACAAGGCCAGCTCCCTCCTAAGGGAAAAGGACCCAACGTGGTGATCCTAACCACCCACCATGCCCTGAAGTTGCAGGGGTCGCTCCCTGGGCACACTGACCTCGAGTGAGGAGGCCCTCCAGCTCCAACCTCCAGAGAGACAACCGGGGGCAACGGGCCCCCATGACGACTCGTGTGACCATCACATGACCTGGAGCTTCTCTCAGAAAACAACAAGAGTGTGCCCCAAAAGAGCAGACTACTGCTTGCAGGACTTACTGCACCCAGAGGGGAGCTAATAAGCTTGGCGGAGGAACCGTATACCACACTGTCACCATAGAAAAGCCTACAGACACCGCAGTGACGGCAGTCAATGAGACCAGCTGGACACCTGGTTACTTCAAAAGGCCGTTGATTCAGTGGCCGTCATGGTCGTGGATCACCACCGGGCCTGGACTGTCTGGGAGTTGAGTGGGCAGGGCTCTGACATCTGGTGCTGTTTGTACGTTAATTTAGGGGCCTAATTGATGAAAGCACAGACTACTGGTCAGAGCATCTAGGCTGGCAGAAACCGTCAGCCTAAGGTGGCCGAACAAATGTGGGGTGGGGTAAAACCGGCCCCCACAGCGTCTCTGCGCATCTCTTTCCTGCACCCTTCAAGGTCATTAGAATCTATAACACTTCCAATGCTGGCGCTCAGGCGGACGAGCAGTGAGGCAGGAGGCCTGGGGACAATCAACCTCACCCGGAGGCTGCTGGGGAGAAGTTCTGCCCCTCCCCACGAGTATGAGGACTCCCAACTCAGCACGAAGCAGTTACAGAAGAGGGGTCTGCACCCACAGCGCACCAAGAATTAGGAATGGGACAAAAGGCAGAGGAGGGGTTTGTCACCGCCAAAGCCCATGAAAAATTCCTGGGAGATAAAAATAGAATCTGGGCAATAAACTAAAGTCTAACCTTTTTTTCCTTTGTGCTTTGTCTAGTTTCACGTGCTCCTAGGGTTCCGCACGCAGAGGTCCCACACCCGGCACTTCAGACCCGATTTCCTAGTGCAGAATGACTGGGTCGACACTTCAGCTCCCGGGGCTCCATGCACACTCCGCGACATAGAGCCTCAGCTGCAGCCAACCCAGCCCTCGAGAGCTCCTCCCCCTCCCTCCCGCTGACGCTGCTGCGATCCCTAAACAGCAGCTCAGCCCACAGCACGCGTGGGAGCGCACGCTCTCATCTCTCCATTCTCTGATCAAAATATAAAGTTTCCCTTGCTTCTGAACCAAACTCAGTCTCGATCTGTTGGCTCCAATGACACTGGGCAAGGGGAGCCTTGTTGGGGCCCACTCTAGAGGATCAGTAAGAGAAATTGAGAACATTGTAACTTCAATGAACAGATGTGTGAGCCACACTGTAATTAATATATAGCAGTGTATAAGGCTCGGGTGAAATAAGATGTTTCTAACACTTCCATTGGATATTTCCATCACTTTATATGGAGCACAGGGGCACTGCAATTCACCTGTTCCCTAACCCTAACCCTAACCCTAACTCTAACCCTAACCCTAACCCTTACCTGAAGCCTTACCCTAACCCATACCCTAATCCTAACCCGTACACTAACACTAACACATACCCTAACACATACGCTAACCCGAAACCGTTGTCGTACCCTAACATGTACCGTACCCATTCCCTAACCCTAACTGTAACCCTAACCCTAACACTAACACTAAACCGTACCCATTCCCTAACCCTAAACCAAACCTAAGCCCAACTCTAACACTTACTCTAAGCCTTACCCTAACCTGGACCCTAATTCTAACCCATACACTACTACTAACCCATACCCTAACACGTACCCTAACCCCAACTTTTTGTCATACCATAACCTGTACCCGAAGCCATAACTGTTCCCTAACCCTAACCCTAACCATAAACCTAACCATAACCATTACCCTTACCCGTACCCTAATCCTAACCCATACACTAACACTAACCCATACCCCAACACGTACCCTAACCCTAACACATTGTCGTACCCTAATCTCTACCCTAAAGCATACCCATTCCCTAACCCTAACCCTATCCCGAAACATAAGCCTTACCCTAAGCCAACATCACTAATTATTAGAGAATTGCAAATCAAAACTACAATGAGGTATCACCTCACACCTGTTAGAATGGACATCATCAGGAAATCTACAATAACAAATGCTGGAGAGGGTGTGGAGAAAAGGAACCCTCTTCCACTATTGGTGGGAATGTCAATTAATACAGTCACTATGGAGAAGTTTATGGAGGTTCCTTAAAAAACTAAAAATAGAATTACCTTATGATCCAACAATCCCACTACTGGACATATACCCAGAGAAATCCATAAATCAAAAAGGCACATTCACCACAATATTCTTCGCAGCACTATTTACAACAGCCAGGTAATGGAAGGAAACTAAATGCCCAGAGACAGACGAATGGATACAGATGTAGTACATATATAAAATCGAATATTACTCAGCCATAAAAAGCAATGAAATTGGGTCATTTGTAGAGACGTCGATGGATCTATTGACTGTCCTACATAGTGAAGTAAGTCAGAAAGAGAAAAACAAATATTGTATATTAATGCATATATGTGGAACCTAAAAACTGGTACAGATGAACCGCTTTGCAGGGCAGAAATAGAGACACAGATATAGAGAACAAACGTATGGACACCGAGAGGGTAAAGCCGTGGGGTGTTGGGTGGGAGGAGTTGGGAGATTGGGATTGACATGTATACATTTATATCTATAAAATAGATAACCAATAAGAACCTGCTGTATAAAAAAGTAAATAAAAATAAAAATTAAAAAAATAAATAAAGTTTAAAGAAACAGAAAAAAGTTATTCCCTTCACATACATGTATTTATAGGAATGAATTATTTCCATGCTTATATCTATAAATACAAAAAGGAGGAATAAAATCTAGCTGGAGCCAAAAAAGAAAAAAGAAACAAAAAGAACCTACCAGTTATACAGAGGAAAACCCCATCAGGGCACTTGCTCCAGTGGTAAACAATTCTGAAGTTGGTCAGAGATGGGGAATCGTCTCCCATGCAGCCAGCAGCACCCCCGCAAGGAGCATCCTCATTGCAAAGCTAGGGGACCGTGCCGAGGCGTCTGTGAGTAAACGTGAGCTGAGCCCCAGGCCAGCTGCTGCTGAACTGTTCCCACCCTTCCCAGGTAAAACACCTGAATATGTACAAGGACTTAAAAGCCTAGAGGAAGGGCCGTGGAGCCACACCAGCGACAGCACGCCAGCTGACTTGGTGCCTGCAGGCCAGCCAGGATTGTCCTGGCCCCGGGTGCTCTTCTGGAAGCTTTCCATTTCCCTGCCTGAGATACCCCTCCTGTCCAGGCCCCCACTGCTTTTTTCCTTCCTCACCTCTGCCCAGGGAGAAATTCCAGTGGCAGTTACGGGTGACACATCCTCTTCTTTAACAGGTAGCAACTTGGCAACTCCTGGAGAAAGTCCAGCAGAGCCCCACTCACACCAGGCCACCAACAAAGCCGTAGCCCCTCACTCCCACCCACCAGCCCGGCCCCGACACTGCTGACGGGGCAGAGAATATGGCGTCAGGCACAGCTGCAGGGGCTCTTGCTGCCTGCAACAGTGATTATATTGACCTCAACCCAGGCACACCTGGGGAGGGCTGGCCCGCATGGTCAGGCTGCCCAGTTCAGCCAATCCTCACCCCTCAGGGGCTCACAGTTGCAGGAAATGGACCTTGCTGAACTGGCTAAGTCCAAGGAACAGGTGTGGCTCCTGAGAGTCAGGATAGACAAGAGGCTGCAGCTCTGGTTTGTCTTGTAATCATTTTATCTGGCCCATGAGTGGGAGACAACTTCAAGAAGACCCTCTCCTAATGAGAGGAACCCAGGAGTCAGGGAGAGGAGGGGTGGTGGGTGGAGACAGAGGCCTGGTGCCCCAGCTGCATTGGAAGTCTCTGGAAGGCCAGGCGGAGGGAGGCCACACAGAGGGATGCCCAGGGTTACAGACCTGTCAGAGCTGCTGTTTGTTAGTTCAAGTCCTGCTCTGAGGTGTTCTGTGTCAGCCCTGAGTGACAGGTGAGCTGGGGTTGCTCTGCAATCAGGGCTATGTTCACGGTTCCTGTGTGCCCAGCCCTGCTGGGGTACCTTCCCAGGGGAGCTCTGTATCCTGGGAGGGGCATGACCACGAGAGCCTCATGGGCTGCTGGGTAGCTGCACAGGTGAGCTCCATATCCTGAGAGAGGCCTGACCACGAGAGCCCCGTGGGCTGCTGGCAACCTGCCACGGTGAGCTCCCTATCCTTGGAGGGGCGTGACCACGAGATCCCTGTTGGCTGCTGGGGACCTGCCAAGATGAGCTCCATATCCTGGGATTGGCCTGACCACGAGAGCCCCGTGGGCTGCTGGGGACCTGGTAAAGGATGTCAGAACAGTCAGTGAAGCCACCAAGTATACACATCCAGTAGTTCCTAATTCCTACACCCTGCTGGTCATTCTACCATCCACCAGGACATGGTATTCTGTATTAGACTTCAATGATGCCTTCTGTATTCCATTAGTCCCAGAGTCACAAGAAATTTTGGCTTGTGAGTGGCAGGACTCAACATACAACAAAAACAATACTGCTGGGCCGTCCTGCCCCAAGGGTTCAAAAACTCCCACAGCATCTTTGGGGAAACTTTAGCTAAACACCTAAAAGTTCTACCTCTGGAAAAGGGAACCCTCCTTCAATATGCAGATGACATTCTTATTGCCAGCCCTACTAAGGAGGCCTCTGAACTACCTAGCCAATAAAGGATAGAAGGTGTCCAAGAAAAAGTCTCAAATATCACAGACTAAGGTGACCTGCCTGGGCTTCATTCTCACAGAAGGTCAGAGAAGCCCATCCCAGGAAAGGGAAGAAGCCATTTGCAGCCTTACCCCTTCTAAAACTAGAAGACAACTTAGGGGTTACTGGGGAGGCCAGGGTTTGCTGCATCTGGATCCCTAACTACAGTCTAATAGCTGGGCCTCTATATGAAACACTGAAAGGAAAAGATGATGATCCTTTTGAATAGAAGCCAGAAGCGGCCTTTCAAGAATGGAAAGAGCAGTCAATTCAGTCCCTTGCCCTGGAACTCCCTAATTTAGCTAAACCCTTTGACCTTTACATCCGCATAGAAGGTGAATCACCCTTGGAGTATTAGTGCAAAAACTGGGACCACTTGAAATGGAACAATGCAAGAATGCCCTCCAGGTAGGATAAACTATGGTCACCAAGGGCTTGGCCCACTGCCCCATCCGGCCAGGGTACTGGGGGTATCTAAAAACCTGGAAATCAGCAGCCCACAAGGCCAGCTCCCTCCTAAGGGAAAAGGACCCAACGTGGTGATCCTAACCACCCACCATGCCCTGAAGTTGCAGGGGTCGCTCCCTGGGCACACTGACCTCGAGTGAGGAGGCCCTCCAGCTCCAACCTCCAGAGAGACAACCGGGGGCAACGGGCCCCCATGACGACTCGTGTGACCATCACATGACCTGGAGCTTCTCTCAGAAAACAACAAGAGTGTGCCCCAAAAGAGCAGACTACTGCTTGCAGGACTTACTGCACCCAGAGGGGAGCTAATAAGCTTGGCGGAGGAACCGTATACCACACTGTCACCATAGAAAAGCCTACAGACACCGCAGTGACGGCAGTCAATGAGACCAGCTGGACACCTGGTTACTTCAAAAGGCCGTTGATTCAGTGGCCGTCATGGTCGTGGATCACCACCGGGCCTGGACTGTCTGGGAGTTGAGTGGGCAGGGCTCTGACATCTGGTGCTGTTTGTACGTTAATTTAGGGGCCTAATTGATGAAAGCACAGACTACTGGTCAGAGCATCTAGGCTGGCAGAAACCGTCAGCCTAAGGTGGCCGAACAAATGTGGGGTGGGGTAAAACCGGCCCCCACAGCGTCTCTGCGCATCTCTTTCCTGCACCCTTCAAGGTCATTAGAATCTATAACACTTCCAATGCTGGCGCTCAGGCGGACGAGCAGTGAGGCAGGAGGCCTGGGGACAATCAACCTCACCCGGAGGCTGCTGGGGAGAAGTTCTGCCCCTCCCCACGAGTATGAGGACTCCCAACTCAGCACGAAGCAGTTACAGAAGAGGGGTCTGCACCCACAGCGCACCAAGAATTAGGAATGGGACAAAAGGCAGAGGAGGGGTTTGTCACCGCCAAAGCCCATGAAAAATTCCTGGGAGATAAAAATAGAATCTGGGCAATAAACTAAAGTCTAACCTTTTTTTCCTTTGTGCTTTGTCTAGTTTCACGTGCTCCTAGGGTTCCGCACGCAGAGGTCCCACACCCGGCACTTCAGACCCGATTTCCTAGTGCAGAATGACTGGGTCGACACTTCAGCTCCCGGGGCTCCATGCACACTCCGCGACATAGAGCCTCAGCTGCAGCCAACCCAGCCCTCGAGAGCTCCTCCCCCTCCCTCCCGCTGACGCTGCTGCGATCCCTAAACAGCAGCTCAGCCCACAGCACGCGTGGGAGCGCACGCTCTCATCTCTCCATTCTCTGATCAAAATATAAAGTTTCCCTTGCTTCTGAACCAAACTCAGCCTCGATCTGTTGGCTCCAATGACACTGGGCAAGGGGAGCCTTGTTGGGGCCCACTCTAGAGGATCAGTAAGAGAAATTGAGAACATTGTAACTTCAATGAACAGATGTGTGAGCCACACTGTAATTAATATATAGCAGTGTATAAGGCTCGGGTAAAATAAGATGTTTCTAACACTTCCATTGGATATTTCCATCACTTTATATGGAGCACAGGGGCACTGCAATTCACCTGTTCCCTAACCCTAACCCTAACTCTAACCCTAACCCTAACCCTAAGCCTAAATCTAACCCTTACCTGAAGCCTTACCCTAACCCATACCCTAATCCTAACCCGTACACTAACACTAACACATACCCTAACACATACGCTAACCCGAAACCATTGTCGTACCCTAACATGTACCGTACCCATTCCCTAACCCTAACTGTAACCCTAACCCTAACACTAACACTAAACCGTACCCATTCCCTAACCCTAACCCTAACCTTAACCCTAACCCTAACACTAACCCTAAACTTTAACCTAACCTGTACCGTAATCCTAACCTGTACACTAACTCGTACCCTAACCCTAAACACTTGTTGTACCCTAACTTTTACCCTAAACCATACCCGTTCCCGAACCCTAACCGTAACCTTAACATTAACCCTAACACTAACCCTAAACCTTACCCTAACCCGTATCCTAATCCTATCCCGTAGACTATCACTAACCCGTTCTCTAACACGTATGCTAAACCTAAACCCTTCTCGTACCCTAAACTGTAACCTAAACCATACCAGACCCTAAACCTAAGCGTAACTCTAACTCTTACACTAACCCGTACCCTAATCTTAACCCGTACACTAACACTGAACCATATCCTAACACTTACCCAAATCCTAACCCATTGTCGTACCCTACCCTGTACCCTAAATTGTACCTGTTCCCCAACACTAACCCTAACAATAACTCTAACCCTAAATCTTACCCTAACCCATACCCTAATCCTAACCCATACACTAACACTAAACCGTACCCTAACACATACCCTAACCCTAAACATTTGTCATACCCTAACTTCTACCCTAAACCATACCAGTTCCCTAACCCTAACCTTAACCCTAACCCTAACCCTTATCCTTAACCTATCCTGTACCTTAATCCTAACCTGTATACTAACACTAACCCGTACCCTAACACATACCCTAACCCTAATCTGTTTTCGTACCCTAAACTGTACCGTAAACCGTACCCATCCCCTAATCCTAACCCTAACCCTAACCCTAACCTTAACCTTACCCTAAACCATTCCCTAATCCTAACCCATACACTAACACTAACCCATACCCTAACAAGTACTCTTACCCTAACCTGTTGCTGTACCCCACCTCTATCCTAAACCGTACCCATTCCCTAACCCTAACCCTAACCCTAATGCTTACCCTAACGCACGCCCTAATCCTAACCCTTTCATTAACACTAAACTGTCCCCTAACATGTACCGCAACCCTAACCCTTTGGCATACCCTAAACCATACCCGTTCCTTAACCCTAACCCTAACCTTAACGCTAACCCTAACACTAACCCTAAACCTTACCCTAACCTGTACCCTAATCCTAACCTGTACACAAACACTAACCCATACCCTACCACGTACCCTTACCCTATCCCCTTGTCGTACCCTAACCTGTACCCTAAAGAGTACCCATTCCCAAGCCTAAGCCTAACCCTAACCTTAACCCTAAACCTTAACCTAACGCATACCCTAATCCTAACCTTTGTACTAACCCTAAACCATACCCGTTCCCTGACCCTAACCCTAACCCTAACCCTAACCCTTACACAACCCGTACCCTAATCCTAAGCCTAACACTAACCCGTAGCCTAACATGTACCCTAAACCCAACCCATTGTCATACCCTAACCTGTACCATAAACCATACCCTTTCCTTAATCCTAACCCTACCTTAACCCTAAACCTAACACTAACCCTAAACCTTACCCTAACCCATACCCTAATCCTAACGTGTACACTAACTCTAACCCATACCCTAACATGTACCCTAACTCTAACTCGTGTCATACCCTAACCTGTACCCAAAACCATATCCATTCCCTAACCCTATACTTAACCCTAACCTTAACCCTTACCCTAACGTTTACCCTAATCCTAACCCATACACTAACACTAACCCATACCCTAACAAGTAACCTAACCCTAACCTGTTTTCATACCCTAACCTGTACCCTAAATCATACACCATTCCCTAACCCTAACCCTAACCCTAACCTTAACCCTAACCCTTTCCTTTGAATACTGGGTTGGGGATGAATTACTTGTTGTCGGTAATTTGTTGGGGGATTGCTACACTGACTTGGAGCTGGAATGATGTGTGGCATATCCAGTGTGTCAGCTGTCATGTTGACATCAAAGATAGGGTCTGTGAGTCAACATCCATTGAAAATAGCTCCCTCTGAAAGTCATCTTCAGTCTGGTGCTTGGGTTTGTCAGGTGATAATCTTTATGTCTTCTTCTTCTTTCTCTGGTTGCTTCCCAAGCACATTTCCATCCGGGGTGCACCAGAAGAGGAATTCTGCCTTTCTAAAGTGCTGCTTCCATAAAGGGTTGAGAAATCCTGGGCAGGAATATCTTTAAGAAGATTCATGAGCTTCGGGTGGTTCTTGGTGTTTCCAGCCTTCGAAGAGACAGGTGGCGGCATGTGATGAGGAGGGTCAGACTTGAGCCAATGGTAGACACCCCGTTCCCTGTTATTTGCAACAAACTGGTAAGAACTTGGTTCTGAGACACCTTGCTGAAGTCCTCCCCATGGCTCACAGACTCATGCCTATCTTTGATATTCATGCTCATATTAAACAAGGTAATATGGACCCCCAGAAATGTGTTGGTTGGTGTAGTGGTACCACTCATTGGGTTGTTGCCTGTGGTCATGCCATACCCTGGGCTGCTAGCCAGGGGCAGGTTCTTTTTCACCATGTCTTCAACTGTCTCTGCAATGAGGGACAGTGCTGGGGTGTTGGTCTGAATGGTTTCAGCTTTCTTCCAAATAGCCCTCATTGTTACAGGGATGGACATACATATTTGAACAACTTTGGCAATGAAGTCATCTGTGAAGATGAGTGCATCTGACAGTCCCTTGTAGAGTTTACAGCTCACATGTTTTGAGTCCTGTATATCCATTACCACAGACACCAGGGAGTCATTTACAGGGTGCTGAAAAGATATGCTGAAACGGGACTCTGAGAGCGGACACACTTCAAATTGGAGGAGCCCAGGAGAATCTTCTTTCAGAATAGTTCTTTTGACACAGCTTCCAATTAGGGTGTATTAAGCCCCTTGGTGTCTGATCAGATTCAGGATAAGGGGAACCCAGCCAGTGTGCTGAAAGGTGATTTTGCTAACAAGGTTCCTGGTAGATTTCTACCATCTGGAAGTGGAGCATCCTTGTTGAGGAAATAGCAGTGTGGCTGACCTGGAACAGCAGCATAAAATCACATGTTGTGATTCAAAGGTACAAGGTCAGGGTCCTTTGACATCTCAAAGTGAGTGATCGGTTCATAGATGGGTACATAAGTTGCCTGGGTTTCAAACAATGGAATTCCTGTGCAGTTCTGAAGTTTCTGAACAAATGCTCTAGATACTGGGATTGGCTGGGGAAATTTCAAGAAGAAACAGGCAGGAAGATCCACACTCTTCGTACTGGTGATTGAGGAGAAGGAGGGAGTCCATTTGTTGTCAACTGGATGTGACCCCATAATTAATGGTGCAGTTGGGAGTTTATACATAATAGATGTTCCTTCAATTGTCACTGATGCATTCATGCCCAAAGATCAAGGAACATTATTCTTGTGCAAAACGATAGGGGATGTAGTCTTATCATCCAGCATGTCAGAAGGAGAGGCATAATACTTCAAGTTAATTAAATGACCCCCACTTCTTGGAGTGAGATAGCCAACAGTTCCATGAAGAATCTTATCCAAGGGACCAGCATTCGTTACTTTCCAATACATAACTGCCGTTTTAGATAGATCTTGTTCTAGGGATTGGAGAGCCAAGAACATTTGGTCTTCAGTTTGTTATCCCCTGGAAGGTTATAAAGATTAACAAGACCCTTAAGTTGCTTAGAAAATTCATCAAAATTTTTCCCCCTTAGCTGCTGTACAAACTCTGGACAGATCACAGGATTCTCTCCATGGTGAGCCACTTTTACATCACAAACCTGTCCTGTAGGATCTAACTGCACTTCCACATAGAACATATCTGATGTGATGTAACATTCAGTGTCACTGGCACTGAGATGACAGCCCAGTCCATTCTGGCTTGCTATAGACTCCAGTCAGTCATTGCTGGTAAAGATGTTACATGAATTGATGCACAAGCTTAATGGTTTCACTCCAAGTTCTACTTTGGTTAAATTTTGCATGGAGCCATTCCAAGAGAGAACTCATCTTACTCACACTTTCGGACTCCTCGGTTTCCCCCTGAGCCCTCATCCTGACAGCAGGGAGAGCCTGAGTCCTACACAAGAGGATATGCCCTTCCCCACCACTAATTGAGGAACCAAGTTGGTTAGGGCTCCTGGGATGCAGGGCGCCTGCAGTCACCGCTCTTCCCGGGAAGGCTCAGTCAGAAGTCCCTGGCCGCAAGAAGAGAAGGGTGCTCTTGGCCGCTGCCGTCTTCCCCAACAGAACCTGTACCACATCTTCTTTATCCATTTGTCTGTTGATGGACATTTAGGTTGCTTCCGTGACCTGACTATTGTAAATAGTGCTGCAAAGAACATTGGAGTGCATGTGTCTTTTTGAATTATGGTTTCTCTGAGTATACACCCAGTAGTGAGATTGCTGGGTCATATGGTAATTCTATTTTTAGTTTTTTAAGGAAACTCCATACTGTTCTCCATAGTGGCTGTATCAATTTACATTCCCACCAACAGTGCAAGAGGGTTCTCTTTTCTTCACACCCTCACCAACATTTTTTTTTGTAGATTTTCTGATGATGCTCATTTTAACAGGTGTGAGGTGATACCACATTGTAGTTTTGATTTGCATTTCTCTGATACTTATTGATGTTGTGCAGTTTACATGTGCCTCTTGGCCATCTGTATGTCTTTGGAGAAATGTCTATTTAGGTCTAATGCCCATTTTTGGATTGGGTTTCTTTTTTTTTTAATATTGAACTGCATGAGCTGTTTATATATTTTGGAGGTTAATCCTTTGTCCATTGATTCCTTTGCAAATACCTTCTCCCATTCTGAGGGTTATCTTTTTGTCTTGTTTATAGTTTCTTTTGCTGTGCAAAAGCTTTTAAGTTTCATTAGGTCCCATTTTTTAATTTTTGTTTTTATTTCTATTTCTCTAGGAGGTGAGTCAAAAAAGATCTTCTGTGATTTATGTCAAAGAATGTTCTTCCTATGTTTTCCTCTAAGAGTTTTATAGTGTCTGGTCTTACATTTAGTTCTTTAATACATTTTGAGTTTATTTTTGTTTATGGTGTTAGGGAGTGTTCTAATTTCATTCTTTTACATGTAGCTGTCCAGTTTTCCCAACACCACTTATTGAAGAGGCTGTCTTTTCTCCATGGTATATTTTTGCCTCCTTTATCGAAGATAAGGTGACCATATGTGCATGGGCTTATCTCTGGGATTTCTATCCTGTTCCATTGATCTATATTTCTGTTTTGTGCCAGTACCATATTGTCTTGATTACTGTAGTTTCGTAGTATAGTCTGAAGTCATGGAGTCTGATTCCTCCAGATACTTTTTTTCCCCTCAAGATTGCTTTGGCTATTCGGGGTCTTCTGTGTCTCCATACAAATTTCAGGATTCTTTTGGTCTTGTTCTGTAAAAAATGCCATTGGTAATTTGATAGGGATGGCATTAAATCTGTAGATTGCTTTGCATAGAAGAGTCATTTTCAAAATATTGATTCTTCCAATCCACGAACATGGTATATCTCTCCATCTGTTTGTATAATCTTTGATTTCTTTCATCAGTGACTTAGAGTTTTCTGAGTACAGGTCTTTTACCTCCTTAGGTAGGTTTATTGCTAGTTATTTTATTCTTTTTGTTGCAATGGTGAATGGGATTGTTTCCTTAATTTCTCTTTCTGACCTTTCATTGTTAGCGTATAGGAATGCAAGAGATTTCTGTGCATTAATTTTATATCCTGAAACGTTACCAAATTCATTGATTAGCTCTAGAAGTTTGCTGATGGCATCTTTAGGATTATCTATGTATAGTATCACGTTATCTGCAAACAGTGACAGTTTTACTTCTTCTTTTCCAATTTGTATTCCATTAATTTCTTTTTCTTCTCTGATTGTCCTGGCTAAAACTTCCGAAACTATGTTGAATAATAGTGGCGACAGTGGACATCATTGTCTTGCTCCTGATCTTAGAGGAAATGCTTTCTATTTTTCACCACTGAGAATGATGTTGGCTGTGAGTTTGTCGTATATGATCTTTATTATGTTGGGGCAGGTTCCCTCTATGCCCACTTTCAAGAGAGTTTTTTTTTTTTTATCATAAATGGGTGTTGAATTTTGTCAAAAGCTTTTCCTGCATCTATTGAGATGATCATATGATTTTTATTCTTCAGTTTGTTAATACGGTGTATCACATTGATTGATTTCCATATGTTAAAGAATCCTTGCATCCCTGGGATAAATCTCACTTGATCATGGTGTATAATATTTTTAATGTGCTATTGGATTCTGTTTGCTAGCATTTTGTTGAGGATTTTTGCTTCTATGTTCATCCGTGATATTGGTCTGTAATTTTCTTTTTTTGTGGTATCTTTGGTTTTGGTATCAGCATGATGGTGGTCTCCTAGAATGAGTTTGGACGTGTTCCTTCCTCTGCAATTTTTTGGAAGAGTTTGAGAAGAATGGGTGTTAGCTCTTCTCTAAATGTTTGATAGAATTCACCTGTGAGGCCACCTGGTTCTGGACTTTTGTTTGTTGTAAGATTTTTAATCACAGTTTCCATTTCATTACTTGTAATTGGTCTGTTCATATTTTCTATTTCTTCCTGGTTCAGTCTTGGAAGGTTATACCTTTCTAAGGATTTTTCCGTTTCTTCCAGGTTTCCATTTTATTGGCATGGAGTTGCTTGTACTGTTCTCTTAGGATGCTTTGTATTTCTGTGCTGTCCATTGTAACATCTCCTTTTTCATTTCTAATTTTATTGATTTGAGACCTCTCCCTCTTTTTCTTGATGAGGCTGGCTAAAGATTTATCAATTTTGTTTATCTTCTCAAAGAACCAACTTTTAGTTTTATTGATCTTTGTTATTGTTTTCTTTGTCTCTATTTCATTTATTTCTGCTCTAATCTTTATGATTTCCTTCTTTCTACTAATTTTGGTTTTTGTTTATTCTTCTTTCTCTAGTTCCTTTAGGTGTAAGTTTAGATTGTTTATTTGAGGTTTTTCTTGTTTCTTGAGGTAGGCTTGTATAGCTATAAACTTACCTCTTACAACTGCTTTTGCTGCATCCCATAGGTTTTGGATCATTGTGTTCTCGTTGTCATTTCTCTCTAGGTAATTTTTATTTCCTCTTTGATTTCTTCAGTGATCTCTTGGTTGTTTAATAGTGTATTGTTTTGCCTCCATGTGTTTGTGTTTTGTACAGTTTTTTTTTCCTGTAATTGATATCTAGTCTCATAGCGTTGTGGTCAGAAAAGATGCTTGATATGATTTTGATTTTCTTAAATTTACTGAGGCTTGATTTGTGGCCCAAGATGTGATTTATCCTGGAGAATGTTCTGTGTGCACATGAGAAGAAAGTGTATTCTGTTGTTTTTGGATGGAATGTCCTATAAATATCAATTAAGTCCACCTGGTGTAATATGTCATTTAAAGTTTGTGTTTCCTTATTTATTTTCTGTTTGGATGATCTGTCCATTCGTGTTTAGTGGAGTGTTAAAGTCACCGACTCTTATTGTGTTACTGCTGATTTCCCCTTTTATGGCAGTTGGCATTTGCCTTATGTATCGAGTAGCTCCTATATTGGGTGCATAGATGTTTACAATTGTTATATCTTCTTGGATTGATCCCTTGATCATTATGTAGTGTCCTTCTGTGTCTCTTGTAACAGTCTTTATTTTAAGGTCTATTTTGTCTGATATGAGTATTGCTACTCCAGCTTTTTTTGGCTTCCATTTGCATGGAATACCTTTTTCCATCCTTTCACTTTCAGTCTGTATGTGTCCCTAATTCTGAAGTGGGTCTCTTGTAGACAGCATATATGTGTGTCTTGTTTTTGCATCCATTCAGCCAGTCTGTGTCTTTTGATTGAGGCATTTAACCCATTTACATTTAAGGTAATTATTGATATGTATGTTCCTATTACCATTTTCTTAATTGTTTTGGGTTCGTTTTTGTAGGTCTTTTCCTTCTCTTGTGTTTCCTGCCTAGAGAAGTTCCTTTAGCATTTGTTGTAAAGCTGGTTTGTTGGTGCTGAATTCTCTTAACGTTTCCCTGTCTGTAAAAGTTTAATTTCTCAGTCAAATCTGAATGAGATCATTGCTGGGTAGAGTAATCCTGGTTGTAGATTTTTCTCTTTCATCATTTTATATATATCTTGCCACTGCCTTCTGGCCTGTACAGTTTCTGCTGGAAGATCAGCTGTTAACCTTATGGGGATTCCCTTGTATGTTATTTGTTCCTTTTCCCTGCTGCTTTTAATATTTTTTCTTTGTGTTTAATTTTTGTTAGTTTGATTAATATGTGTCTTTGTTTCACCTTGGGTTTATCCTGTATGGGACTCTCTGTGTTTCCTGGACTTCATTGACTATTTCCTTTCCCATGTTGGGAAAGTATTCAACTATAATCTCTTCAAATACTTTCTCAGACCCTTTCTTTTTTTCTTCTTCTTCTGGGATGCCTATATTTCGAATATTGGTGTGCCTAGAGTTGTCCCAGAAATCTCTAAGACTGTCCTCATTTCTTTTCATTCTTTTTTGTTTATTCTGCTGTGTGGCAGTTATTTCCACCATTCTCTCTTCCAGCTCACTTATCCATTCTTCTGCCTCTGTTATTCTGCTATTGATTCCTTCTAGAGTATTTTTAGTTTCAATTATTGTGTTGTTCATTACTGTTTGTTTGCTCTTTAGTTCTTCTAGGTCCTGGTTAAATGTTTCTTATATTTTCTCTATTCTATATCCAAGATTTGGTATCATCTTTACTATCATTACTCTGAATTCTTATTTTTTAAATTAATTTATTTTATTTTATTTTTGACTGTGTTGGGTCTTCATTGCTGCATGTGGGCTTTTCTCTGGTTGTGGCGAGCAGGGCCTACTCTTTGTTGCAGTGCACAGGCTTCTCATTGCAGTGGCTTCTCTTGTTCTGGAGCATGGGCTCTAGGCACACAGGCTTCACTATTTGTGGCACATGGGCTCAGTATTTGTGGCTCAACGGCTCTAGAGTGCAGTTTCAGTAGTTGTGGCACATGGGCTTAGTTGCTCTGTGGCATGTGGGATCTTCCCAGACCAGGGCTCAAACCTGTGTTGCCTGCATTGGCAGGCAGATTCTTAACCACTGTGCCACCAGGGAAGTCCCTGAATTCTTTTTCAGATAGCTTGCCTACTTCCTCTTCATTTAGTTAGTCTTGTGAGGTTTTACCTTGCTCCTTTTTCTGTAAGATATTTGTGTGTTCTCATTTTGTCTAATTTGCAGTATTTGAGGTCTCCTTTCCCTAGGCTACAGGGTTGTAGTTCCTTGTGCTTCTGTTCTCTGCCCCTGGTGATGGGGTTCTTCTAGTGTCTTGTGTAGGCTTCCTGAGGGGAGGGACTGGTGCCTGCGTTCTGGTGGGTGGAGGTGAGTCTTTTCCCTCTAATGAGCAGGGTCATGTCAGGTGGTGTGTTTTGGGGTATCTGTGAGCTTAGTATGACTTTAGATAGTTTCTGTGTTGATGGGTGAGTTTGTGTTCCTGTCTTGTTTGTTGTTTGGTGTGAGGTGTCCAGCACTGGGAGCTGCTGGCAGTTGGGTGGAACTGGGTCTTGGATTCAGATAGAGGCCTCCATGAGAGCTCTTGGTGGTTAGTCTTCCCTGGGACCGGGTATTCTCTAATCATCCAGCATCCTGGACTTGGTGCTTCCACTCCAGAGCCTCAGGCCCGACTTCTGGTCAAGGTACCAAGACAACACAAGTGGCTTGTCCTGGCAATAAAGGGGATTAAAAAAAAAAGACTAACAAAATCCCAGGCAAGTGGTAAAAAGTAAAATCAAACAAACAGAAACAGAAACAAGGAAACACACACACACACACACACACACACACAAGAAACAAAAACAAAACCAAAAAGTCAAATAGCAAGGGAACAACCAGATAAACAAAAGAACCTAAGAATGAAATCAAACAATTAAGAAGAAAGCTGACAAAAACTCAAAATCAGAAACAAGACCAAAGCAGAGTGCCAACTGAAGAATGAAGCAAAGAAACAAAACTGACAAAAATGATATAAAAGAAAAAGAAATAAAAAGAGAAAGGGGAAAGAACACAGAACAACAGAAAAGCAATACAGAAACAGAAATATAAAGATATATAAAATATATTGAAGAAAAAAAAAGATAAACCCCCAGAGAAATGGTGAAAACAAACAAACAAAAACAGAAACAAGGAAACACCACACATGTAAAAGAAACAAAAACAGAGCCAAATACAACAAAAAGCAAGAGAACAACCAGACAAATAGAAGTCAAAAATGAAATCAATAAGGATTAAAACTAACAAAGACACATAACCTAAAAACAAAACCAAAGCAGTGTGCTTACTGAAGAATAAAGCAAGGAAACAGAACAAACCAATAAAAAAGATTAAAAAGATAATAATAATAAAATTAAATTAAATTTTAAAAAGGCAGTACAACAGAAAAGCAAAGTAGAAATGGAAATTTAAAAAAGAAGAGAGAAATATATTAAAGAAAAAGAGGAAGAAAAAAATAAGGGAAAAGAACACAGAATGACCAAAAAGCAAATTAAAAATAGAAATGTATAAAAATATGTTATAAAACATGGAGATCCCAAAAGACTAAATTAAAAAAACTAAAACAATGACAAAAGAAAGAAAAAGAAACCCAAAAAAAGCTAGAACCAACAGCAGAATGAATCAAAACATAATAAAATTAATAGTCATAATTATCTTTCCCTGGGGTCTCCTCTCTAAGTGTCCTTGCACATGCTGTGAGCCACAGCCCACCTCCGCCTCCCCAAGAGGTTCTCCTCTGCCTCTGGGCTGGTCTCTAGATCTGCTGTGGGCCTGTGGGGACCACTCAGACTCTGATCTGGCCCAGTTCCTGTGTGTACTTGCCCCCAAAGTCCACAGCTGCCAGAGCTAGACCATTTTCATTTGTGGGAACAGTCATTGTCTACTCAGATATTCCATAGACACAGGGTCTACTTAGCTGATCATGCGGATTTAATCTGCAGCTTGTACAGTTGATGGAAAGATTTTCCATCCTATTCCTTAGTTGCCCCATCTCTGGGGTTCAGCTTTGGTTTTATCCCTACCTCTGCGTGTGGTCCACCCACAGGAGTCTGGTCCTGAGGCTGCCTTGGAGCTCTTGGGTCCGCCCCTGTGAGGACCGGGCACAGAGGTGGTATGACCGCTTGGATCGCAGGAGCCCCAGTGGCACCAAATGCAGAGGCAAACCGGTGGCCACAGACACAAGAGATATGGCCTGAGTGAGGGCCTTTTCTGGTGCCCAGCATTAAGGCACGTGAAAGCCAGCCCTGTCCGTGGATTTTTCTGGCACCTGGCAGAAGGCATGTGGGGGCCAGCCCTGAGGGAGCTTTTTTTTATTATTATTGCCCTGCAGGCAGTGTGTGAGGGCCAGCTCTGAGGGGACTTTTTTATTGCTGTCAGCCGGCTCACAAGAGCCAGCCCTGAGCGGGCTTCCTTTATTTTCATCAGTAGGTACCGGCATGTGGGGAGAGAGAGGCTACAATAGTGGCTCCACCCCCTGCATGTGACTCAGCAGTAGCGCCCTTCTTCCATGGCAGTCCAGTCTTCCTCCATAGGCATGCCCTGCTGCAGATGTCCTCCCTCCCGTCCCCTCAGTCCATCTCCCCACAGCCAACGGCAGTTCTCACTCTGGGCCTGTTCTCCAATTCCCACTCACCAGCTCCCAGCCCCTTTGCACACCTGTGAACACAAGTCCCAGTCCAGTAGGGTCGTGGTATGGACCATCTGTGAATTTCTTGTGTTTCTCACTCTGTCCCGTCTGCTACAGATCGGCTGCTTCACCCTATTCTGACCGCCTCAAATGCTTCCCTTCTGTACCAATCAATTTCCCCATCAGACAGGGGGTTTCCCTGAATTCGGGAATCTCTCCTCTGTTTCAGCTCCCCCGCCCTGGGGTTCAGGTCCCGTTCCACTTCCTCTCCTCCTCCTTCTCCCTTCTTTTTTTCCATTCTACCCAGTTATGCAGGGATATTTACAGTCCTTTCCTGTGTCCAACGTCTTCTTCTAGTTTTCAGCCAGTGTTCGGTGAGAATTGTTCCATCTATAGATGTATTCCTGATGCATCCGTGGAGAGAGATGAACTCCACATCCACCTACTCCTCTGCCATCTTGAATCTCTCTCTGTAATATCCTTTAATACAAACCTTTCCAGCTAAAACTTGCCAGAAATAGATTCTTTAATTCCAATTTATAATTTTGATGGAATCACAGTTTCCCCAGTCTTGAACACTTTTCTTTAAATCTCCTGCCCATTTTTTTACTTTGGAATTCTTTTCACTATTCAACTGGACTGAATCCACTTTCTTAGTTTAGGCTCTCATTTCTGTGGAGTATTATCTTCAATATTTTCCTAAGAGAGTGTGCGGTAGGAATAAATTTCTGAGACCATGCATATCTTAAGTATTATTTTTCTAAAATATTATTTATATTTTAGCTAAATATTAAATTCTTTATCGCCTCAGAAATTAGAAGGCATTTTTATTCCACTGGTTACTATTACATAATGCTGCTGATGGGAAACGAGATGCTAGTTTGATGCTAGTCCTTATACAGGTGATCTTTTCTTAGAGATTTATTTGAAGATTTCTTCAGGTTCTCCATTATTTTGACCAACTATCAACCCTTTTTAATCTGAAGAATCCTTTATTTTTCCTCATATCTGGAAGATTCTCTTCTATTAGTTGTTGAATAACTCTTCATATTTCCTCATATATTTGTATCTTTTCATTGTTCCCATTTTCAATCAATTCTTTCTTGATTTATAAATAAGTTAATTAATTTAAGAATTGCAGACTCCACTATGTATGTGTTTATTTATGTATACATAAAAAAGTGAAAAGTGAAAAGTTCAATGGAATTCTTGCGATAAAAATAGAGTGTATTCATTTGTTATGGCTGCTGTAACAAAGGCAACAAACTAAATGGTTTAAAAAACAAATGTTTAGCCTCTTCAATAAGTGGTTCTGGGAAAACTGGACAGCTACACATAAAAGAATGAAATTAGAACACTCGCTAACACCATACACAAAAATAAACTCAACATGGATTAAAGACCTAAATATAAGGCCAGACACTATCAAACTCCTAGAGGAAAACATAGGCAGAACACTCTATGACATAAATCACAATAAATGCTGGAGAGGGTGTGAAGAAAAGGGAACACTCTTGCACTGTTGGTGGGAATGTAAATTGATACAGCCACTATGGAGAACGGTATGGAGCTTCCTTAAACAACTAAAAATAGAACTACCATACAACCCAGCAATCCCACTACTGGGTATATACCCTGAGAAAACCATAATTCAAAAAGAGTCATGTACCAAAATGTTCATTGCAGCTCTATTTACAATAGCCAGGACATGGAAGCAACCTAAGTGTCCATCATCAGGTGAATAAATAAAGAAGGTGTGGCACATATATACAATGGAATATTACTCAGCCATAAAAAGAAACGAAATTGAGTTATTTGTAGTGAGGTGGATAGACCTAGAGTCTGTCATACAGAGTGAAGTAAGTCAGAAAGAGAAAAACAAATACCATATGCTAACACATATATATGGAATCTAAGAAAAAAGAAAAGGTCATGAAGAACCTAGGGGTAAGACGGGAATAAAGACACAGACCTACTAGAGAATGGACTTGAGGATATGGGGAGGGGGAAGGGTAAGCTGTGACAAAGTGAGAGAGTGGCAGGGACATATATACACTACCAAACATAAAATAGATAGCTAGTGGGAAACAGCTGCATAGCACAGGGAGATCAGCTCGGTGCTTTGTGACCACCTAGAGGGGTGGGATAGGGAGGATGGGAGGGAGGGAGATGCAAGAGGGAAGAGATATGAGAACATATGTATATGTATAACTGATTCACTTTGTTATAAAGCAAAAACTAACACACCACTGTAAAGCAACTATACTCCAATAAAGATGTTAAAATTTTTTTAACTGGAAAATTCACAATTATGTAGAAATTAAGCAACACACTCTTAAACACCAATGAGTTAAAGAAGAAGTAACAAAAGAAAATTTTGCAAATATCTTGAGTCCAATGAAAACAAAAATGCAACACATCCAACATCTGAGATACAGTGAAAGCAGGGAAATTTATGGCTGTAAGCTATTAAAAGAAGAATTAACATACCAAATCACAATTAAACTTCACAATTTAAGGGGCTTTTAAAAAAAGAACAGATTTATCCCACAGCTAGCAGAAGAAAGAAAATAATAAATATTAGAGTGAAGACAAACAGTAGAAAAACAATAGTGAAAAGCAATGAAACAAAAAGTTGGTTCTTTAAAAAAAAAGCTATTCACCATTTGATCTAAGATGGCTATTTTAACATTTTCAGTACTTATTCTGATTGCTGAATGTTAAGGACTTCCAATATATGAAAACAGCTTTTACCTTCTCCACAATTTTCTCCATTCAAAGCTAAATGTCATTAGTCCCTTTAAATTTTCAACTTATTCCAAGTGTTCAGACCCTTCACAATTCTGTATATTATACCTTTGACATACTCCTTATTAAATTTTTTTCAAATTCAATTTCCCAGCACTAAGCAAAGAACTCTAGCTAAAAATATGACCATAGAAAAGTACATTGACATCTCTTGCTTGGAGATTACTTCCGCACTGAGAAGCTCAGAATATGCTCACCTCTGTTCTCAACTCAAGGGTAAATTATTTTAAGGGGGGGTATTTCCTTTAGATCACAAGATGATTCTGACTTACCATTTTCATGTGGCTTCTAATACATGAAATAACATGTGATTGCTATCAGGATTTATATACATATGGCCAGACTGATATTGCATAAATTATTCCAAGATGGATATCTAAAAAATCCACTTCAGATGTGTTTATGGTGGACTCACTGATCAAACAATGTAACTTCTTAGTTCCTTCCTTTCAAGGACACTCTAGATACACAGCAGAGCTTGGGCCTCCCCCAGAGTTCAGGCAACCCCCATCTCTCTCCAGAAAGGAGACATTGAATTGATACTGGGGAGAGCTTGGGTAAATTGATTTATGAATTTGTGTGGCTATGAAGGATACTCTTGCCTTGGTGGACAATGAGTGTGTTACATCATGTGGACCAGAGTAAGTGAAGATAACATGTCTACTCTCAGAGGAAGCGTCAAGCAGTTCACAGTGATAATCATATCCATAGAAGCAAAAAAAGTGTATAAATCTTATGTGAAGGTAACTTGAATGCCACCCCATTAATGGCAAGAAATAGCTTTTCTTATTTGGGTAAACCTTTCCTCATTCACCAGTTGTGCATGAACAGACATTGGTAACCTGTAAACTTTGTCAAATCGTTGTTTATCTTTCAAGACAGAAAAGGTTAATCATTTGTTCAAAGTCTCATTTTATATACTTTTTCACTACTTAATATGAACTGGAGCTATAATCACTAGAGACTGGATTTCCACTCCACCCTTAGAACCTCCAAATAGTGCACATTAAAATGTTTTGATCATGCATATTAATATCCACTTAAAATTCCATATCAATATATTATTTTAAAGGTTTGATTTCATTATTTTGCAAGGTGCCCAGTATGAGAGTATTGGTTTTCAATTTTACAAGGTGATTTTTTCCTACTTTTGGAATATAAAAATGAATGGATTAAAGTGAGATTACTCAAGGAGTTTGAATTGTGAGTCTGGAGTAGAGAGAAGATTCAGAATATGCAGGAAGCATATTACCAGAAGCATCACAGATATGAAGAGGAGAAATATGGGAAGAGTGATAGTATCCACAAATTAAAGTGTACTGAAAGAAGTGAGGTAGAATAAAGAAGTGGAAGAAAAATCAGTATATAATGAGAGATAGATTGGTGAGGTAAGAACTATTTAAAGATGGCTAATTAGGGAATGAGAAGACAGGCTGACCAGACCTCAGAGTAACAGCTCCAACCCCTAGGCCTTGTACCCTGCGGTCTGCTCTATCTTTGTGGCCCAAATACTTTTACAGAGACTCTAGATACATAGATTCATATATACATATAAAAACAAACAATAACAGTAACAAAAAATCAAACTTAACTCTCAGAGTTTGTAAACAGTTTTCTAAACCAACTCATTGAGTCAGAAGGGCATTTGTTTCATGTATGTCACTCTTCGTCCACAGGAAATTCCCAGCTTTATTCTGATCTGGATTGCCAGAGTTTGCAATGTCTTTGTGCTTCCTATACCAGTACAGAAGAGAGGGACTATATCACCCAGGGCAGTATCCTTGGGGCAGAGAGCTTCAGACACGTGAAGCACGTTTCTTGCTCCTGAGCTCTGTAGCCAGGTAGAGTATGGAGTATCTCAGAAGCAGGGAAGGAGATTCTGGACTTTTGCCCTTGTAGGGTGATAAAACAATATTTTAGTTGAAGGTATCCATTTGCTCACTTGAATGCACAGACAAATTATCACATATACACACAAAGTTCAGTTGATAAGTGGCTTTTTTTTCCCTTCATGCAGATAAAGCCCAATGAGACTATCTAGTGCTGGAAAAGGAAGAAATTTTATGTTCACTTGACAATCTATGAAAACCAATAAAACTTAAGCCAGGATTGTTACAGAGTAGGCAGTGATTCTGGGTTCCTTTCCTTTTTCCCCAAACTTTATCTGTTGATTCCAGTCCTTGCTCCAGGATTATACTTCTGCAGTCCAAATTTAGGACTAACCTCTATCTTTCTCAAATTCTGCCTGTAAATGTAAACCTAGACTCTGCTTTGTATATTTCTAATCCTTACATGGGTCCACATTAATTTTATGGTGGAAAAATGTGCCATTGTGTGGCTGTACCACATTTTGTGTATGCATTGATAGACATTTGGGTTCTTTCCACTTTTTTGGCCGTTGAGAAAAATGCTGCTATGAACATTTTTGTACACATTTTTTGTGAATATATACTTTAATCTCTCTTGGGTATATAACTTGGAGTGAAATTACAGAGTGATGGTAGTTCTATGTATAACTTTTTGAGAAACTTCCAGACTGTTTTCCACAGTGATTGTGCCATTTTTCATGCAACAAGCAATGTATAATTTTTTTTTAAATTTTATTGGGGTATAGTTGATTTATAATGTTGTGTTAGTTTCAGGTGTACAGCGAAGTGAATCTGTTATATGTATACATATATCCACTCTTTTTTAGATTCTTTTCCCATATAAGCCATTACAGAGTACTGAGTAGAGTTCCCTGTGCTATACAGTAGGTCGTTACTAGTTATCTATTTTATATATAAAAGTGTGTACATGTCAATGCCAATCTCCCAATTTATCCCTCCCCTCCTTACCCCCTGGTAACCATAAGTTTATTTTCTACATCTATAACTCTATTTCTTTTTTGTAGATAAGTTCATTTTTGCTCTTTTTTTAGATTCCACATATAAGCGATATCATATGATATTTGTCTTTGTCTCACTTAACTTCACTCAGTATGACAATGTCTAGGTCCATCCATGTTGCTGCAAATGGTATTATTTCGTTCTTTTTTATGGCTGAGTGATATTCCATTGTATATACGTACCATATCTTCTTTATCCATTCCTCTGTTGATGGACATTTAGGTTGCTTCCATGTCCTGGCTATTGTAAATAGTGCTGCAATTAACATTGGGGTGCATTTATCTTTTCAAATTATGGCTTTCTCCAGATACATGCCCAGGAGGATCATACGGTAGCTCTATTTTAGTTTTTTAAGGAATCTCCATGTTGTTCTCCATAGTGGCTGTACCAGTTTACATTCCCACCAACGCTGTAGAAGGGTTCCCTTTTCCTCACACCCTCTCCAGAATTTGTTTGTAGAATTTTTGATGATGGCCATTCTGACCAATGTGAGGTGATACATCATTGTAGTTTTGACTTGCATAGCTCTACGAGATTTCTAATTTCTCCACATCCTTTCCAATACTTGTTATTTTCTTTTTTTTTTACGGGGGTGTAGGGAGGGCATAGGACAGACATTCTAGAGGGTATGTGTGATATTACATTGTGGTTTACATTTCCCAAATGACTAATTGTGTTGTACATTTTTTCATGTGCTTATTGACCATTTGCACATCTTCTTCAGACGAATGTCTATTCAAATCATTTGTTAATTTAAAAAATTGAATTGCTTTGCTTTTTATTGTTTAACATTAAGAATCTTTATATATTCTTCATACTAAACTCTGATAAATAATTTGTAAATATTTTTTCCCTTTCTATGAGTTGCCTCTTCACTTTTTTGATAGTCTCTTTTTCAAAAATCTATTTATTTTATTTATTTTTGGCTGCATTGGGTCTTTGTTGCTGTGCACAGTCTTTCTCTAGCTGCAGCCAGTTTGGGCTACTCTTTGTTGCGGTGCGCAGGCTTCTCATTGTGGTGGCTTATCTTGTTTCAGAGCACGGGATCTAGGCACGCAGGCTTCAGTAGTTGTAGCACGCGGGCTCAGTAGTTGTGGTGCACAGGCTTAATTGCTCCTCAGCATGTGGGATCCTCTTGGACCAGGGCTTGAACTCGTATCCCTGGTGTTGGCAGGTGGATTCCTAACCATTGTTCCACCAGGGGAAACCCCTGATAGTATCTTTTCAGACACAAAACTTTAAATAAAGTCAAATTTATTTATTTTTCCTCTGTTTGGTTGTGCTCTTGGTGTAATATCTAAGAAGCCAGTGCCTAAGTCAAGATTTACACGTATGCTTACATTTAGATCTTTAATCCATTTTCAGTTGATGTTCTATATATGATGTGAGATAGAGGGCAACTTTATTCTTTTGCCTGTGGATGTTTATTGTTTCTTCACTATTTATTGAAAAGGCTATTCTTTTCCTATCAAATGGATGAAGTGATTTTTTGATGCTTGTCAAAAATCAGTTGACCATAAAATTATGAGCTTATCCTGGACTCTCAGTAAATTCCATTGACTTATTTGTTTATCCTTATGCCAGAACCACACTGTATTGATCACTGCAGCTTTGTAGTAAGTTTTGAAATGGAGAGATGAGAGTTTTCCAACTTTGTTCTTCATCAAACCATCTTGAGATGGTTTTGGCTTTTCTGGGTCCCTTGAACTTTCATCTGAACTTTATAATCAGATTGTCTATTTCTTCAAAAAATTTGTTTGGCATTTTGACAAAGATTGCATTGAATCTGTAGGTCACTTTGGATAGCATTATCATCTTAAAAATATTAAGTTTTCCAATCCATGCACACAGAATATCTTTCCATTTATCTATGTCTTTGTTAATTTCTTCCAACATATTTTGTAATTTTCAATTTGTAATCTTACACTTCCTTGATTATATTTATTCCTAAGTATTTTATTATTTTGATGCTGCTATAACTAAAACTTTTTCTTAATTTTATCTTTGGATTGTTCATTGCTAGTGCGTAGAAATACAACTGAATTTTGTGTGTTGATCTTAAACTTTGCTGAATTTCTTTATTATCTCTAATAGTATGTGTGAGTGGGGATGTGTGTGTGCATACTGTATGTATTGTCTGTATAAGAGGCTTTGAGTCTATAAATGATGTAGACTTCAGGAAGCTTTTTCATGTGCCAGGAGCTGCTCTGTAGTCCTTCCAGGTGCATAAGGCACAGGTAATATCTGTCACTGTAAAAGGATACTTCTGAATATATTCAGCTTAACAAGATGCATGTTCAATTTCAACTTAAGGAATTTAAAGAATTCTTATATTTAATAAATACATTATCTAGACTCCGCAGTTTTTATGAGGCCTCAATTGATGACCATAGATATTTTCCATATATTTTAAAATGTAACAATGTTTCAACATGTGGTTGTGAGATTGTAAAACTTTAATTCTTGTTCACCTTAATGGGATGCCTTCCTAGCCTCTAGAACTGTGAGAAATAAATTTACACTGTTTACAAACCACTGAGTCTATGGTGGTTTTTGTTATAGCAGTCTAACAGACTAAGAGTGATTTTTTTTCTTTCTTTCTTTTTTTTTTTTTTTTTTTTTTTTTGCTGTGTGGCTTGTGGGATCTTATTCTCACAACCAGAAGTCGAACCTGGGCACCATGCAGTGAGAGCACGGAGTCCTAACCACCGGACCACCAGGGAATTGCCCTAAGAGTGATATTTGGATCTTGAGTTTATAATGATCAAATTTAGAATATACTTTAGACTCTCATTTTCTCAAATCTTTTTTCTGTCCACACACCTCTCTCTTCAAGGTCTCTAATTACTTTTGTTTTAGGCCCTTTAAAGTTTTTCATCAAATCAGTGATACTCTTCATTTTTAAAATTTTTTTTGTGTACATTTCATTTTAGATAGTTTGAATTAATGTCTTCAAGTTCACTAACCATTTATTTATGCAATGACTAATCTACCATTAATCATATCCAGTGAAATTTTCATCTCACACATTGTACTTTTCATTTCTAGAAGTTCAATTTGGGTCTTTCTTTTAAATGTATATCTCTAGTGAATTGTTTGAACATATTTTAAACTATTTGGAATACAGTTATAACTTCTGTTTTAACATGTCTATAAATTTGAATACCTGTACCAGTTCCATGTCAATTTTAACGTATTGATTTTCTGTTCATTATATGTTGTATTTTCTTGCTTCTTTCCTTGCCTGGTAATTTTTGATTGAATGTCAGACAGTGTGATTTTTTTATCCTGTTGAGCTTTTCTCTGGAATGAATTTAAGATACTTGTAAACAATTTGGTCCATTAGAATCTTGCTTTTAAATTTGTTCATCAATATTGGATCAATATTTAGTCTAGTGCTAATTATTCCCCATTACTAGGGAAAGATTTTTGTGGGTACTCTACACAGTGTCCACTGCATTTACAAGGTTTTCTAGTCTGGGTGGTAGGATGACATTCCCTTCTCACCCTTGTTTAAGTATTAGTTACTGTTTCCTCTAATCATTTCATTTTAACCCAATAGATAGTTTTGATTGGGGGGAGAGGAAGGGCCTTTCCTTACCTTTGCTGGTGGACATACTTAGAATTCCCCAGAATACAAAGCAGTCATTCTCCTTATTAACATCTTAAGCAAAGCAATCACCTTTCTCTCTCATCATTCAATAGGATAAATACCTCAATTTGCTCTCAGTTGATTCTGGTTTTCCCAGACCTCCATCATGTTCACATCACCACATTAGTTAGAATTGGATTGTGATTGATATTTATTTTTTTCTTTCTCAAATTATCCTTGCATTTAAGATATAGTTTAGCTTGTTATCAAATTACAGTTTAACTTTTCTACTTCAACATTTGAAAATAGAACTCTTTTGTCATTTTTATTCAGTGTTGAGAAATGTGAGGAAGTGTATCTAATTTTTATTCCTTGAGCAGTGCTACTAAAGTGTGATCCTCAGACCAGTGCATATTTATAAAACCTTTCTTACTAGTTCTTTATGAAACAAATACAGAAATATAGTATTACAAAACTTTAGAGCAAATTAACAGAAAACATTAGTTATATTTTATCTAATAATAAAATTACCACTTGTATGTCTGTTTTTAACTCACTTCATTATTTCCAGTAATTTATTCAGAAAAGTATGTCTGTGATATATAATGCAAGAAACATTTACAACAATAACCAAAAGAAAAAAAAAGATTCTTCTCTGTAGATTGTTTGAGAAACACTGCCTGATGTGGTTAGAAACTATGGTCATGCAGTTTCATGGAGCCTTAAGCCAAGAGGCCTCATAATCAGTGGTCCTAGGGCTTACAGAGAATGGGCTACTATCTTCATGGTTTATAGGTTCTTCTTCTAGGTCACTTAATATTGTACAGATGGGGAGAGCTCCATGGATTTAAGTTTGAAGTAAGGATAGAGTGACTCAGAGAAGTTGGCCTGGGTGAAAGAGAAGATGTGGGTTCTGTCAGTCATGTTATAGAAAGAAATGTCACTATCCTCATAATCCAAGAAAATCACAATCTTTCGTGGACACTTTTCTATCAGGAGAGGCTCTTCCAGGAAAATTTCTGGGGGAGAACAGGTGAGAGCCCTGTATTCACGTCCCTTCTTCTCTAAGACGCTGAACTTCTTCTTTTGTAGATGGCTGAGTAACCCACTCCTCTCTGTGGGCTTCTCATAAATGCCTAGAGTCCACTCATCAGTGTCCTCAATGTCCACCTCCCAGTAATGTCTCCCTGAAGTGAATTCTTTCTGACCAAGTTTGATAAGGTTGCCGTCTCCTTGCTTATTACATAATAATACCCGTGTTTCCTCTCTGATGTTCTCTTCTCTCTCTGGGTCAGAATTGTCCTGATGAAAGTTTTCATGATTTAGAGTCACAAGAGCTGGAAGAAAAAAAAAGGAAAGGAAAAGGCCAACATTGTATATTTCAGAAAACTGTTTCCCCTGTTTCTTTAATTGTTTTGTTACAAGGGAAACCTTAACAAAACAGAGCAAATGTGTAAGGAGTAGGGATAGAATGCATCCCCTCTGAACATGTGTGTTGGGGGAGGTGGTGCTGGGAGGCGGCTGATGTGCTCTCATCTTGAGTTCTAGGCTACTTATCTTATCCTATCTATGCAGTTATATAGGTCAGTGTCTTGGCAGAATGCCAGAGTGAGCAGGTGACTTGAAGTGTTTATTGGAGAATGGTATTCTTTCCCTGTCCTCTGCAAATTAGACCTATGTTCCTCAATTAGTAACAGGATCCAAGTGAGCTGACCTCTCTACAAAGAACAACTGAATTGTTATTTTGAGCACTTCTTACTTAGTTTGGGGTCTCCTCAGCTGAGGGGCTATCTTAATTTCTGTTTTAGAACCAAGTGGACCCCATAGATGAGGAAGCTGTGCCAATATATTGAAAATGGAATCACGACCAGAGTAGATAAGCCTAGCAGCAATTTTCAGTTCAGGCTAATATTTAATGATTTTGATGTTTCTTCCCTCTCTTTACCAGAACAATAGTGCCCCTGTCTTTTCAGTGAGGAGATG